>NC_139837.1:30044365-30426865 GCF_963691815.1 Echiichthys vipera
TTAATTATTCAGGTCACACACACACAGGCCCGAAATATACACACATACAAAAACAGGACCTATATACATGCAATTAATGGAGAGATGTCAGAGCAAGGGGGCTGCCAAATGGATCGGCGCACCGAGCAGTTGGGGGTTCGGTGCCTTGCTCAACAGCACCTCATCAGTGCCGAAATTGCATCTCTCCAGCCACCAGTCCACACTCCATTCATGGTACACACAGGGACTCGAACCGGCGACCCTACAGGTCCCAGCCAAGTCACCTATGGACTGAGCTACTGCCGCTGGGAGGTGATGGTATTTCCCTTGCTCTAAATAGCTGCTGCCAGACTCTTGAGGACCCGGTTGTGCCTCCGGGTGTAGCGGTCTTGGATGAGGTTTGAATTGCAGGTGGTCAAGATGTATTTGAGCGTAGCTGGAGTTGGGCAGAGGGCACAGGTTGGGTCCTTGCCATACCACCCCTGCAGGTTTGGAGAAGGGAGTACATCATACGTAGCTCTGATGATGAAGCTGATGTTGCTTGCCTTCATTTACCAGAGCTGCGTCCAGGTGAGCTTTCTACTTTCCAGGCCTTCCTATCTCATCCATTGTCCCTGTTTGGCAAGAGAGAAAACCTTTGCACTTCTTTCAGCCTCTTCCTGATGGCATACCTCCTCTACCACCATTTTCCTCCTCTCTGAAGTTGAGGTCTTATGCCAAGTTGGTTTGCTCGCCGCAAGGCCAAAGCCTCCTCTTCCCAGCTGAACATGCCCCACAATGTCCTTGTGCCTCAGAGCTGACTTGGCATGCTGGACCGCATCGGATGGTGTCCATTTCTGAACAGTTAAAACGGGGGGTGCAGCATTGCAGATGGACTGGTCTTTGGAATCCTTCAAAGTCATCAAGAGTCTCACTTTAGAGCACTTGTACTCCTCAGTGTGACTCGTGGTGGGCAGTTCAAGGATCCCTTTCCTGTATAAGCTGATGTTAGTCCGACAGCAGGGCCATTTCTCCATGTATGAAGTCATGGTTCTTTCCATCTTCTCTACTGTTGTTATCGGGACCTCAGGGATGGCAAGTGGTCACATTACGCGAGGAAGAAGCCCAAATAGCAGGCACCAGAGCTTAAGCTTTCCTGGCAGTAGGGTCTTGTTGATGTTTTCTAGACAGTTTGTGAGGTCCTGCTTTATTTGCTGCACCTGGTCTTTGTCTGTAAGGCATGCGTTGAACCATCTACCCAGGCTCTTGACGGGTTGCTCAGACACCATTGGTATTGGGTCATCACTGATGCAAAACATCACATCCTTAAGCTCTCCCTTGACTATTGAGATGCTTTGTGACTTGCTTGGCTTGATTTTCATCCGAGCCCACTTGATATTCCCCTGCAGTTTTCTAAGTAGCCGCCTGGTGCATGCTGCAGTAATGGTCAGAGTGGTCATGTTGTCCATATATGCTCGGATCGGGGGGAGGCGGATCCTGTTCTTAGTTCGCTCACCCCCCACAACCCATCTTGAGGCCCTGATGATGACCTCCATGGCCATTGTGAAAGCCAGGGGTGAGACTGTACAGCCTGCCTTGATGCCTACCTCTAGGCATTGCCATAATTTTGTCAGCTGTTGTAGGTATTGGAAGTAGGCTTTCACTACAGAAGTTGAAGGATTCCCAAGGCAGGTTGTGGGGAACTGATCCGATGGCAATGGCTAGGTCAAGGAAGGTGACATGGAGGTCTCTTTTGTCCTTCTTCGCCGCCTAGCTCTGGTGCCAGATCATACTGGTATGCTCCAGGCAACCAGAGAACCCAGGGATGCCAGCCTTTCCCTATGGATGTATCCACATATTTATTCTTCTCCAGGTAGGTGGCAATCCTCTGAGAGATCACACTGAAGAAGATTTTTCCCTCCACATTAAGAAGGCAGATTGGCCGGAATTGACTGATGTCTGCTGCGTCGTTCTCCTTGGGAATTAGTACACCTCCAGCTCTTTGCCACGCCTTAGCTATTATTTTCTTTTGCCACACTTCTTTCATGAGCCTCCATAGATAGCGGAGAACATCCGGTGCGTTCTTGTAGAGCCTATACAGCCCTCCATTCGGCCCATGAGCTGACGCTGATCTTGCTCGCATTACTGTGTTCTCCACTTCCTTACATTTTGGGGGCCCGTCTCTAAATGGAATCCAGGATGTTGAATAGGAGGAATGTCACATGGGATGACTGTTCAGGCCTTTTTACATCATGGTGGACCTTTGCCAGATGTTCTTCCAGTTGGAGTCTTCAAGGTTCCACTTTTTTACTCAATGAAACTTGAAGGGGTTGTTATAGAAACTTAGAATTTAAAATCCTTCTTCCTACCTACAAAGCTCTTATTGGTCAGGCTCAATCGTATCTTAAAGAGCTCATAGTACAGAGAATGCAGGTCTACTTGTCATTCCTAGAGTCTCCAAAAGTAGAATGGGAGGCAGCGCCTTCAGCTACCAAGCTCCTCTCCTACAACCGACTCACAAGTGTTATTCGAGTACGCTCAAAACTTTTCCTCTTTGGTAAAGCTAGGGCTTACGAGCCCCTAGCTATGTTGTTATTTTTAAGATGATTGTGTCAGGACAGATGACCCAGCTCTATGTCCTCCATAGAGCTGGGTCTATCCGACGTTCCTGCCTGTTGTAGGGTTTTCGTTGCCAACAGTACTGGAGGAATTGTTGGGTCTATGTAAATCATGGATAAGTCATAGAGTTTGGTCTATACCTACCCTGTAAAGTGTTTTGAGATGACTTTTGTTATGATTTGGCACTATAAATAAAATTGAATTGAATGAATTGAATTGAAAATTGAATAGTGTGCTCCTTCTTGCAAAGTTTCTTCAAGTTCTCTGCTCTTCGTAAGGTTGCAACCTGGGATTGGATGTCTCCCTGGAGTAGCAGAGAGTAGAGAACCCCTCTATCTGTATCAAGGGCATTCTTCCACTGCTTTCTCAGCTGTCTTCTTCAATCAACTGGTTAATTCCTAGGAAGTACTGTCAATGTCAAGGCCATTGTTTCTGCACTTTCAAGCACCCTCTCTTGCCTTGGATCTTCAACCCCCTGAGTGATGTTAGTTCCGTCCAGCCACAGATGAACACCTGGACTGAGTGTCCTGCTGCTGGTAAGGTTGTCTCTTGATATGTTCTTCTTCGTAGTCATGTCCATCCAGGGTCCTTAGCCATGTTGTTAAACATCGAGCCATCTTGCACCTCTCGCAGGCTCTAGGGATATGTTCCTTTGTTCACTTTCCGTAGCACTTGGCGGTAGTCTCCAATAAACTGAAGCAGTGTCTTAGACAGCCATTATGGATAGCTAGCCCATGACAGCCCCAGTAGGGTCTATTTCCTCCTGTCAGCTGTCTCTCCATGCTGTCACATAGACTTTCCTGTGTTGTCACCTGTCCTTTCACAGCAGTCACTGGACAAGTCCAGATGTTCAGATTCGTAAAACATGGGATGTGTACCTTTAAATCATAGGGTGTTTCAGCCTTTTTATCACTAGACACCCTCTTCAAAAGGTGGCCAGCTACAAATATATATATTTTTAAGAAACATTAATATTGTAATAATCCATTAACATAGAAACTAATAGTGCTTTAATAAACCACAATATCACTCACTCAACTGTTTTGTTTTTTCAGCACAATCAAAGAATGAGCCAGCGTCAGTACATTAAGCCTGAGGGCATGCTGTCTGCATACACAATATGATGTGTAAGAACACACACACACACACACACACACACACACACACACACACACACACACACACACACACACACACACACACACACACACACATAAACACACACACACACACACACACACACACACACACACACACTCTTAGCTGTCCATCGTTTCCGAAGATGACGCTTGCTCCAAGGATTGGGTTGGGGAAGGGTGGGGGGAGGGGGGGTCAGCGACGTTGCCGCTGGTGCCACTTCTCGTGGGCGGAGAGTCCAATCCATGAGCCGCACACTCGCCCGCAGATGGAACACGGGAACCCAGATGCCAGGGGAACACCAGCTGGTGTCGCTGGGTGCGCCTCTCTTATCTTCTGTCTTGGTTGGTTTTGTGTATCTGAGACACTGCAGTGGCACAGGTTCCCTGACAGGCAGATCTGTTGGTGGCCAGGTTTTCAGGCTGAGTGAGGGGGATATTCGCTCGCTTTAGGATGTCCCTGGTGTAGTCAGTAAAGCGCCGCTTTTGCCCTCCAGCGGAGCGCTTTGCGCCCAGTAGTTGGCTGTAGAGGACTTGGCAGGGCAGGCGGTGTTCAGGCATACGTATAATGTGCCCTATCCAGCGCAGGTGTCTTTTGGCCACAGCTGCTTCCATACAGACAGAGCCAGTGTTGTGGAGGATGTCTGTATAGGGCGTTCGATCCTCCCAGGACAGACCCTGGACCTTCTGTAGGCAGCGGATGTGGAAGGCCTCTAGGTTGGTGATGTGCTGACGGTATGGGGTCCATGACTCTGCCCCGTAGAGCAGAGTGGAGAGACAAACAGCATTATACACAGCAACCTTGGTGCTGACCTTCAGGTTGGGGTTTTCAAAAACCCTGCTGCGCAGGCGTCCAAATGAAGATGAGGCTTTATTGATCCGGGTGTGTATTTCTTTGTCAAGGGAGCAGCATGAGGACAGAGTGGACCCAGGGTAGGTGAAGTGATCCACTGTTTTAAGTGGGACACCGTGTATGTGAAAACTGGGGGGTGTGGGGGCGGGAGTGGTGAGATGGGACATGACCTCGGTCTTTGAGTGTTAACCTGTAGGCCAAAGGATTGATACAGACTGGATATTGTGTTGAGGGCATGTTGCATAGAGTCTGGGCTGTGAGCTATGACGGCACAGTCATCAGCATACTAAAGCTCACAGATTTGGCAGGTTTTTGTCTTGGTGTGGGCCTGGAGCCTGCGGATGTTAAAGAGGCTTCCGTCAAGGCGGTATTCCACATGGACACCGTCTTCTTGTCCCATGACCCGGTGGAAGAGGCAGGTTACGGCAGAGAGGAGGATGTTAAAGAGCACCGGAGCCAAGACAGAGCCTTGCTTTACCCCAATGTTCACCTTGAAGGACTCTGATTGGAGTTCTCCTGTGAGCACTCTGGCTTGCATCCCATCGTGCAACTGCTTTAGGATGCTGAGAAACCTGGGTGGAACCCCAAGTTTGGTGAGATGTTGCCAGAGCAACTCACGGTTGACGGTGTCGAAGGCTTTGCTGAGGTCGATGACGGCTATGTACAGTAGAGGTCTTTGTGGTGTTCCCTGCTCTTCTCCAACAGCTGCCTCAAGACAAATACCATGTCTGATGTTGATCTGGTCTTCCGGAAACCACTGTGTTTCTGGGAGCACAGCTTCTGATATGTGCTCAACCAGTCTGCTGAGCATGACCTTGGTCAGGACCTTCCCTGCGATGGAGAGGAGAGATATTCCGCGGCTGTTGCCGCATGCTGCTCTGTCTCCTTTCTTTTTATAAATTAGCACAATGTTTGCATCCTTCCAGTCCTGTGGGATTGTCCCATGTTCCCAGATGTTGTGGATCAGGAGGTGCAGGCGACGTGTGAGGATGTATCCCCCGTGTTTGAACACCTCTGCAGGGATTCCATCTGGTCCAGCGCTTTTATTGTTCTTCAGCCCTGCAATGGCTTGCTGGATTTCCGAGTAAAGTGGTGGGGTGTCCAGGTGTGTGGTTGTTGGCAGGTCTGGGAGATTATACAGAATATGTAGGTCGACTGGGTTGGTGTGGTTGAGGAGATTCTCAAAGTGATTTGCCCAACGGGCAAGTATCTGGTGCCGGTCCTTGAAAAGCGTGGACCCATCAGCTGATCGAACCGGGGCAATCGCCCGCATCCTGGGGCCGTACAAGGCTTTTATGGCATCATAAAAGCCTTGGGTGTTGTTGCAATCTGCCAGGTTCTGGTTCTCTTTCGCCTTTTGCACCCACCAGGTGTCCTCCATAGTCCGGAGGGCTCGCTGGGCTGCTGTTTTTGCTGCAGCGAAGGTGGATTTGAGGGTGGGAGATCCAGGGCAGGACAGGAGAGCTTTGTGGGCCTCATGCTTGTTTTTTAGGAGTGACTGTATCTCAGCTGAGTTACAGTCAAAGCAGTCCTGGTGACGTTTCCTTGACTGGCCGAGCGCCTCTAAGGCTGAGCTTTGAATAGCCTGGCGCAGAGCTGGCCAGTCAGCTGATTCCTCCGGGATGTTGTCGAGGTTTTCAGCAAGGAGCCGTCGCAGATTGTCTGTGGTGGATTGTCTCTCGTTTGGAGCTGCCCGAGGAGCTGCCACGGGGTTGAATGCTCATGAGGAGTTTGGATCTGACCATGAGGTGGTCAGTCGAGCACTCGGCTCATTTTCCCCACTCCATGCTGGCCAAGAACCTTATTCCATACCAGGTGCTCTGTGCCCACTCTAGCATTGAAATCTCCCATGAGTATGAGCCTGTCCGTAGCCGGGGTTTTCTGTAGGATGGCATAAAGAGCTCGGTAGAAATCCTCTTTGGTGTTGTGATCGGCATCAAGAGTTGGTGCATATGCACTGATGAGGGTGGCGAATCGTTCCTTTGCCAGGGGAATGCGCCACGTCATCAGCCTTTCATTGATGCCGATGGGGGATTCCGGAATGCGCTGCAACAGTTTGGTCTTCACAGCAAAGCCGACTCCCTGGTTGCGTCGAGTGCCTTCGGGGACCCCCCTCCAGAAGAAGGTGTACCCAGCACCAACCTCTGACAGGGACTCCTCTCCATGTAGTCTGGTCTCACTGAGAGCTGCAATATCGATATTGTATCTCGCGAGCTCCAGGGCCACCAGTACTGTCCTGTGGTCGGGCCTGTCAGGAGTTGCAGTCAGGTCCAGTAGTGTGCAAAAATTCCATGATGCTATTCTTAGCATATTTTTTACTTTAATTTTTCGACCGCGAGGGGGATGCTCCGACGGTTGCAGTTTACCGTCCGGAGTATGGAGAGCAGACAGT
This sequence comes from Echiichthys vipera, assembly GCF_963691815.1. Taxonomy (NCBI): domain Eukaryota; kingdom Metazoa; phylum Chordata; class Actinopteri; order Perciformes; family Trachinidae; genus Echiichthys; species Echiichthys vipera. The sequence continues at coordinate 30,051,324 of NC_139837.1, forward strand.
TTTTGGACCACCTTTTTTTTGGTCTATACCTACCCTGTAAAGTGTTCTGAGATGACTTTTGTTATGATTTGGCACTATAAATAAAATTTAATTGAATGAATTGAATTGAAAATTGAATAGTGTGCTCCTTCTTGCAAAGTTTCTTCAAGTTCTCTGCTCTTCGTAAGGTTGCAACCTGGGATTGGATGTCTCCCTGGAGTAGCAGAGAGTAGAGAACCCCTCTATCTGTATCAAGGGCATTCTTCCACTGCTTTCTCAGCTGTCTTCTTCAATCAACTGGTTAATTCATAGGAAGTACTGTCAATGTGAGGCCATTGTTTCTGCACTCTCAAGCACCCTCTCTTGCCTTGGATCTTCAACCCCCTGAGTGATGTTAGTTCCGTCCAGCCACAGATGAACACCTGGACTGAGTGTCCTGCTGCTGGTAAGGTTGTCTCTTGATATGTTCTTCTTCGTAGTCATGTCCGTTCCAGGGTCCTTAGCCATGTTGTCAAACATCGAGCCATCTTGCACCTCTCGCAGGCTCTAGGGATATGTTCCTTTGTTCACTTTCCGTAGCACTTGGCGGTAGTCTCCAATAAACTGAAGCAGTGTTGTAGACAGCCATTATGGATAGCTAGCCCATGACATCCCCAGTAGGGTCTATTTCCTCCTGTCAACAGTCTCTCCATGCTGTCACATAGACTTTCCTGTGTTGTCACCTGTCCTTTCACAGCAGTCACTGGACAAGTCCAGATGTTCAGATTTGTAAAACACGGGATGTGTACCTTTAAATCATAGGGTGTTTCAGCCTTTTTATCACTAGACACCCTCATCAAAAGGTGGCCAGCTACAAATATATATATTTTTAAGAAACATTAATATTGTAATAATCCATTAACATAGAAACTTATAGTGCTTTAATAAACCATAATATCACTCACTCAACTGTTTTGTTTTTTCAGAACAATCAAAGAATGAGCCAGTGTCAGTACATTAAGCCTGAGGGCATGCTGTCTGCATACACAATATGATGTGTAAGAACACACACACACACACACACACACACGCACGCACGCACGCACGCACGCACGCACGCACGCACGCACGCACGCACGCACGCACGCACACACACACACACACACACACACACACACACAGGTTATCTCCCTAACCTACAACCATATCACTGCCGGGGTGACATTTAGAACAACATCACTCCCTCTTTTGAAAACCCGACCTTGAGACAGGGCAGATAGAGGTTGAAAGTGATGCACAGTTCATGATTTTGTCAGTGGCCGCAATCCATTCTTTGTGAATTTGCCTGTCGGCATGTTAGTGAAGATGACTGACACTAGTGTGCAGTGGCACAGTGGTTGAAAAGCACTGCTTTACATCATCATCACAAGCATTAGCCTTGACAGCTTCAGCAGAAACCTTGTGTCATCCTTTCTTTATAAGGGATGAGCGAGTGGCAGGTAGCATCTGAGCTGTGATTTCTCTTTCTCCACTCATTTCAAGTTGAACTCTATAAGATTTGAGATACGTTGTTTCTAGCGGCCTCTGTGGTAGTAAGATGTAACTGCAGACGAGCCTGTTCTTTCCGAGTCTCCATCTTGTCACATTCACGGCCATTGTGTAAGTTGACAATTTTCTTATTTTGCTCTTTTGTAAACTGTATTGAACCACATTCACCTCTCTACCTCCGTCCGTCCCCTATAACTTACCCTCTTAAATCCATACACACATACATGTTCACATTACCCTTCTGTTAGCCTGATTCAGAAAGTGTAGTTTATGATTTCCGATAAAAAGTGAATGCAGCATAACTGTTGGTGATGATCTGGGCCGACAGACCAACCACTGTCAGCAGCATCACTAACATCGCGGCTTTTTTACATTTAGCTCGTGAATGTTGCCACAAACCAGGATATTACAATACTCAGCAGAAAGGCAACAAGTACTTTCATTAGTGGGTCATATGATCAATCGCCATTGTTTTAACTCACTATTTGATAGATATGAACTTTAAAGGCAATTAAATAGAGGAAAAGGTACAACAAATGCAGAGTGACCAATGAGATGGATCTAAAAAGCCCTTCTGTGATTACTTTTTTTTAAGTTTATTTTTTGGCAGTTTTTCAAGATTTTATTACTTAGGACGGACAGGAAATGGGTTGAGAGAGAGATGGGGACACATGCAGCAAAGGACCACATGTCGGAGTCGAACCCGCAGCCGTCCATACCATCTGCCTAGAGAGATACCGCATGTAATCACTGTTGTTCCGTACATCCCTCCCTCTGCAAACCCGACATCGGCCTGCAGCATCATACACACCACCATCTCCAGACTCCAGACTCAACACACCAGTGCCCTCATCATCATGTCGGGAGACTTTAACCACGTTACCTTGGATAGAGTTCTGCCGATATTCCAACAGTACGTGAGCTGTCCTACCAGAGAGGAGAGGACTCTGACCCAGATGTATACTAACATTAAGGATGGATACATCTCTTCTCTCCCCCTTCTGGGCAGGTCAGATCATAACCTGGTTCACCTCAAACGCTGCTATGTTCCTCTGGTGAAGTGGAAGCTTATGACCACAATGACTGTGAGGAGGTGGTCTGAGGAGGCCTATGATACACTGCAGGGCTACTATAAAAGTGATTGACTGGCCTGCAGTTTGTGAACCGCACAGGGAGAACATCGATGGGCTAACTGAGTGCATCACAGACTACATCATTTTCTGTGTGGACTGCAATGTCCCAGCTCCGACTGTAACCTGCTATGCCAACAACAAACCCTGGATCACCAAGGACATCAAAGCCATCCTGAATGAAAAGAAGAGATCATTCAAAAATGCCAAACGTGAAGAGGTGAGGAGAGTGCAGGTGATACTGAAAATCAGGGAGGCTAAAGACAATTATAGGAGGAAGCTGGAGAACAAACTCCAGCGAAACAACATGAGGGATGTGTGGAGTGGCATGAGAACCATCACCAGATTACAGAAGACTGGTAGCAATTGGTTGGAGGACTGTGTGGACCAGGCCAATGAACTGAACCTATTTTTCAATAGGTTTGATACTGTGGCCCATCTGACTCTGCTACTGCTAGCCCCTCAACTCACCTCACACCTCCTTATTCCACCCCTTTCCCCTGCTCTACATCATTTCCTCCACAACCTGATGACCTCAGTCCTCCCCCAATGGACACCTTTACAGTGTCCTTCATGCCTGATCTGGTGAGAAGACAGCTGAAGAGACTCCACTCTGGCAAAGATGCAGGCCCTGATGGTGTATTTCCAAGGTTGCTTAATGCCTGTGCCCCCCAGCCGTTTTGAATACTGAGTTAAGGCTTCAGCCTGAGCCTGCACCTCCAGAGGGTGCCTGTGCTGTGGAAGACGTCCTGCCTCGTGCCTGTGCCAAAGACGGCGCATCCCAGTGGCCCTCAGGACTACAATCCGGTGGCCCTGACGTCCCACATCATGAAGACCATGGGGGGACTAGTCCTGGAGCAGCTAAGGCCTATGGTCAGACCTTTCACTGATCCACTACAGTTCGCTTACCAGCCGCGCCAGGGAGTTGAGGACTGCATCACCTACCTGCTGAACAGAGTCTACGGTCCTCTGGACAAGCCTGCGAGCACTTTGAGAGTCATGTTCTTTGACTTCTCCAGTGCATTCAACACCATCTGTCCGGCTCTACTGGTTGAGAGGATTCAGACGGAGGCCCCTATCGTGTCCTAGATTGTGGATTACCTGATGGGCAGAACCCAGTATGAACGCCTACAGAACTGTGTGTCTGACAGGGTGGTCAGCAACACTGGGGCCCCACAGGGGACTGTCCCTTTGTCACTTGGAGTTAGCTGAATCATCTGCAGCTCAACGTGACTAAAACAAAAGGAGCTCGTAGTGGATCTGAGGAGGGTAAAAACACCTGTGAGCCCTTTCTCCATCCAGGGGGTCCCTGTGGACAGTGTAGAGGAGTATAAGTACCTGGGGATGTACTTCAATAATAAGTTAAACTGGACTAGAAACGCCAAGGCTTTTTCCTGAGGAGGTTGAGGTCCTTTAACAACTGCCGGACAATGCTGAGGATGTTTTGAGTCTGTTGTGGCCAGTGCAATCTTCTTTGCTGTTACATGCTGGGGCCGTGGGCTGAGGGTCGCAGACACGCACAGACTGAACAAACTGTAATGTCATGGCCGAGGAGCTGGACACCCAGACGACCATGGCAGAGAGGAGGATAGTGTACAGGCTCTGGTCTATCCTGGACAATGTCTCCCCCCCTCTCTACCACACACTGGCCCAGCAGAGAAGCACCTTCCAGCAGAAGAATCCTCACACCCAGATGCACCACAGGAAATCTTTCCTGCCTGTGGTCATTAAATTAAACAAGGCATCCCTTGGAGAGCCTGTCAGCTCCTCTTTGTAATTCAGACCCAACCACAGACAATCTTTGATCTTGTATATTTCACTACTGTAAATTTTAATTTCTGTTAATTTAAATTTGAGTTTTTTCTAATGTATGTTTAGTCTGTATAATATTTGTTGTTTGTAGATCTGGAGTTTTGTAACAAAAATAATTTCCCCCTGGGATTATTAAAGTATTTCTATTCTGATCCAGAGGATCTTGCTCTCTGCGGAGCAGTGCTGTATGTTGTTGGGCGGGTTATACTTTACTGCCCTGAGTACTGTAGGCTACACCGCGTCTAACAACTACTATGCAAAGACAACCGCAGCATCACCACAGCTCTCTGCTCGAGATGCTCAGACGTCGCCTGGCCAAACAAGGTCTGCGTCAGGTGCCGAGGAACCAGGGCACCTTGAGGAGAAATGGGCCACTGGAACAAGGCGAAAATGGGCGAGATGCAAGAACAAGGCTCTGTTGGAATGCTACTAATCAAGTAACCCAGGCAGAGAGGGAACATGCAGAGAATGTGGGATGAATGGTTACTTCGAAACCCACAGTCACTGTTGACCACGAAACAACTAGTAGCTCAGTGTTCCCACATCCACAAATGGCAACTGCTATCACAACTTGAGATTGACGAGATACAACACAAATGCCACGGCAAGGGGGAGCTAGGGTGCGAGGTCAGAGGGGAGGAAACACCGAATCCCCAAACAGAGATTTGGTACATAGCCCCAATGGAACCAATAACGCTGAGCGAGGCAGCGACTGACCTGAAAGACAGGATCATGGCGAGAATGAGCACAAGGCAACCCAATCACCAATTACAACAGCTGAGTGAAGTACCACCTGAAAGTCTCATGAAAAGGGTGAATGCAGCGGCGAGAGCGATCCCTACCACAACGATCACAGAGACCAATGAGCTGGTTTACGCTTTGGCAGCAGTGATCCTAGAGATGCTGGGCTATAAGAGCAACCATGGAAGCCATGAGAAAAAATACCCACCAAGGAAAAGACGGTTGGAGGCTAAGATCAAGGCAACTTGGAGAGAAGTGAGCCAATTAACAGCGGCCCAGAGAGGTGCAATGAACAAACCAGTAACAAACAGGTACAGCCAGATGCCCATACCCGAAGCACTCGAAACTGCCAAACAAAGGCTGCAAGCCCTGGCCAGCCGTCTACAGAGGTACAGGAAAGACAATGAAGCCAGATGAATAAACAGGTTGTTCGCAACTCAACCTGAGTGTACGCTCAGTGGCAGGGTAATAACAGCAGAGCAGAGCCACCGAGGCTTGAAACTGAACGGTTCTGGAAGAGCATATGGGAGAAGGAAGCAGCACATAACAACAGTGCACAATGGCTGGTCTCTCTGAGAGGAGCACAGCAACCTCCCTGAACAGAACCCAGTGACCATCACAGAGGCAGACATCCAAGAACGAGCACACTATTATACTCAGGTGTGTTAGAGCAGGGAGAAACCTAAAACATGTAGGACAGTGGCGCTCCAGGAGCAGGATTGGGCACCCCTGCAATAGATAATTTCTGTCATCCAGTATCTCTGACCCAAAGCTGCATACATGCCTCTTACAGATGCCCCTCCACACTTATAGAAGATAATTTCCTTCAAATAATAATAATAATATTAATAATAACAATAATAATGGAAATACTGGGATTAATACTGTGCCTTTCAAGGAACCCAAGGACCCTTTGCATAGTCAGAAACACATAGAACACAAAACTTCTAGAGGCCAAAGGCCTTGGTGAACAGGAAAGTTTTGAGAACAGATTTGAAGGTTATTAGGCTGGACGTATTGTGGATGTCTGTGGAGAGACAGTTCCAGACAGTGGAGGCTGCCACATTGAAGGTTCCGTCCCCAAAGGTCTACAAGCTGGTGCGGGGGACGGAGAGCAGACCTGACTTTGATAACTGCGGGTTCTGGGACGCGGTATGTTGGTTGAGGAGGTCGGAAATGTGGCCAGCTTGACCAGGATTCAGTGCAATGTAGTCCTCACTGACTGAAGGCCATTAAAAGACATTTTTTCTCCGAAAAATGGATTGGCAATTCATAGACACACAGTCAACCAGCAGAGCTGTCACACACACAAGCGAAAACAAAGGCAAGAGTTAATGAATCAATAAGCACCATGCAATCATCTACTTAAGAGAACACACAAATACAGGCACACCATGTAGCACAGCCAGAGGGGACTGTAGCAACTCTGACATCAAGCTAAGGTTTTCAAGGGGAAGTCTCTGGAACCCACAGGGTAATGGCATGAAGAAGTGTGATTCATTCCTTGATTACTCAGATATATTTTGTTTTTGCAGGGAAGAAGAGGCGTTTGTTTTTTCAACAGGTGGATGTGCACCATTTGGTTCTGCTCACATGGCTCCCACTTCAGGGATTTATAATAATTCACTCCACCTCTATGTGGGATTTGGGATTTAGAGAAATTTGCTTGTATTTATTAATTTATTTTTCATTTGCAGGCTTCTCTGTCCAGACCTGTAGCCCAAAAGGAACACCAGGCTTATCAGCATGGATGCTGAACCAGGGTGTGTGTGTGGGTGTGTGCGTGTGTGTGTGTGCATGCATGTGTGAATGAGAGCCACATTTTAAAGCCCAATATAAGTGTAGACCATTTACTACCATGGATGTGGTTGCAGCCAGTTGTTTAAAGGTCATACACGCTGTGTGATATCAGCAATCTTACAGGTTAGTTGCATATTGCACTGTGAAAGTTTTGAGGCACGTGCAGTGTATCGTTACCGTGGAAATTCAGACCTTCGGCCAGCAAATATCAATTTTCTCTGCCGTTGGCTCTGGGCACTTTCCATTGAAGCTCATTAACTATACCAGAAAAGCCTGAATCCCCGATCAAATCATACTATCTGTTATGGGCGGGTGTCAGCGCTGATGACAGTGATGCGTCGTTGTCTTAACAGTAAACAACAAAGATGGCTGCGGATGATGAACAGTAGTTGTTTAGCCTTGCCTCTAAACGACTTGGACTTAACTCTTTCTTTAAAAAATTAACAGAAGACATTTACTTTTTTTTGTTTACAAGAAAGATGTGTTTGCTGTTTTACCAACCGTATACGAAAAAAGTTTAATAAACAAGTTAGCCCCGCTGGTCCCTAAACAAATGAGACTTAGTGAAAACTAGATATGTCACCTTGTCCATTTGCTCTGATTGGGCCTAGTCGGTGCTATCCAAGTGCGTGGAGTGGTATTTTGAACTGCATGCTTTGGTGCCGCCAAGTGGTCTGAGTTTGAAAGGTCTATTGATCGTTCCCAGACTGTATGTCTGCAAAGATGTGGGTCTGGATTTCCAGGCTAATGTATTGTCGCATTACAATGTAAACAAAGAAGAAATGCAAGAAGAAAAACCTCAATAACTCCTGTTTCCCAAAAACACACATATCAGTAACCCAAAAATTGGTCTTTCCCCATGTATACATGAAAGGGGGTTGAATGGTAAAATGATGGAGTAACACTTCCTCCGGTACAGTAGGTGGCGCTCCGCCAACATACTGCAGGTCAGAATGCAGCTTTTTTTCCCAGTTCCCTTTTGTCAAAATCCCAAGCGTGGGGAAAATGGCCGACTTTTGGACAGGTTTACGACAGAAACGCGAAACCCGAGGGTAATCCTGGAAGGCTGTTTACATGCATGAATAATCAGAGTACTGAAGGAGTAATCTAGGTCTGTTCACTGGGGTATGAGCACTTTGATTTTACCTGGGGTACGGTGTTTACATGGTGTTTGAGAAACCTACATATACTTACATATTTACACATGATGTCCAGTGTACTGACAGGTATTTCTATTAGTTTGTCCACCCCATTTATATCAATGAGAGTATGGTATATAATAACACCTCTCTGTACTACGTCATGGTAGTTGGGTCCTTGGGCAAACACTTCACCCATCTTTCCTCGTGTGAATGTGTATGACTGCTGTATGTCAGGGCAGCTGTGACTACTATCATAGTTTACCACCACCATGTATGTCTATGTGAATGAATGGAACCTAAAGTGCCTTGAGTACTGAGAAAGGCGTTATATAAAACCAATCCATTTAAATTCAATCCATTATTATTATTATTATAAAATAAAACAGGTGTAAAACATAATATAAAGGTAGAGGGTGATGAGAGAGAGAGAGAGAGAGAGAGAGAGAGAGAGAGAGAGAGAGAGAGAGAGAGAGAGAGAGAGAGAGAGAGAGAGAGAGAGAGAGAGAGAGAGAGAGAGAGAGAGAGAGAGAGAGAGAGAGAGAGAGAGAGAGAGCAAGCGAGAGAATGAGTGAGCTTGGGCCTGAAGGGGGAAATATGAATGATGGCATCTAAATGAAAAGTCATAATGGGAAAAAGTCCCTGCTGGAGAGCAGGTCACGTAAATTGCAAAAGATATACATAAGCAGTGTTGCCTGAAGCACAGTGCGCTTGACAAAACTGTTGACATTAACTTTCTTAACCAAATGTATGGAGGAAGGACAGAAGGGGAATATAAGAATGCATTGGTTTCGATCTGTGACCTGCCTGCTGTCACTGGGATGGTACTGGCACAGGCAACAATGGTTATGGGTGACAGACAGACAGACAGACAGACAGACAGACAGACAGACAGACAGACAGACACACACACACACACACAGAGTCAAAAAGAGCACCCATACAAACAGACACCTTTGTAAATATGTGCTCCTCTCTCCTTCTCTCTCATGTATATCTTGTCTGCAGCAATAAAACACAAACCAAATTGAGTCTGGCAGCTGTACATTGATTCTTTGAGCTCAGTTTGGTTCTTCCTTTTAATGACAATAGTTTGACTGCAATAGTCACATCACGTCAAAAAATAAAGCCTCCAAACCAGCACTACAAAGCAGATTTTCCCTTAAACTCCCTAAATATACACACTGCCCCTGGCAGAAATCAATAGAAGGATAAAAATGCAGTTCCATTTAATTAAGATAACCAGCACATTCTCGCTTAAAATGTCTCTCTCTTTCCTTCCTCATGTTTCTGTCCCTCTGTCTTTCTTTCTATGCCGCTATCCGTGTCATTCCCCTCTGGTGTGTGTGTGTGCCCGCGTGCCTGGGGGGGTCTGGGGGGGGCTGGGCTGGGGGGGTTGGCTACTGGATTTAATCGTTTCTTAGATCGACGCCATGTTTTTCTTCCCCTGAAGCATGTTCTCACTCCCCTACCCCCACAACCTTTTCTTTGAAATGTCGTCTAGGGAGCGCTTTGCAGCTGAGATGTGTTTGCTCTGGGGCAATTGGACTATTGGGGCTGACATCTGAAGCTAAACTGGTAAGAATTCATTGTATGGGACTGTGTGACAATGCAGCAGTCCTCTGTTAGACTGTTTTCAGCTGCATTTTGTACACATGCTGCTTTGGCTTCTAAAGACTAGGGTTTGAGTGCAACTACAAACTGCTACAATACACTGCTGGCACTAAAAAACACAGAGCCTTTAACTCTGGGCTTCAACACGTCCTGTGAGAAATCACGCATCTCTTATACAGAATGCAATCGCTACCCTACCCTAACACTACACAAGGAGTGACCACGAATAGCTGACTATTTGCTGATTCGATCCGAGGAGCCTGATTCGATTGCCAATCTCACAATCGTCGATTTTACATATAGATGCTTGGTTTCTCCAAAAAAGAAATGATAAATAGCCAATCTGGGTATAAATATAAGCCTATTTATAAATACTGTTGTTAAAAATGTGAAAATAACTCATGTTGTTTTATCCAGCATCAGAGCGCATCTTGGCTGGGCTTTAAATCTATCTAGGCGTCAGAAATACAATAGTCTGCTCCTGTTTAATCATCAGCATCATTTCATTTAAATATTTGCCCATTTGTTGTTTTTCATTATAGATGTTCAATCTGGCACTGTCTGACACAGCGCAGTGAAACTAATAACTAATAAGATGCTCCTATCAGAGGTCAGAAATCACATCTCTTAGTAACCCTCTGCCTGACATGCGTGACCGTGCAGCGCTGGACTCACATGCACTCCCTGCTGTCTGCTTCATGTCCATGGCTCGCAACCCAGGAGCATAGGGTTTTTCATGAGCAAAATAAATACACAATAGGTTTTGACTTTATGGGGGATTGAAGTCCATCCTGGTTGAGTCTATACAGTAGACAATGGCCTTCATTCAGCAGGATTCTTTAAAATTTCTCTTAAATTTTCTCTTAATTTTAAGGTGGTGGTGCTTTAAAATTTAAGTATTGGCCTGTAACTTCTCAAAAAGCCTAAAAAAAATGTCATGCTCATTTCTGCCTAGATTCTTTCCCGCCATTTTGAATGTTGACCAATGGTGATCTGTTTTTTTTTTGTTAATCTTCCTCCAAATTTTCATGACCAAATTTGGTAGCAACCATCTCTGGACCAAGCCGGGAAAAAGTACTTTGATGTTTGATGTTCCATACAATTTACAATAGCTGGCCCTCAAAGTTTGCTCAAATGTGTGGGCGGGGCTTAAATTACACATGTATAGATATCTCTGAGTGGACATGGATAAATTTGGTGCCATCCTAAAGTGTAATTCATCCCATGGTCTTTTTCAGCATTTCCATGCATCAAATAAGTCATCGAGACAGTTATTTTAGTGTATGAACTATTAATGGTGAAATCCGGGAGAGTCGCTAACAGCTGGACGTGGGTAACATTGATTAGCTTGGGGCAGTAAGGTGAAGGCATTAAAACGTCTTTTTTTTTTAATCCAAAATTTCTTTAGTTCTCCTAATGTTATCCTGTGCTTGTCTATTTCTTATGAATCCCGTTTGATCTTCTTCTATGATGTCTGCTACAAATGTATTGATTCTGTTTGACATAATTGATGTGTATATCTTATAGTCTACGTTCAATAGTGAGATTGGTCTATAATTTCCACATTGTTCTTTATCCTTCCCAGGTTTTGGGAGTATAGAAATTATCGCTTCATCCCATGAGGGAGGTATTTTATTGTGTCTTAGTGTCCAATTGAATGAGGCCAAAAGTAACGGTGCCATTTCTTCCCTGAGAACCTTGTACCATTCGGCAGGATAACCGTCACTTCCCGGGCTCTTTTTATTTTTCAACTTTTTAATTGCATCTGTCACCTCCTCCATTGTAATTTCATTTGTTAATATTTCATTTTGTGAGGCGCCAATTGAAGGCAAGTCTAAAGAATTCAGAAATTCCTCCATCTCATCCTCTCCTGCTGATATAGGTTGGGTATTCAATTTACTATAATACTCCTGGAAGACCTTCTCTATATCTTCTGGCATACATAACAGCTCTTGTGTGTGGGGGTCTCTTATTTTATAGATGCTATTAATAGTTTGTTCCTTTTTTATGCGCTTTGCCAATAATTTAGTAGCTCTTGGTCCTATTTCATAATAGTTCTGTTTCAGAAACCTATTTTTTTTCTCAACTTCTACTGTTAAAATATCATTTATTTTTGTCTATAAAGCCGTAATTTCTCTGTATATATTTTGGTCTTTTGTACTCTGAAACTGAAAGTTTGTCTCTAGTACTCTTAATTTTTTTGTGTATTTCTTGTATGTTTCTATTCTATTCTTTTTTAATACTGCTGTTTCTGCTATCAATTTTCCCCTAATAACCACCTTCATGGCGTCCCAAAGTACTGTTGGGTCAACTTCACCATTATCGTTTTACTCAAATATATGTGTTGATTTCCTTTCTGATCCTTTCCTTTCTCTGTTCATTATTCAGTAGGCTCGTATTCAGCCTCCATGCTGTTTGCCGTTTTCTATTACGGAGGCCGATTTTTAAGTATAATGGGTTATGGCCCGATACCACCACCCCCTCAATACTACACTCCTCTACAAGATGACACTCTCCCACACCGATGAAGAAGTAATCTATCCTTGAATGTGTTTTATGAGCAGCTGAATAATATGTATATTCCCTTTCCAGTGGATGTAAATTCCTCCACACATCAGGCCCATCTCTTCCAGTGATGTATTGATAAACCTTGATAATTGTTTTCTATTTCTTTTAAGGCTCGTTGTATCACTTCTGTGGCATAGCGCCACATTTATATCATCACCACAAATTGCAATTCCCTCTGATTCCTTAGCTATGACATCAAATAAGTACCTGAAAAAGTGCTTATCACTTTCGGGGGGCGCATAAATACTAATCAATGTTATTGTTTCATTCGCTATCTTCCCCTTTATTAAAACAAACCTTACTTCTTTGTCTTTAAGTTCCTTCTCACAATCAAACTGGATTGAGTTTGCCAGCAATATTAGTACACCTATTTTACGTCCACCTTTATATGTACTATGATATAAATTCTTATAACCAAATTTCCTGAGTTTTTCATATTCTATCTGTGATAAGTGTGTCTCTTGCAGTATAATTTGTGCCCTTTCTTTTCTTAGTTTTGCCATAACCCTTCCTCTTTTTGCCGGCGTACTCAAGCCGTGTACACTCAGCGATATTAATTTAATGCTATCAGCCATTTTTGCCTTTCTTTAATGTTTTCAGGTGTACTCCCCAACTAGTGTAAACTAAATAACTAAGAACTAAATAACTATGTAAGTGTAACACAAACATAAACAAATCCCAGAAACCGGGAGGTTTTCAAACTCTGGGGCGATTTTACTTGTGCCCCAGCGCCCCTGTTGCTGGGTGGAGAGGAAGTCCTGTGGTGAGAGGGCCTCTCCCTAGACCAAACGCTATATTGCCTATTTGGTCTAGACATACGACTGAACTGCCCAATTAACCCATCCTCCCCTTATGTCGGCCACTATTGCCTTTGGCTATTCCAAGTGGTTTGAAATATTAACTCTGAACCCACTGTGGATTAAAAGGGGGAAAGTAGCCCTTTGCATTTTCCCATTTTACACATTTTTTCCTCGCTATTAATCTAATCACAGTTGTACTTCTTCAATTAGTCCACAGTTGTACCTCTTATTCTGAGAGTCTTATGTTCTTTTAAACTCTTGCAGTCTCTCCTTTATTCGCCTTGCTGTCTGCAGTCGGTCTCTCCTGCCGCCAGCTCGCTGCCACCCTGATGTTCCATCAGCCCCTCGGTGTTGAGTCGGGTCTCGCTCCAGAGCCGGTAAGCTGTTGCTCCTCCTCGCTACCTGTGCTTCTCCCTCCTCACCTGGATCTTCCATCGTATAGCCCTTCGCTCTCATATCAAGCGCTGCCTCTCTGGCATCTTCATATACTTTAACTCCGTCATCCCAGTATATTCTTATTTGCCTTCTAAGTCCGTTAGCTTCTCTTGGAGCTGGCGGGTCCGCTCCGACATCTCCCACATCAGTTTGCCAGAGTCTGCCTGCCACTCCTCAAGCTCCGCTATGCGTGTCTGTGCTTCCTCTATGCTAGCTGCATGAACATGCAGCTCTTTTTGATTTTCCGAGCATCTGCGGTCGATCCCCACTCGCATTGCACTTATCTCACCCTCTATCTCTCCTTTGAATGTGGCTAGGTCACTGCGGAACTCACTTCTGAGCCCTTTTATTTCATCCTTGATAGCGGTAAGCCCTGCTCTGAGCTTCTCCGTGTACTTCGCCATTTCAGTTTTTCTGTGTTGACATTTCTAACTTGTTCGGGGTCCATTCCAGATTTTCCCTCTTGTTTATTTCTATTCCTTTGCCTTCTTAGTGCTGTCGCCTTGTTCATATCTTGCCTTTGGCTGTCGAGTTACATATATTATACGTATTTTTCCTGCTGACTCGAGGGAGCTGGTCAAGTGTACGTCCACTCACTCCGCCATCTTGAAAAAAAACCCTGGAGTAGTTAATTTAGGGAGTGTTAGCCAGTCAATTTTCCACGCCTAATTCAATTCTAATGAAACAAGTAAACATTCACCACTCCTGAATTATTTGTGAAGTTTAGTGAGTTTTTGAATATGATAAAGGCCCACAAAAGGCAATTCATTGGGGAAAATTAAAATAGAAACTAGAAGCAAAAGTTAGTAAACTGAGGCAGCTGTGACTGAAGAGCGGGTCATCCTCCATTTGAGAGATCGGCGGTTTGATCCCTGGCTCTTCCGGTTTGCATGTTGAAGTGTTCTTGGGCAAGACACTGAACCCCGAATTGCTCACGTGCTGCGCAAGGGTGTGTGAATTGTTAGATAGATTAGATGGTATGTAGATGTCCACTGCCATCAGTGTGAATGTGACAAGTCATGTGACAAACACCTTGAGTAGTCAGAAGACTAGAAAGGCGCTATATACAGTAAGTACAAGTCCATTTACCATAAAAAGAGCAATTTCAATAGGAAGTTGTCGGCGGTGCTCTGCACCTCATTACAGAGTTTCCATCTCTTACGCTTCTGGTGTGTGATAAGGACGTATTATGTCAAGTCTTTCTGGGATAGTTTTGGTTAAACCAAGGTTTACTGTATGTCAGAATCAAAATCCTGGTTTGATATTAGAAGAAGAAGAAGAAGAAGAAGAAGAAGAAGAAGAAGAAGAAGAAGAAGAAGAAGAAGAAGAATTCCTTTATTAGTCCCGCTCCTGTTACTCAGGACTAAGAATATTTATAGGCAAGCATTTAGCATTTTGCCTGTGTAAAAGTCTCTATAAAATAGGGTTTTAAATTACACATACACCTGTGTTATCAATCCCACCCTGCTGACTTAAGTATGTGTATGTATCAGTGTGTGTGAGAAAGACACAGAGAAAGAGAGAGGTGTTCATGGTTGGAAGAAGAGGTTTTCCGAGGCTCATCATCTCCTGATTATCAATGTTTCCTCAAGGTTAGCAACAGTACAGACCTCCGTAGCACAATCAAACCTGATTAGCTGATTAGCATACTACTTTCATTATGTTGCCACAATTCATTACCCATTGAGTGAGTTCATCTTCATTCCCCAGGAAACATTGATCCGTCCCTCCACACGCTCATGCACATTTATACTATAAGCAGACAGAACATGAAAAAAACTCAGATTTTAAATGTTGATTTTAAAGTTTGATATCATGAAAGCATGAAAGAGCCACAGAGGGTCCAAACACTAGATTGACGTCATTATTATTCATGGCTGGCTTCACTTTGTATTTTTTCTAAAAGCAGAAAATCGTAATTATCTGCATCATCTGCCTTAGCAGCCATTAGCAAAACAGCCACATTATGATTAATGGTGTCAGTTCTTTAACAGTCAGAATGGTTATGGTAATTATGTCTGATGGTGCATGCTACCACTAGGTAACTGGGGTCACGTGTGTTTAAAATGGCTGGAAAATACAATTCTCATCTACCAACAGTAGGACAAAAGATGGCCGTGTCAGTGAACCAGTGTAGAGATCTGAAGAATAGCTGGAAGCTACAAAGACTGGACAAATCACACATGAAGATTGTTTCCACCAACTTGGAAAGATGTCTTAGGGTTCGTCCACATGATCTAAAACAACCTTTTTTTCTCCATCATTCTTAAAAAGTTTTCCATCCACATGGCCATGACTCATAAATCTCTGAGTCCCCAGGACACCAGTGAAACCGACTCAAAACGCTGTAGTACACATGCCAGGCCTGGATGTGGCACTGTAACTGCCACAGAAATACACCAACAACAGAGAAGAAGAGACGGGGAGACGCTGTGTAGAATACAAACACCAGAGAATTTCTCTCCAAATCTGGAGACTTCCCAAATCCTGCTCTATCCTAGAGAGAAATCTGTCGACTGTTTCTGATGTTATTGGAGACTTTTGTGGTGTTTTGGACTCTGATGTACCAATCACTCGGCAGTTAGTGTCCTCAACGAGCAGAGGGTGCTGCTGGGAGCCCCTTCCCCGTCCCAAAGCACTTACAGGCGGACACTTTCTCACTAGATTTAGCGACTTTTCACATCTTCTTAGAAACTTTATTTATAAAACGTGACTAGAAGCCAATTTAGCAACTTAGTCAGAGCATCAGGGAAAAGGGAGAAATATCTGGTAAGCCTAATTCATTCCCATGCACGTCGCCCAGAGTACAGTTTAGTCTATGGGTCTCTCTCCTCTCACGCAGCAGCACTGTTGTTGTTATGTGACGCTGCAGGGTTAGAGGTCGGAGGTGGGGCGATGATGGCATTGTTTAACAAAGTATGCGGTTTTGCCGCCCAGACAACAACACCATGGGGGGCGTTTTCAGATCTTCCCACTCTGGGATCCAGTTTCAAAATATAACGTTTTCAGGCTCAGATAACGCCGGCTTCGTGTGGATGGTCGGCCAAAACGATACAAAAGTTTTGCCTGGGGCTCCCATCTGGAGCCGGCCAGTGTATAGTGGCCGGGTTTGCCACGGAGCCCGACCTGGGCACAGCCTGAAAAAGTGACGTGGCACCTCCCCCCTCTCCATCCTGTGGGCCGACCACTCACAGGAGGAACCACTAGGGTCGGGTGCGCCAAAGGTGAGGGGCCTCGACGGACCAGACCCGGGCAGCAGAGGCTGGCTCTGGGGACGTGAAATGTCGGCCCTCTTTGGGGGAAGGAGCCGGAGCTTGTGCGGGAGGTGGAGTGCTACCAATTAGATCTGGTGGGGCTTACCTCCACACACAGGCTCGGTTCTGGAAGCGTACTCCTGGATAGGGGTTGGACCCTATTCTTCTCTGGAGTAGTCCAGGGTGTGAGGCGCTGGGCGGGTTTGAGGATACTCACAAATGCCCTGCTGAGCGCTGCTGTGTTGGAGTTTACCCCGGTTGACGAGAGGGTCGCCTCCTTACGCCTGCAGGTTGTAGGGGGGAAAACTCTGACTGTTGTTTGTGCATATGGGCCAAACAGCAGTTTGTAACAGAGTATTCGGCCTTCTTGGAGACCCTAAGAGGCGCCTGGAGAGGCGTGATCGGGAGGAACAGTCTCCCTGATCTAAATCCAAGCAGTCGTCTGTTATTAGACTTCTTTGCTAGTCACAGATTGTCTATATACAACACCATGTTCGAACATAAGGATGCTCATAAGTATACTTGGTACTAGAGCACCCTAGGCTAAAGGTTGATGACCGATTTTGTGATCAATTTCAATTCAATTTAAAATTCAATTCAATTTCAATTTCCTTCATAGTGCCAAATCATAACAAAAGTTATCTCAGAACACCTTACAGAGTAGGTATAGACCGCACTCTATGACTTATTTATGATTTACATAGACCCAACCATTCCTCCATAGAGTACGGTGGCAACAAAATCCTTCAAATTAACAGGCAGGAACGTTGGACAGACCCAGTTCTATGAAGGACGGTCATCTGTCTCGACCGGTAGGGGAGGAAGAAAAGAAAAGAGAAAGAGAGAAAGACAGACAGATCGACAGAGAGAGACAAAGACAGACACAAAGACAGAAAGACAGACGGACACACTTCCAGAGATGCAAGCAACCACAAAGTAACAGTGACTTTTGTGATAGCTAAAGCAATGTGAATATGACTTACAAGTTATGCCAGTTAAAACAGCACAACAGCAAGAAACAGGCACAGCTAGAGTGACAGAACATGTCAATGATAATAATTATGGTGGCAAATATGGAGTTAAATTAGTTACATGCATTGATGAGACATGAATGATACAGACAGACAGGATAAAAGCTCAGAATATCAGCAACAGGATTATTTATAAAAACGTAGCTAAGGGCTCGTAAGCCCGAGCTGTAAGCTTTATCAAAGAGGAAAGTTTTAAGTTTACTCTTAATTATGGGGACAGTGTCTGCCTCTCAAATAACACTTGGGAGTCGGTTCCATAGGAGAGGAGCTTGGTAGCTGAAGGCTCTCCCATTCTACTTTTGGAGACTCTAGGAGTAACAAGTAGGCCTGCATTCTCAGAGCGCAGCGATCTAGTTGGGTAATACGGTACTATGAGCTCTTTAAGATACGACAGAGCCTGACCAATAAGAGCTTTGTAAGGAAAGGAGGAGAAGGATTTTAAATTCTATGTTAGATTTTACAGGTAGGCAGTGCAAAGAAGCTCATACAGGAGAAATATGTTCTCTTCGATTTGTTTTAGTCAGTACACGAGCTGCAGCTTTTTGGACCAACTGGAGACTCTTAACAGACTTATTGGAGCAGCCTGATAATAAGGAGTTGCAATAGTCCCGCCTAGAAGTAACAAATGCATGGACTAGTTTTTCTGCATTTCTCTGAGACACAATGTTCCTAATTTTCGCAATATTAGGCAGGCGAAAAAAAGCAGTCCTTGCTGTTAGTTTTATGTGAAAATCGAAGGACATAGTAGGCCAAGTACAATAACTTCAGTTTTATCTGACTTTAACATGGAGTCCTTCGACTTCGGAGGCAGTTGCAAGGTACCAATGAGCCAGAAGGGCTGAAGCCTCTGTCGTGTCAGGGGCAAAGCAGCAGGTGTGGGAGAAGTTCGGAGAAGTCATGGAGAAGGACCAAGGTGCTTCTGGAAAACCATTCCGCACCTCAGGAGGAGGAAACAGGGAACCTTCCAAGCTGTTTACAGTAAGGATAGGACACTGGTGACCTCAGTTAATGAGGTAATCGGGCGGCGGAAGGAGCACTTTAACACGCCCTCTGTAGAGGCAGAGCTGGAGGCTGATGGGGGATCATTGTCAATATCTCTGGAGGAAGTCAATGAGGTAGTCAAACAACTCCACAGTGGCAGGGATTGTTGAGATTGGTCCAGAAATGCTGAAAGCACGGGAGGGGCATGTCTCTTAAACATTGCGTGGAAGTCTTGGACAGTGCCAAGGGAGATTGAAGAGGAACAATGCGGATTCCGTCCTGGACGTGGAACAACTGACCAGCTCTTCACTCTCGCAAGGATCCTGGAGGGGGCCTTGCAGTATGCCCGGTCTACATGTGCTTTGTGGATCTAGAGAAGGCAAATAACCGGGTCCCCCAGGAGATACGGTGGGAGGTGCTGCGGGAGTATGCGGTGATTGCTTACTCAGGGTTGGGAATGAGTCCTTACCTCCAAGTGAAGGAGTTCAAGTACCTCAGGATCTTGTTCACGATGGAGCATGAGTTTGGCCGTAGAATTGGAGCATCGGGGGCGATATTGCAGTAGCTCTTCCGCACCGTTGTGACGAAAAGAGAGCTGAGCCGGAAGGCAAAGCTCTCGATCTACCAGTCAATTTTTGTTCCTACCCTCACCTATGGTCATGAATGCTGGGTCATGACCGAACGAACAAGGTCGCAGGTACAAGCTGCCAAAATGAGTTTTCTCAGGAGGGTGGCTGGAGTCTCCCTTAGAGATAGGTTGAGAAGTTCAGCCATCCGTGAGGAACTAGGAGTGGAGCCGCTTGTCCTTTGCGTTGGATGGAGCCAGTTGAGGCGGTTCAGGCATCTGGTAAGGATGCTCCCTGGGCACCTCCCTTTGGAGGTGAGTCAGGCACGTCCAGCTAGAAAGAGGCCTCGGGGAAGACCCAGGACTAAGTGGAGAGATTATATCTCCACACTGGCCTGGGAACACCTTTGGATCCCCCAGTTAGAACTGGTTAATGTGGAAAAGGAAATTTGGGGTCCCTTGCTAGAGCTGCTCTCCCCATGACCCAACCCCGGATAAGTTATAATTGGTATAAGATGAGTGATGAGATGATGATGAGCTGAGTGACCGCAAATGGGCGAAAACCAGAGTCAATATAGGCAAGGCATTCACTCCATGGGCTGAGATAAAGGAGTTCAACGGCATTAAAACGCATGCCCAAATGACTATGTTTACGGTAACTGTCAGTCAAAGTCGTCTGCAATACTTGCTTTTATGGTGCGATTTGCCGGAGGGGATTGGTTCAAACAGGCTCCAACAGACTCCTGTCTCCTCCAGGCTACTGGGCCGGGTCTGACCAACCTGGCAACCTGACTGCTAGAATTATTTTTTGTTGTTGCGACTAAGATCTTGAGACACTAGATGGCGGTGTTCTGCTCATTCTCCATATTCAACTTTTAAATTGCCCCCACATATTTTATCAGTTAAAATATTAATATCTGTGGCAAGTTAAAACATAGAAAAAGAAGCCTGTGAATGTTCTCATTCGTCCAGGTCATCGTTATCCTCAAAGCAATTTCAGTCAAAAACAACTGGACTGGTTGTTTGTCTAGGAAGACGTTTCACCTCTCATCCAAGAGGCTTCATCAGTTCATGTACGCATCTGACCAGGCTGGGACTGGTCCGTAGCCTGGACCAGTCCCAGTTTGACCAGTTTGTCAGTGTTTTGCTCTCTGTTCTGTCTGGGCCTGTTGTTTTTGTTGCTACTGCTGTTTGTTGGCGTATGAGCTCTGCCAGCACGGGGCACGCCACAGTATGGGACCGCATGAACAGCTCGGGTGTGAGCGGCTCGCCAAGAGTGGCCTTGGTCTGAATCACATGACAAGATGTTAGTGTGTTGTATTGTCTACAAACCTTCTGTTATATCTAGATAGTATATTGATACTATATTCTGAGTACAATCAATCACATATGTACACTACAAATGGTACTGTACATATCCACATGTATCTCTGAACATTGATTTATCTATGCAAACATCCACTAACACTTAACAACACATTATATCCATCCAGTCATGGATACATAACTACACTATAGTCGACAACTGTACACAATACTCTCTTGAGTCAGCAGTCTCTACACACACGTGGACCCTTTTCCAGACTGGGGACCTGATTCTGTGAGCAGATGGGAGTCAAATGCAGAGGCTGGGTAGGGGGGTCATGGTGCTAATGTTACAGTACACACTGTGGAATAGATCTGACAATAACGCCTGGGAGGCAAGGAGTGGCATGGTCCATGATTTTTGAGACTGTGAGCATGATGCAGGTGAATTTGTTTCTGCTGGAGACAGAATGTTGCAGGTAGCGTGAAAAAATTCAAAATGGCACTCCACAGAATCTACAAATAAGGAATTTCAATAATAATTTCATGCTTAGTTCTTCTTAACCTGTGCAAACAGTTGTATGATGGGTCTGTCTGACGTTCCTGCCTGTTAAAGGAAAGGTTTTCATTGCCACTGTGCACAAGATGGCTGGATTAATACTGTATACTTATAACATTAGCTTTCTCCCCACCCAATTATAACAAGGCTAATAAAAACATGCATGATTAAGAGCCAGGCCTGAGGATAGTGTGGGCCTGGGCTCGAGCAGAGAATCGAAACTCTACAGCACACACAATCTATTGTCCCCACTCAAAAAGAAAAACTTATTTCCGTTCCTTCGTTGAGTTTGCCCATTGTTTGATCAAGAAAGTCCAGCAATGACTCGACTCCTCGACGGCAGAGACACAGTTTCCCATTATCCCAGTCTCTCTCTATCTCCCTCTCTGCCACCAGTGAGCCGCCATGCAAATAGAGCCAGAATGGAGCCTCTTGTCTGCCTAACAGGATGTTACAGAGCTCCTAATGCTTAATAATGTCTACCATCTCGCTCAGGGATTAGACACAGAATCAAGGAAAAGAAACAGGTGGTAACACGCTGTGTTGTGGGAGTGGGGGAATCCATTACAGGTGTATACAGCAGGCTGTGATGACTTACAGCTTCAAACACTCAAAAACAGATTTCTGAATTTGAGCTGCCAACACTGCAGTACGACCTACCAGGACCTTTAATTCCACAATTCATTTTCGTTCATAAACAATGGTATAGCACCACTATTCAAGTCTTTGCTTTAACTAAAAAAAAGGCAGTCATGTAAATAATATACTGGTTGGTAGTATAATTCATAACTATGCATCCTATTTTATAAACTGGTGATATGTATTTCTGTTCTTATAACTACTTACTATGTAACAACAGACTGAACTCATGATTCCAGATACTGACTTAACGATACCATTTTTTTTTCAAGCCATTGAAGACAAATTATGAGTGGTAAAAGATGCCTTTATTAAAATGTACAAAATATATATTCTCTTTAGGACTGCCACTATTTTTCTATTAATTGATTTATCGACTATATTATTTATTAATAAACTGTTTTTCCTCAAAAACATTTAATTGATTGTATCATTTGACTATGTTCATTTCATTTCGACACACTGTATGTCACTGCATAACCCAACAAAAGCAAAATGTAAACTAATGTTTACCGAATAAAACAAAAACTGTAGGTTCAAACTGTCAAAAGGATTAAAAAGAAATGGGCTAAAATAAAAAGAGAACTTGTGATTTTATTTTGGGGAACCAAACCTAACCCATTCTACCACCACACCAGACTTCAAAATCCACATAAACCACTCTTCATTATAAATGAGATCCACAGCACTTATTAACAAAGAAAAGACGTCACTTTTAAAGCTGCTTCACCTGTTACTCCTGTTATTATCTTCTAAAATAATCCATCAGCATTCCTGTGATTCACTGCCGAGCCTGTTAAAATCATAATCCTTAAGATTTGAGATACCTTGTTTCTAGCGGCCTCTTTGGCAGTAACTGCAGGTGATCTTGTTCTTTCAGAGCCTCCATCTTGTTGCGTTCACGGTCAAAAGCTGTGTTTGAGATCATTCTCTCACTCACTCACTATTCCCCATACAGTGTTTATTAAATAGTGCACTATATAAGGAAGAACCAAGCAAGATTTCGGACACTACACTGGATTTTTCTAACAAATCGTTGCATCAGTAGATGTTCCGGATATATGTGTGACAGAAGCGGGTGTGTCCAGCATCATGTAAACAAACGGAGCTGTAAACCTGTTTCACAGTCTGTTCATGATACAAATCTGCTCTCAGGAGGACGGTCAAAGGTTGTACTGATGTTGATGTTCATTTTAATGTTAAATCCTGAATAAGTTGTTGTAATTTCAATGGTGTTAAAGAGTGGTTTTGTTAACATTGTTGTGTCCTGATTGTGAGCCCACAGTTTATTTATTTCACAAGCGAGTAACAGTAGTCAGCTCAAGAGGAACTGGTTGGCTCGTGAGTAATGGTTGTTGGTAACTGCAGTTAGCTCTCAGATACCTGGCTACCGTTCAAATTAACCGCATCTCTTCTGCTTCTTCTTCTCCTCCGGTAAAACACGGCTGTATTGTGGTATACGGAAGTAAAATATGCCGAGTGCCTCGTATGTCCACTCAAATTAGCTGTGCATTGTGGGTATTTTATAGTGGACCACTACAAAAGGGCGTAGACATTATATAGTGCACTACTTCTGTGATATTTCTAACACAGCTAATGTTTTGGTTTTTTTTGCATCATATACTCACTTTTTGATAGAGAGGAACTTAAAAGTCAATTCAATAGATGAAATTGTTACGGATTATATCATTAACCAGTACCAACAACATTATGTTCCCTTCACCTGTTTCTCCCCTGCTCTGCGTGTGTGATGAGTGCAGCTGGAGGACGGAGGACTTTCTTGCCACCGCCACCTAGAGGTCTGTATTGGTCTGTATTGTATCGCATTGTATTGCATTGTACTGTCTACGTAATTTGTCTACGTCAACTACGCATACCCATGCGCAGCGTCGCTTGATTTCACTGGATTTCCCGCCACTTCGGCACTGGAAAATATTGTTTTTAACTTAGTTTATCGTTCCCATATTTGGAATCACTGGTGCCCGGCTTTTATTGTATTTATTTCTTTAAACCATGGAACAAAGCTTTTAACCATCGGGCCTGTGGTTGCCTCTGATTACACCGGAGAAGTAAAACAAGGAAATTGTGACGCCGAATCGCACTAGTGAAGCCGCAATTTTTGAAGAATTTCTTCAAATCAGTGGGATCTAAAAACAACTGGTGAAGTGGGCTGTCTGCCCAGGAGTGAAGAAGGTCTCCCTGGACATTCGGCTCCAGGGCCAGAATTGAACTCACTTCCCTGTGACGGTTCTGTGTCCTAGGGTAACGGATCCCAAGCACAGGCTGTGATATGATGGCTGTCTCCCCATGCTCTCAAAACTGAGGGAGAACGTCTCTGGCCTGAAGGCTGACCTCATGGAGAAGAACAAAATCCTCCTGGATTTCTCCACCGTCGCCTCAACTCAGGCCAAGCTCCTCGCCCATCTTAAGGCTTCCGGCGCTGGGGAAAAGTATTCCATTTGTGGACAACTTTAGGGCGTTTTTAAACAGACCCAGGCTTTTTAAACACGACAGCCTGCACCCTAACCAGGAGGGTTCAAGACTTTTATCTGCCAACTATTGCCTGACTGTCCGGTCCTGCACCACCACCACCTCCTGACAACAACCCAGTGTTGGGATCAGGATGCAGAGTCACAGTTTGATACACCTCTCTGCGCTGCCCTTACCACAGACGCACAGGAAGCAGAGTTGCAGTCTTACACACCTCTCCGCGCTGTTCTCTGTGGATCAATTTCCAGCTCAGTATCCTATACAAACGCTGTGTGCCTCACGATCATCTACACTAATTAAATAAAAAATGAACAGAAGAGGAGCTATACAGAAAAACTTGATACAAATAATCACCAAATCTGCGATAATGCAACAAAATCAGAAAATAAAATGTGGACTTTTAAACATCAGAGCTCTGTCATGTAAAGCTGTATTAGTAAACAATCTGATATCAGATAACCATATTGATGTACTCTGACTGAAACCTGGTTGTGTCATGAAGATTATGTTAGCCTAATTGATCCATTCCTCCCAGTCATATTAATACTCATGTTCCTCAAGGCAGTGGCTAAGGAGGAGGTGTTGCAGCTACTTATGACTCAGGTCTATTATTCAACCCTAAACCTAGACTAAATTATAATTCATTTGAAAGTCTTGTTCTTTGTCTTTCACATTCAACCTGGAAAACTGTGCAGCCAATTATATTTGTTATAGTGTAATTAAATTAAATTAAATTAAATTTTATTCATAGTGCCAAATCATTACAAAAGTTATCTCAGGACACTTTACAGCGTAGGTAAAGACCACACTCTATGATTTATTTATGATTTACATAGACCCAACAATTCCCCTGTAGAGTACGGTGGCAACGAAAACCTTCCCTATAACAGGCAGGAACGTCGGACAGACCCAGCTCTGATGAGGACGGCCATCTGTCTTGACCAGTTGGGAAGGAAGAAAGGGAGAGAGAAAGAGAGAAAAAATGGACAGATGGACAGAGAGAGGCAGGGACAGACACAAAGACAGAAAGACAGACACACTTCCAGAGATGCAAGCAACCAAATAGTAACAGTAACTATAATACTATTTATAGTAATGTGGATATGACTTACATGTTATTGCAGATAATATAGCGGAATAGTAGAAACAAGCACAGCTAAGGTGATAGAATATGACAATGATAATATTTATGGTGGCAAACATGATCATTGATGAGCAGTGGCAATAGCAGCTACGATACAGCGAGACATACCACTGGTGGTGTTTTTATAACTATAAATTTTTATAGTTTATTAGACTAGTGATAGTATATATAACTAATAGTTATAGTAGTAGCAGGAAGCGTCATGCAGAACCACGGCAGCATGCACCACCACGATCAGCAGAGACCTGCGAGGCGACAAAGCACAAACAACTCCGGGGAAGAAGTTGAATTAGTAAGATGCATTGATGAGACATGAATGATACAAACAGAGGGGAGAGAAGCTCAGAGTATCAGGAAAAAATATTATCCCCCGGCAGACTAGGTCTATAGAAGCATCATTAAGCAGAACAAAATCAGCTTAAAAATAACAACATTGTTAAGGGATTGTAAGCCCTAGCTGTAAGCTTTATCAAAAAGGAAAGTTTTAAGTTTACTACTTAAATATGGCGACAGTGTCTGCCTCCCCGAATAACACTTGGGAGTTTGTTCCACAAGAGAGGAGCTTGATAGCTGAAGGCTCTGCCTCCCATTCTACTTTTGGAGACTCTAGGAACGACAAGTAGCCCTGCATTCTCAGAGCGATCTAGTCGAGTAATACGGTACTATAAGCTCTTTAAGATACGACCGAGTCTGACAAATAAGAGTTCTGTAGGTACGAAGAAGGATTTTAAATTCTATTCTAGATTTAACAGGTAGCCAGTGCAAAGAAGCTCATACAGGAGAAATATGTTCTCGATTTGTTTTAGTTAGTACACGAGCTGCAGCATTTTGGACCAGCTGGGGACTTTTAACAGACTTATTGGAGCAGCCTGTTAATAAGGAGTTGCAGTAGTCCAGCCTAGAAGTAACAAATGCATGGACTAGTTTTACTGCATCTTTCTGAGACACAATGGCCCTCATTTATCAAATGAACGTACGGCAGAAAAACGTGCGTACGACCATTTCCACGCAAACTTCGGCATTTATCAATTTGGACGTGAGCGGGAGCTACGATCAAATCTCACGTCAGGTCTGAGATCATGTACGCAAATTTGAGCCTGTTGATTTGCCCTGCAGCCCAGAAAAATCTGGCTGAAAATAATTAACAAACCTCAGCTGTCATTAAGCATAAGCAGTCACATATTAAGAACAGATCAAAACGGATTCTTAAAACGAATAAAAAAAAAAAAATTGTGGGTCTGAAGGCACCATCCATGAATGATTACGCATTCATCAATCGCAAAAACTACCACTCGATAAATGTACAGGTGATTTGTGATGCCAAGCTATCACTTTTAAACGTGGCGGCCAGGGGAACACACGCCATTCTTTTATATTTCAAAACAGCTCGGCTCCAGCCCCCACGACCCCAGCAGGGACAAGCGGTTGAAGCTGAATGAATGAATGAATGAATGTGTTGGCGCGTGGCTGCAGGAAGGCGCACTGCAGACCCAAAGTCATCTCCTCGGTAAGTGGCTACCCTCGATAAATTGCATTAAATCAAACAAGGTATCAGATGATTAACATTTTGGTATGGTTCTTCTAGGTGACAAAGGTTATCCTCTAACGGAATACCTAATAACCCCGCTGGCAAGTCTCGCTACAGAGCAGGAGCTCAGGTTCAACAGTGCACACACACGCACACGGGTCACAGTGGAGCACTGCTTCGGGTTGACTGCCTTCGTTATTGTTTTCCATACAGCGTTTTATGGGCCCCTTTTATTCCACTCTTAAGACTGCCAAAAAGCACATCTTTATTTTGCTCCATCTCGGATGTCAGGATGCCGATCTCTGTGTCGGAAAAGTTTCTTTTCTTACCAGTGTTTCTTCTCTCCATGTTTGACCTCAGTGGGCGAGGCCTCTGAACCAGGAATATTTAAGGGCTTAACATGTTAATGACGATCGGCCACCGCATTTCTCAAGGCCCGCTCATTCGTATGCTGAGATTGGTCAGATACGAATGTTTCATAAATCAAACGTGTGTGCTGTCGCACGACCAATTCTGCGCTCAGATCTGCGCCCGTTTCCACGCAAGATTGTTAAATGGGGGCCATTGCTCTTAATTTTCGCAATATTACGCAGGTGAAAATATGCATTCCTTGTTGTTAATTTTATGTGAGAATCGAAGGACATATCCTGATCAAAAATAACAACCAGATTCCTTACTGTGGTGCTGGAGAACAACATAACATCATCCAGAGTAACAGTATCTTAAGCTAATGAGTTTCGGAGGCCTTTGGGGCCAAGTACAATAACAGTTTCAGTTTTATCTGAGTTGAACATCAGAAAATTGCAGGTCATTCAGCTTTTTATTCCTCAATGCATATTTGAAGTTTAGCTAACTGATCGTTTTTTTCTGGTTTGATCGACAAATACAATTGTGTGTCATCAGCATAACAATGAAAATTTATGGAGTGCTTCCTTATAATATTTCCTAAGGGAAGCATATATAAGGTGAATAGAATCGGTCCAAGGACAGAACCCTGTGGAACTTCGTGACTGACTTTAGTGTGCATGGAGGATTTGTCGTTAACATGTACAAACTGAGATCTATCTGATAAATAAGACTTAAACCAGCTTAATGCGGTTCCCTTAATGCCAATTAGATGCTCCAGTCTCTGGAGCAGCATGCGATGGTCAATAGTGTCAAAGGCAGCATTAAGATCTAGTAAAACAAGTACAGAGACAAGTCCTTTGTCTGAAGGTATTAGAAGGTCGTTTTTAACAGTGCTGTCTCAGTGCTATGATTCGCTCTAAATCCTGACTGGAAGTCCTCAAATAACACATTATCATGTAAAAAGTCACACAGCTGATTGGCGACTAATTTCTCAAGGATTGTAGAAATAAAAGGAAGGTTAGATATAGGTCTATAGTTGGCTAGAACCTCAGGATCAAGACTGGGCTTTTTAAGTGGAGGTTTAATTACAGCTACTTTAAAAGACAGTGGTACAACCTGCTGATAAAGACATATTAATCATATCTAATACAGGAGTGCTAATTAAAGGAAACAGTTCTTTAAGTAACCTAGTTGGAATAGAGTCTAGGAGACAAGTAGAGTGCTTTGATACGGAAATAGTAGAGGTTAATTTGTTAAGATCAACTGTAGAAAAGCAGTCCAAGAATATATCCGGTCGTACAGTTGTTCCTAAGGTTCCTGGGTTTGAAGAAAAATTAGTGCCGGGGGAGTTGCTTTTGTCTCTAATAGTTATAATTTTGTCATTAAAGAAGGGCATGAAGTCGTTACTACTGAGGGTTATAGGAAAACATGGCTAAATAGAGCTGTGGCTCCATGTCAGCCTGGCTACAGTGCTAAAAAAGAAATCTAGGATTGTTCTTTTTCTCCTCTATCAAAGATGAGTAATAGGCTGTTCTGGCATTACGGAGGGCCTTCCTATATATTTTTAGACTTTCTTTGCAAACTAAGCGAGATTCCTCCAATTTAGTAGAGCGTCATTTACTTTCTAATTTCCGCGATACTTGTTTTAATTCACGGGTTTGTGAGCTATACCGCGGAGCATCATTATCTTCTTTTTTAAAGGAGCAACAGAGTCGAGTGTTGTTCGTAGTGAGCCTGCAACACTGTCAACAAGGTGATCAATTTCAGAGAAACTAACATTAGTACAGGAATCTGGAATATTAGGATAAGGCATTAAATTAAATGCAGATGGAATCGATTCCTTAAATTTCATTAAAGCACTAACAGATAAACATCTAGTGTAGAAACCTTTGCCCAGAGGTGAGTAATATGAATTCAAAAGTTATTAAATAATGGTCTGATAAAATAGGATTCTGTAGAAGGACTATTAAGTAATGGATTTCCACACCATAAGCCAAAACAAGGTCGAGGGTGTGATTAAAACAGTGAGTAGGTGTATGTACACTATGTACACACTAAAACCACTCGAATCTAACAGCATGGAAAAATGTAGTCATTAAATTGTGGACGTTGATAATAATAGCCTTATTATTGCGTTTATCTCTCTATTAGACTATATTCCAACTAGGTTACTTAAAGAAGTGTAACATCTAGTTAGCATTTCTGAATTAGATATGATTAAGATGTCTTCATCAGCAGGTTATGTTCCACAGTCTTTAAGTAGCTGTAATTAAACCTCTTCTTAAAAAGCCCAGTCGTGATCCTGAGGTACTAGCTAACTATAGACCTATATCTAACCTTCCTTTTCTCTCTAAGATCCTCGAGAAATTAGTCGCCAATCAGCTGTGTGACTTTTTACTTAATAATGAGTTATTTGAGGACTTCCAGTCAGGATTTAGAATGAATTATAGCACTGAGACAGCACTGGTAAAAATTACTAATGACCTTCTAATAGCTTCAGACAAAGGAATTCTCTCTGTATTTGTTTTACTAGATCTTAGTGTGGCCTTCGACACTATTGACCATCGCATCCTGCTACAGAGACTGGAGCATCTAATTGGCATTAAAGGAACTGCATTAAGCTGGTTTAAGTCATATTTATCAGATAGATCTCAGTTTGTACATGTTAACGACAAATCCTCCATGCACACTAAAGTCAGTCACAGAGTCCCACAGGGTTCTGTCCTTGGACCGATTCTATTCACCTTATATATGCTTCCCTTAGGAAATATTATAAAGAAGCATTCCATAAATTTTCATTGTTATGCTGATGACACACACTTGTATTTGTCAATCAAACCAGAAAAAAACGATCAGTTAGCTAAACTTCAAATATGCATTAAGGAAATAAAAAGCTGGATGACCTGCAATTTTCTGACGTTAAACTCAGAAAAAACTGAAGTTATTGTACTTGGCCCCAAAGGCCTCCGAAACTCATTGGGTAAAGATTATGTTACTCTGGATGATGTAATGTTTGATTTTCACATAAAATTAACGACAAGGAATGCATATTTTCACCTGCATAATATTGCGAAAATTAGGAACATTGTGTCTCAGACAGATGCAGAAAAACTAGTCCATGCATTTGTTACTTTTAGGCTGGACTATTGCAACTCCTTATCATCTGGCTGCTCCAATAAGGCTGTTGAAAGTCTCCAGTTGGTCCAAAATGCTGCAGCTCGTGTACTAACTAAAACAAAGTATTACCTTCTTTGCAGTGGCTACCTGTAAAATCTAGAATAGAATTTAAAATCCTTCTCCTTACCTACGAAGCTCTTATTGGTCAGGCTTCGTCGTATCTTAAAGAGCTTATTGTACTGTATTACCCGACTAGATCACTGCGCTCTGAGAATGCAGGGCTACTTGTCTTTCCTAGAGTATCCAAAAGTAGAATGGGAGGCAGAGCCTTCAGCTACCAAGCTCCTCTCCTCTGGAACCAACTCCCAAGTGTTATTCGGGAGGCAGACACTGTCCCCATATTTAAGAGTACGCTCAAAACCTTCCTTTTTGATAAAGCTTACAGCTAGGGCTTACAAGCCCTCAGCTATGTTGTTATTTTTAAGCTGATTTTGTTCTGCTTAATGATGCAGCTATAGGCCTAGTCTGCCGAGGGATAATACTTTTCCTCATACACTGAGCTTCTCTCCTCTTTGTCTGTATCATTCATGTCTCATCAATGCATGTTATTTATTCAACCTCTTCCCCGGAATTGTTTGTGCTTTGTCGTCTCGCAGGTCTCTGCTGATCCTGGTGGTGCCTACTGCCATGGTCCTGCATGACGCTTCCTTCTACTATTATAACTATTAGTCATATATACTATCACTAGTCTTATAAATTATAAAATTTGTAGCCATAAAAACACCATCAGTGGTATGTCTCGCTGTAGCGTAGCTGCAATTGGCGCTACTCATCATCGATCATGTTTGCCATGATTATTATCATTATTATTAATATTCTATCACCTTAGATGTGCTTGTTTCTACTATTCTGCTGTATTAATTGCGATCACATATAAGTCATATTCACATTACCATGGATATTTTTATAGTTACTGTTACTCTTTGGTTGCTTGCATCTCTGGAAATGTGTCGGTCTCTCTGTCTTTGTGTCTTTCTTTGTCTCTCTCTGTCCATCTGTCTGTCTTTTCTCTCTTTCTCTCTCCCTTTTCTTCCTCCCCAACCGGTCAGGACAGATGGCCGTCCTCCATAAAGCTGGGTCTGTCCAACGTTCCTGCCTGTTATAGGGAAGGTTTTCATTGCCACCGCACTCTACGGGGAATTGTTGGGTCTATGTAAATCATAAATAAGTCAAAGAGTGTGGTCTATATCTACTCTGTAAAGTGTCCTGAGATAACTTTTGTTATGATTTGGCACTATAAATAAAATTGAATTGAATTGAATTGAATTGATGATGACCACACAGCTTCTGTGGTTGAGATATCAGCTATTGATTCTAATGGACGGGCTCTGCTGCTCTGTAGTGGGCAGTGTCATACGCCAATGCCTATGGATTTGACCACTCGGTAAAACACAAGAGCACAGGATGTTAATGATTGTTGAAATTTCGACAATGGCGCTCATCAGCATCTACCGCTGTCAAATGAATCGAAGAGAAACACTGATAGGACTTAATGTAAACATTTTCTAATTTTCATCTCAACCGATTTGAATTGTCACATATTTGTACTGATTTTCAACTGTCTTGCTATGCATTGTTACATCCCTAGTTAAAGCCATTGGTATTCAGCCTTGTCCCTTGCATAGATATTTCGCTAGATTCTCTGAATATTTTAATGATATTAAAAACTGTAGATGATGAAATCCCTACATCTCATCTCATGTCATCTTCAACCGCTTATCCGGGGTCGGGTCGCGGGGGCAGCAGCTTTAGCAGGGGACCCCAAACTTCCCTTTCCCAAGCCACATCAACCAGCTCTAACTGGAGGATCCCGAGGCGTTCCCAGGCCAGTGTGGAGATATAATCTCTCCACCTAGTCCTGGGTCTTCCCCATGGCCTCCTCCCAGCTGGACGTGCCTGGAACACCTCCCTAGGGAGGCGCCCAGGGGGCATCCTTACTAGATGCCCGAACCACCTCAACTGGCTCCTTTCAACGCGAAGGAGCAGCGGCTCTACCTCGAGTTCCTCACGGATGGCTGAACTTCTCACCCTATCTCTGAGGGAGACTCCAGCCACCCTCCTGAGAAAACCCATTTTTCGGCCGCTTGTACCCGCGACCTCGTTCTTTTGGTCATGACCCAGCTTCTTTTGCAATTTTATGTTGAAAAACGTTTCCTGTGTCACTATTTTCCAGCACAGTTTTTCATAGAGTGGGAAACACCTCCACATCTTTTTTTTTTTAAAGATTGTATTTTGTAGTTTTTCAAACCTTTTTATTATATAGGACGGATAGGAAAAGCGATGAGAGAGAGAGGGGGAGACATGCAGCAAAAGGGCCACAGGTCGGAGTCAAACCCGCGGCCTCGAGGACCTTCAACCTCTTTACATGGGGCGACTGCTCTAACCACTCAGCCTCCGGCCACACCGTCATACATCAAACAAGCTAAACTTTTACAGTCTTTTGTTGCCACTGTCCTGACTTCTTTAAAATGTGTTGCTGGCATCAAATTCAAAATGGGCATATCATTTTCCAAAAACTATGAGATTTCTCTGTTACAACATTTCATATGTTGTCTTTTTGCTATTTTCAATTAAATTTGGGGTTTCAATGTTTTGCAAATCATCATAGTGTGTGTGTGTGTGTGTGTGTGTGTGTGTGTGTGTGGGGGGGGGGGGTTATAGGGCCTGTTTGTCCTGACATTAACATCCATCCTAAGTGATCAGATCACAGTGGACAGCTCTCTGTTCACACCTGGCAGCCAAGCATTCATCTATCTGCTTTATTTGACTGTCTCATGTTCACTATCAGCTGTACAGGAGTCATGTTACTGCTGCTGAAGACCTTACCTGATTTTTCTGCTTCACAATGAAGCTTTTACATGGCTTTTGTGTATGGATTATTGAGTTTAAGACAGTGCTTGTCACTACTTTTGCCAAAACAAACCCTGCACTGTCACTGCTTCCATCAGCCACTAGGAAGAATCAGTTATAAATGCTGTCATTTCAACTCAGCTTATGGAAACAACAGCACTGAGTAGTAGCCCTGGTTTACAGAGGAAGAAGGTGGAGAGGCTTGTTCTTGTGAAAACTGATCCACAGTGACTGTTCATAAATCTGTCTCACTCCGTCCCTGCATACGCTATATAGCATTCCGACAAATTACAAAACACACACAGTAAGAAAACATCAAGTGACACACTGTCTTTTTTCCTTCTCCTTCAATTTAAGTTGCCTTAATTACTCGCTTAATCCAAACACCCTCTGTGAAACACCATTAAAGAGAAGACAAAGAACACAGACAAGTAAACACATTAGAGCAGCAAACACATTACACTGCACTCTAAAACACTCACAGAGCAAGCGCCGCTTTTCATAGAGGCGGAAAAGGAAAGATTTTGAAAAAGCTGTACCTTTGCTTTTAGCTAGAGGAGCAGTAGGAGGCGAAGACAGAAGAGAGGATCCACAGCCGATAGAGTCCAGACAGGGAGGAAGAAGAGGAGGAGATATAAGTTCAAATTCAAGCAGACACCAAACGTATCTGTACTACACTGTACAACACAAAACACAAAACATTCAACCGCATCAAGCATTAGGATCTTTAAAGGTCACAACCCTGCCCCACAAAGGCTGACAGTACTGACTACAGAAAGGGTGGAGTTTGGAGTTGGAATTTTCAGGCTGGCCAGGTTAACTATGTAACACATGGACAGTTTGTATCATGTAACATGGAAAAGTTATTTTATATATAATATTGCTGAAAATACTAGCATAGTCCATACATAATACCTAATTAATATAGATACTGCATTTTGCCTTTCAATAATATTCAGAGGTTACAGAGGACAACGTAAGATGAAAAATACTTTCCAGCTTTCTTGTCTTTTTTTTTTTTTTTTTTTAAATTAACCTACAATGGCCCTAATGCACCGTCATAGTTAGGATACCTTTGTCACCATGATTAAAACAATGACCTTTTGGTTACAGTTAGGGCGTGGTCATGATCATCAACTACATTCATTTAAATTAATTTGAGATATGCTGTTTCTATCGGCCTCTGTGGCAGTAAGATGTAACTGCAGGTGATCTTCTGCAGGTCTGTTCTTTTCAGAGCCTCCATCTTGTCACGTTCACGGTCACTGTGTGTGTTGACAATTTTTTCTTTTGTAAACTTTATATTCCCCTCTTAAATCCATATAAACACATGTGTCTATGTCAAGCCAGGTGTAAGTAATTCTGTTGAGTGCACGTTCACAGATTTCAAAGAAAGGCCGCAAGGTCGAGCACAGATTCACTGATGCAGACAGGGAAAAGACATGTGCAGCATTCTTCTCTGCGTCTGAACAGCAAGAACTAATGCAAACTTATGAGGAAGTGAGGCATGGCATTTGTAAATTTGACCGCTATTATTAAATTATGAGAAAAGGGGTGTTAGAGAAGCAGTTAAAATGATGAAAGATAGCCTGGTCTGGAGCAGGCTAACAGCACAGAATAAAT
Organism: Echiichthys vipera; assembly: GCF_963691815.1. Lineage (NCBI taxonomy): Eukaryota > Metazoa > Chordata > Actinopteri > Perciformes > Trachinidae > Echiichthys > Echiichthys vipera. The sequence goes on from NC_139837.1 coordinate 30,086,363, forward strand.
CTCCATGGTAATCTATGAGCCTCTGTTTTTGTGCAACCAAGTCATGGATAACATAAATCAGGATAACCGGAAAATCCCAGTTTACACCCTTATCTAGGTTTCCTGCAATAGCCCCTGGCTGTTCTGAGGAGAGAAAAGAAAGAAAGGTTCTACTACACAAATGTTCAGTTTTTGGACCTACATCTATATTTTATGTAATTGGGAAAGTTTGGATAATTTGAATAGATATTTATTATTAAATTACTATTTTTGTACATGGCACACTATGGAAGCCCTGAATGTCAAGATGCATTTTTTTCGGATATTGTTGGCCGAAACCTAGGCCTATGTAGGGATACTATCATGTACTTACAGACATTTGTAGTTCACTAATAAGATAAAACATTTTTATGCTACATTTTGCTGAACTTTAGACACCTCTTTCAAAACAGACTAATTAAGCCTCAAAGTTTATCTCGTATTTATGAGTGTATCTCCTACGTAATTTTGGCCATCAATGTTTGAAGAAAAAAAAAAGATCACCTTGCCTTTCAGGGCTTCTGTAGCATACAGTCTTTATACTTTACTTTTTTTTTTTTTTCATTTTACAGGTATATATGGCAAACATTTTTCATTGTAAATTTCAATTTTATTCCTGACTCTTGACTTTTGCAGTAGCTTTCTTATTTTTGTTATCTCTTTCTATTTTTGTTATGCACCAAAATACCAATGGTACTACCCGATAACCTGATTCTATAGGTGTTGGATTTTAGAAGATAATAAAAAAAATTTCTTTTAAGTACAATATTTATTTCTTAACTGTAATGGAAAATACCTCAAAATTGTACTTAAGCACAGTACTTACCTACTTGCCTACTCACCATAATTGCAATGGCCACTAGAGGGCTTTGTCACTTGACCGTTAAATAGCAATATTTCTGACCCACTGCATGTTGTCATTCCCTTCTCGTCTCATAGGCCCATCAACACATTTTGATGTGCCTCACTCGCAATTTTTAACACATGATTAACCTTGTTCATTCAAACAAAGATACTTAGCTTTAGGCATAAAGATGACATGCTAAGTTTTAGTTAAAGATCATAGTTTAAAATAAGTATGTCTGTTATGTAATTAAGTTTCATTATCAAATGGGCCGGGACTTGAACGGGGCATGAATCGCGGTCTCTGGGGTAAACTTCTTGTGTGTGTTTGACCACTCACCCCAACCTCCTTCCTAAGCAGAGTATGACCATGGACTGTATACAAAATGTACGTAGCATACCAGTCGGAGTCCGTTCTCTCAACTTGATCCAATCGCACTCACCTACGAGAGTCACCCTACTGTCAGACTTTGACTCTGCCTCATTTCCTTGGGCATTGATGTGACGTTGGGGGGAGGGACATACATCAATCTGGCTGACGTTTATCTCCGAGGAGAAGTGAGGGCCAGTGGCTATCTGTCACTCAAGAGGCCACACCCCTAATTAATTTATAAACTTTAACCTCCAATAAAATAAAAACTAGCCTGGTACAACAAAAATTCACCCCCCTCAGTGTTGCCATGGAGATATGACCTAAACATACAGACTAGAATGTTTTTCTTACCCAGGCCTTAAAGAGGTTTAATGATACTGTGAAATCGGCCTATTTCACATGGGGGTCAATGAGAAATTGCTCTATCAGGAAACCTGCCCCTACTGGACACTCGGAGAACTGTAGTTTGTTGGCATTTCTGTATTGGATCAACCAGGAAGTCGCTGCGGTGGGGGCTTGAGTATAAGCCTTGTTCTACAATGTCACCTGACTTCTGGAGCACTTGCTCTGATCGTGTAATATTAACATTTATAATTTTACATTGGAGACAATTCATAGCCTCATACATTGAATACAGATGGCAAAGGGTGCCACAACATTAAATATCAATATAAATATATGTGGTTTGCAGATTCTCTGGCAAACAGGCTGCTGTAAACAGATGTATTTGTTCAGCAAATGGAATGATCCCGATATGTCAGCTATAACATGACATGAATGTGACATCATGTGAATTCCACTTGAGTCAGCAGTTAAGATGGCACTGCTACTCTGCTAAGTATGGCAAGGCTACTTACCTTTTGACAACAGTATACAATTCTAGTTATTTTCCATCGGAACTGCATTCAGTTATTACTTGTTTTTGTATATTAAAATGAGTTACTGTGATCTTGGTTCATCAAAATGATTTTTTTTTCAATTACAAGAAACTGCTTGGGAGAACAGTGAGTAATTTGAGTAAAGGCTGGCCGTGGTTATCTTACTAGCTTTCCCTTAAAATAACTCTCTTGCTTTAGCTGGAGACTAGTGATTAAAGGTGGACTGTGACATTTAAACTCAACACCCAAACAATACACAATACACTCCTGACGGTGCTCCTTGTTTAAAATGTTTGCATGTAACAGATTTCTTTCATTCATGGCCTTTCCCCTGTCCTGTGAACGACCCTAAGCAGAATAGTGTTGTGAGGCTCAGTTTGATTTTCATACACAGCTCTGACTCTGAATGAAAATCCAACTGAGCCTCACAACACCTTTTTTTGTCAGCGCACACAGTGATTTTTTTTCAATGCACTCACAGAACAGACAGCCAGCAGACAACAAGGAGATATTAACTGATTTTGAAAATAAGTGTATTGGATTAGAATTTTAGACTCAGTACAGTTTGCTTTGGTTTAAGATATAGAAATTTTGTAAAATGATACATTTAAAATACATTGTATAGACTACTACTGGCTAGACAACCAACTGTTTTGACCAAATATGTAGTTAGTGCATTTTGGCTTCATAGGGCAGTACAGTAGAATGACAAAATCACATTGCATATCACAATGTATAGTATATAGAACGAAGCACTTGGACATTTATTCCACACCAACAAATACCTAAACATGCTTCTACACACTACATTCACAAACAAAACAAGGATGTGATAGAGAACAGGAAAGGAGAGGCATACCTTGTTCTGCCATCATGTGTGCAAGGCCTTGAGAAGATAAGAAAGGGATAAAGAGAGCAATGGGGAAAATGACAGAGAACAGTTGAGTAAAGAGCACACTAAGGTTCAATACTCTTTGGTATTGTGATGATACATGTTTTCCCAGCAGGGAAAGCATGACATCAGAAAACACACAAAGTTTCCTGTGGATTTCACTATAAGAAATACCAGCATGTTCGTAGAAATGATAGCCTCAAGGAAACATTTAACTTCTTCTCTGTCTTTCAATATCTTCAATAATAGGGCTCACATTCACTGATGTGCTGTATGGACTCAAACCTGCAATAACATTTTTTTCTGGACACTTTAGGGCAGTGAAAACAAGCTGTGAACACATTTACATACAACCTCATAAGTTGATATGGTGAACTTAGGTTAGTTAGTGGTCGCTTATTTACACATCCAGCAGTTATGAAGCATTAATGTGGAGTCGTGTTTCGGTTCACCTGATGTCTGTCCAATATTCACTGTCCTTTAGCTCTGTTTTCTCTACCAACTCCTATCCAATCCTATTAAAAGCAACCCCTTTATGTTGTCACACTGATTTCACAATGTCGTTTGATACATTATTATTATAAAAATATTCATGGCAGCTGCTTAACAATCATCTTTTATATGTCATGTGTCATGATTGTTTTTTACAGTGAAAGATATCTTCTGGTGAAAAAAGAGAGCTTATACAATCATTAATGATCTATTTCAATCAGTTGTTAATTTTGTAATTTAAAGGCAACATATATGTATATATATATATATACATCTTTTATATACCCTTTTGTACACTTGTACATTATTATTTCTTTTTCTGTTTGGCAGCTTTTTAAAAACAGTATGTTCACTCTTTTAGACATTGATGTAGCAGTAAGTCACCTTTAAGGTTGCCTCAAATTGCAGAAATACCAGGCTGACATTGCCCTAGCGTGTCTGGAAATATACACATATAAAATAATCGCTATTGTTGTCATATATATAGATATATAGATATTTTAATTCAAACTCACCTGGCATGTTGTTCCTGACCTCTGAAATACAAAGCAAACAAAGCCAGCATTAGACACACTCTTTTACTTTTCATAGTCCATACAGAGGGCTGGTAGTGTGCACAGCCATGTGTATGAAGTTTACAGTTTTTGGCCCATCTGCATGGATCAACCAGGAAGTCGCTGTTGTGGGGGCTTGCTTTGGAACCATCATTCAGTATGATTTGATTTAATTAAATCAAGGGAGAAATTTCCAGTATGAAGAAAAAGGCATCTCTTCTCTCAACGTAGGCTATAAACATACTAATGGCCCACATACTTTTTATTTCCCAGTTAAGTATCTTTCAGGTCAGACACATTAGTGGTCAGTGATCTTTGCTGAAAAAGTCCAAAGACTGAAAGAAGAAGAATACAGAACAATAGCCACAAATCAAATGCTAATTTGTAATGATTATTAAGACTCATAACTCACGCAATAAAAGGTATAATATGAAACATTTTCATATTAAAAAGTCTAAAAACAACTATACCTATGTTATATAAATTCTTTAGCTGTGTACTTACATTATCTCTAATGTTTCCAACAATATGCAAACCTAGAGAAATCCATAAATTCATTCAGTGACACGAAGCGTGTTGGTTCTTTTGTTGCCTGTCAGTGGTGTCATATAACCTTTAACCCCTCTTGTTACTCCGTCCATTACTCTCAGTGCTGAAAAAATCCTGGAGACAATAATAACAAACATAGATAGTGAGAACCCTAGTGGCAGAAAATTACATATTGTACGTAAGTTTAACAGCAAATCAAATATAGTTTAAAAGAGTGGACTATAGAGACAGATTCAGACATATAGATCAGGAGCATGGCATGCAAGTTTGTTGGGAATTTTGGCGAAAAGCATTCTTCTTACCTTTCCATATAAGGTGGGTATAAGGTGGGTCTCCCTCACCGAAACGCCCCTAATTTTAATATGAGCTACCCCTAAAGGCTGTTTGATTGGGCTTTTGTTGGCCCTATCCAAGAGCAGGGCCTTTTTTCTCCCCTGAAAAAGCCTGGTTGCTGATTGGATATAGAATAGAATAGAATAGCCTTTATTGTCATTGCATTTGCATACAACGAAATTGGAGTGCTACTCCCCCTTGGTATATTTTAGAAAAGAATATATAATAAAACAATAAGCAAAGTATAATATAAGCAATAAAAACAGGGGGTGGAAGGAGTCCTTGATAATGTTTTCAGCTCTGCTGAGGTAGCGAGAGCTGGCAATGTCCTCCAGGCTGGGTAGAGGGCACCCAGTGATTTTCTGGGCTGTGTTGATGACCCTCTGCAGCGCCTTCCTGTCTGCGGCTGAGCACCCTGCATACCACGCTGTGATGCAGTACGTCAGGATGCTCTCTATGGCGGCTCTGTAGAACATCACCAGCAGCTTCTCCTCCAAGTTATTTCTCCTGAGCACCCTCAGGAAGTGGAGACGCTGCTGGGCTTTCTTAACCACCGCCGTGGTGTTTGCAGTCCAGGAGAGGTCATCGGCCATCTGCACACCCAGGAACCTGATGGAGTGGACCCTTTCCGCACAGTCCCCGTGGATGTAAAGGGGGGCTGGGTCCGCTCTGCCCTTTCTGAAGTCCAGTACCAATTATTTTGTTTTTGTGGTGTTCAGTTGGAGGTTGTTTACTGAACACCACATCGTCAGTCTGTTTACCTCATCCCTGTAGTCGGACTTGTCTCCCCCTGAGATGAGCCCGACCACCGTGGTGTCGTCGGCAAACTTGATGAAGGTGTTTGAGAGATGGTTCGGGGAGCAGTCGTGGGTGTATAGGGTGAACAGAAGGGGACTCAATACGCATCCCTGTGGAGAGCCTGTGCTGAGGGTGATCGCGGAGGAGATGTGGGGGCCAAGTCTGACAGACTGTGGTCGGTTTGTCAGGAAGTCTTTAATCCAGTGGCAGATGGGGCCGGAGAGGCCCAGGTGAGAGAGTTTCTGCACCAGGATCTCTGGAATGATGTGATTGAATGCTGAGCTGAAGTTCAGGAAGAGCATCCTCACGTAGCTCCCCCTGTGCTCCAGGTGGCTCAGCGCGGTGTGGAGTGCTGTGGTGATGGCATCCTCGGTGGATCTGTTTGCCCTGTAGGCAAACTGATGGGGATCCAGAGTGGGAGGCAGACAGGCCCTGATGTGCTGAGAGACCAGTCTTTCAAAGCACTTCATGACTACAGGCGTAAGTGCAATGGGTCTGTAGTCGTTGGGGCTGTCCACTGCTGTCTTCTTGGGGACAGGGATGATTGTGGAGGCTTTGAGGCAGGGTGGTATGGTGGCCTGTGCCAGGGACTGGTTAGAAATCCTTGTGAAGACTCCAGTCAGTTGGTCAGCGCACGCTCTGAGCACCTTGCCAGGTACTCCGTCTTCCTGGGGTTCACTGTCCTCAGCACTCGTCCCACTTCATGTTCCTGAAATGACAGTGTGGCGGTGCTGGAGGGAGGTGGGAGTGGTGTGGCTGCTGAGGACCGGTCTGTCTCGAAGCGGGCAAAGAAGAGATTGAGCTCCTCTGCCAGCGAGGCGTCAGTCCTAGCAGTCCCCTGGTTCGGAAAGACCCTGACCCTTTTTTCGACGGTGACGTTGTCGACACAGTTCTTGATGTAGGAGAGCACAGTGTCAGTGTGCTCCTGTAGGTTATGGTTATAGAATAAATCCCATACTGTCCTTGAGAAACAGTCCTGCAGCTGAGAGAGGGCTCCCTCAGGCCACGTTTTTATTGTCTTTGTTAGTGGCTTTGTATTCCTTAGCAGGGTGGTGTAGGTGGGGGTGAGGAACATGCTGAGATGGTCAGATCCAGCAAGGTGGGGGAGGGGTGTCGCTCTATAGGCATGTTTGATGTTAGAGTAAACATGGTCCAAAGTATTTTCCCCTCTGGTGGCAAAATTCACGTATTGTACGAATTTTGGGAGGACAGTCCTTAAACACGCTTGATTGAAGTCACCGGCAACGGTAAAGACCCCATCCGGGTGGGCGAGCTGCTGTTTCTATTATGGTAGCAAGCAGGAGGCTGAGGGCCGTGCTAACGTTAGCAACTGGTGGGATGTAAACAGCTATCACAATGGCTACAGTGAACTCCCTCGGTAGATAAAAAGGTCTGCACGAGACTGCCAGAACCTCTAGATCAGGAGAACAGTGTGTGTCAATGATCCTGCTGTCACAGCACCACTCGTTATGTACGTAAACGCAAAGCCCCCCTCCTCTGCTCTTACCCGAGTCTCTGTTTCTGTCCTGCCGCTGTAGCGTGCGGTCTGCTAGCTCAACTGCAGCATCGGGAATCAGCGGGTGAAGCCACGTCTCAGTGATGACAAAAACGCTGCAGTTTCGCACAAAACTGGTTGTTGCCATCTGTAGCTCCAGTTCGTCCATTTTATGGGTGATGGATCTGGCGTTGGAGATGAAGGGAGAAGTAGGGAGTAGGCACTTTCATCCAGTGGTGTAGTGCTATTTTTAGTAACCGAGCGCAAAGAATTATCTTTGGAAATGCATCCTTGTACGGGCTTGTTAAAATGAGTGCTGCAGCGGCCCTGCAGCCCTTTGCATCTCTCGCCTCTCTCCCATTTACCTCCAACTGTCCTCTCCTCTGCACCGGTGACAGCCTGCCACTACCACACTTTTTGACAACTACCGGAAATTTGAAGGTAGAGTGTTTTTTTTTATGTTACTTGGTGCATGAGTTGATGTTGTGAATCAAGCAGGCCACCTTAAATGTTAAAATGATGACAAACTCTTTGTTTCATCTTCTTTCAGAATCAGAATCAGAAATACTTGAATTATCCCAGGGGGAAATTATTTTCGTTACCAAACTCCAGATATACAAACAACAAATATTATACAACAAACAAATATTAGAAAAACAGAATATATATACTGGTTACACGGAAGAGTCATATTAGAGTAGCGTTACTAAGTAGGCTAACGTGTTAGTGGCATCACTGGTGATGAATATTTTAAAATAAGTTTCTGGTGGTTTTAACTTTTATAAGTTACCAACTACCTCTAAGGAGCTATAGTGACACTGAAATGTCATAATAATAAAAGTAGAGTAGTGCTAAACAGTTGTTAGTTGCATTGCTGCTAATAATGTTAAATAAATAAAGACAAATAGATCTGTTTTATCACACCCATTATAAATAATAAATACACATATAAATCAAAGGTTAAATAACATATCATAGATGATAAACAGTAACACTTATAAGAAGAACACCTTTGGTTCGCCTATCCAATCATTGATATTTCTGCTGTGTACTACAGCTGGCTGAATGGGTGCATGAATTCCATGAAAGTATCTCGTACCTGTAGCTGTCTCTAGTGAAGGGAAAACACAGCTATTCCACCAATCAAAATCCCAGAAATATGGGCATTCTAGATGGGCATTGTGCCCTGAGCTCTGGGCTGGAGGTGCTTGTTCTTGCTGAATTTTGCCTGTGTGAGTCACAGGTTGTGCAACTATAAATGTTGTTAGCCTGTGAATGTTCTCATTCGTCCAGGTCATCGTTATCCTCATAGCAATTTCAGTCAAAAGCAACTGGACTGGTTATTTCCTAGACAAATAACCAGTCCAGTTGCTTTTGACTGAAATTGCTTTGAGGATATACATGTTGTTAACATTTGCGTTTTTTCATTTTTTCCTATATTCCATTGTCAGATCTTTTAGTTATAGTAAAAACCGGGGACAGTAGTAGCGGGGGACCAGTCACTGAAAATGGGGACTGTCCCCAGAAATTAGGGACATCTGGTCACCTTAAGAAATATTTCCCTGGCAAAATACTTAAAACCTGCTCTGTGGCAGTTCCTGCTACAGTAGATGTTTCCAGGACCACATTTTGCCATGATGACACACACACACACACACACACACACACACACACAGTATCACTTTTGCGGATAATATACACTGTACTACTACATTTACCTGAGAAATGATAGATTTTACTCACCAAATATTGCAATAAAAAATATTAATTATTATTCATTAGATTATCCAGCATTATATTAGCATTGAAAGCTCCATCTTGAACAGATATAAGGAGGTTAGAGTTAAGTTTTTTCACTTTAAACAATAGAAAGGAGTGTGTGCAGTTTCCTCAAACAGATTTTTCTTACATTTTGCTTGTTGACCAGAGTGGAGTAATGCTCTTCTGGTGGAAACATCTCACCTGACTCTGAGAGTGGATCCATTGATTTGATGGAGGTGTCTTTGCGTAGTGCTTGTATTAGCCGTGGTGTATTATCCAAATCCATACTCGTAGTGGGCGTGGTCTAACCTGGAAGTGGTTGAGTTGTCTTGTAATGTGCGGGGCTTAAACCAGTATGTTTTTTTAAGCATGCAATCGATATGGGTTGATCAGAAATAGTTATAGTTATTGCTGATTAGAAATCTGTTTGCAGGACAGCATCAGCATTGAGCTTCATATATATGGTTTTGATCATGACAGCAAACAAACACAGCAAGAAAGTGTCAGACATTCAGTGCGTGAAGTAAAAAAAATGGTTAGAGCCAGCTGACGGTTAGAGAAAGAAAGAAATTGCCGACAGGCAGATATTGAACGCGAGTCCCATTTCACCAAGCAGCACGTCTGAACAAACCCATGTTTACAGAACTCTGCTGTTAATAAGTGAGTACAAACCAAAGTTAAAACATACCTGAAGCTGAAGAAACTTAAAAGTTAAAGGAAACGACCCTCGAGTCTGAGTGATGGAGAGACAGAGAGCTGTTCTGTGTGTTAGTGAGCAGAGTGTGTGTGTGTGAGTGTGGGTGTGTGTGTGAGAGTGTAGCGGGGGGGATACTCAGCCGAGTATCCAGCTCATCTCTACTATTTTGGTTTGGTAAATGTCTGTCAGTCAGCTGGTAAAGGCAGGTTTTCCAACAGCTTTCACTCAGGAGCTGCTGACAGACAGCAAACACCGAACTGTTCTCTCTCAGAGAACACATACGGAGGCTTCAGGTCGGTCAGGTGCTGACACTGTGACTAGAACTTGTAACCTGATGTTAAAGAAGCTGCGGGGCCGCTGTGTTTTGTGTTATGTGTTTGTGTTACAGTGCTGACGGCACTATCTTACAGTGTTTACTGCTTACATGTTGTTTGTGTCATATTCTGTTGCCATTTAACCACTTACATATTGTGCATGACAACTTTTCACCTTGAGAAGAAATATCGTCAAATTTTAACATCACAAGATCTTGTGGGACGACATCTTGTAACACCCCTACCATGTACTATTCACAACTTTTGCTAATGGAAGTTGAGTAGAGCTGCACCATATCATGCAGTGGAAATGCAGCATTATTGTCCGGCATTATTAACGACAGGGAGCAAATTGACAGATTAATCTTTCAGTTTTCTCTCCCATTCTTGTTGACTTTCTGTTTCTGTCATCAAGCTTTGGTGTGTGTGTTGTAAGAAACTGTTGTTCTTGAGACACCCACTGTAGCAGGAAATAACACAGAGGTGGTTTAGAGTCAACGCAGATTTTTGTCACAAAACTAAATCAAAATTAAGGTCAAGTTAAAAGACAAGTGTGGTCCAAGCAAGGGTGTCTTTATTAGGGGCAGAGGTATCAAAAGTATTCAAGTTCATTACTCAAGTAGAAGTATAGATACTAGGGTTTAAAAATTCTTCTGTAGAAGTAGAAGTATCAACTCGAGCTAAGGAGCTTTAGTAGTCAAAACTACTAAAAGTACAAAAGTAAAAGTAATGTGAGTAAACAAAATGCCATTATGGACAAATGCTTAGGCCATGCAAACAGGGGCCTATAGTGCACTACCCCACCTCCCTAAAAAACATTTTTCTAAAGGCCATAATGACTATTATGTTATATTAAAATGTTAATGTTGAAGTTCTCGAGTTTTTAAAGACATTAACTTATGGTACTTGGGTGTGCAGAGCTGGCTACGCATTTGAAAGTTGTGTTTGTGTCCAACCACAGGATCAGGAATCAGAGTCACAGTTTAATACACCTCTCTGTACTGCCTGTGGAGCATTTTCCAGCTCAGTATCCTATAAAAATGCTGTCTGCCTCATGATCATCTAAATTAATTAAATCAAAAATTAACAGAAGAGGAGCCATACAGAAAAACTTGATGAAAATGAATACCAAATCTGCGATAATGCCACAAAATCAGAAAATAAAATGTAGACTTTTAAACATCAGATCTCTGTCATCTAAAGCTGTAGTAGTAAATGATCTGATATAAGATAGCCATATTGATTTACTCTGTCTGACTGAAACTTGGTTGTGTCATGAAGAATATTCCTCCCACAGTCCAAAGACATGCATGTGTTAGGTTCATTGGTGACTCTGGTGACTCTGGTGTGAATGGTTGTCTGTCTCTGTTTGTGCCCAGCGATAGACTGGCGTCCTGTCCAGGGCATACCCCGCCTCACGCCTGATGTCAGCTGGGATTGGCTACAGCCCCCCCGGGACAAGCGGTTGAAGATGGATGGATGGATGGTTTCAGTCAGTGTACATAAACCTACTCACTGTTTTAATCACACCCTCAATCTGTTTTGGCTTATGGTGTGGAAATTAAAGACTTAATAGTCTTTCCGCAGAATCCTATTTTATCAGACCATTATTTAATAACTTCTGAATTCGTATTAAAGGACTACTCACCTCTGGGCAAAGGTTTCTACACTAGATAGTGCTGTAACTAACTTTAAGGAAGTGTTCCATCTGCATTTAATTTATCCTAATATTCCAGATTCCTGTACTAACGTTAGTTTCTCTGAAATTGATCACCTTGTTGACAGTGTTACAGGCTCACTAGGAACAACACTTGACTCTGTTGCTCCTTTAAAAAAGAAGATAATGAAACGGAGGAAGTTAGCTCCATGGTATAACTCACAAACCTATGAATTACTAAATTTACTACTACTAAATTGGAGTTTGGCAAGAAAGTCTAAAAACATAGAGGAAGACCCTCCGTAATGCCAGAGCAGCCTATTACTCATCTTTGATAGAGGAAAATAAGAACAATCCTAGATTTCTCTCTAAAATCCTTGAGAAATAAGTGCTCAAACAGCTATGTGGCTTTTTAGATAATAATGAGTAACTTGAGGACTTCCAGTCAGGATTTAGAGCGAATCATAGCACTGAGACAGCCCTGGTAAAAATTACTTATGACCAGGGGTGTAGTGGGACACAAAAATCCACCGGGACAATTCTGACTGCACCGGCCCAACCCATCCCCCCCACCAGGACAGAGGGGTGTGTGTGTGCATGTGTGTGTGTGTGTGTAAAACTTGCGGTGCAGACCGTGATATGACAGCACCACCCCACTGAGGAGGAACTATGAAGAACTCAGCTCAAATGTTTTGTTAGAAGATATTGTTACTCTGGATGATGTTGTGTTGTCCTCCAGCACCACAGTAAGGAATCTGGGTGTTATTTTTGATTAGGATATGTCCTTCGATTCTCACATAAAACTAACAACAAGGACTGCATATTTGCCATATTTACCTGCGTAATATTGCAAAAATTAGGAACATTGTGTCTCAGAAAGATGCAGAAAACTAGTCCATGCATTTGTTACTTCTAGGCTGCTCCAATAAGTCTGTTAAGAGTCTCCAATTGATCCAAAATGCTGCAGCTTGTGTACTGACTAAAACAAATTGAAGAAAAAATATTTCTGATGTATTAGCTTCTTTGCACTGGCTACCTGTAAAATCTAAAATAGAATTTAAAATCCTTCTCCTTACCTACAAAGCTCTTATTGGTCAGGCTCCGTCGTATCTTAAAGAGCTCATAGTACCGTATTACCCGACTAGATCGCTGCGCTCTGAGAATGCAAGGCTTCTTGTCATTCCTAGAGTCTCCAAAAGTAGAATGGGAGGCAGAGCCTTCAGCTTCCAAACTACTCTCCTTTGGAATCGACTCCCACGTAATGTTCAGGAGGCAGACACTCTCCCCATATTTGAAAAAAAACCGAAAAACTTTCCTCTTTGATAAAGCTCACAGCTAGGGCACACAAGCCCTTAACTATGTTGTTATTGGCATTCAATTTCTCTTGGAGCCAGCATGTAAGCTGATTTTGTTATGCGTAATGATGCTGCTATAGGCCTAGTCTGCCAGGGGATAATACTTTTCCTGATACTCTGAGCTTATATCCTCTCTATCTGTATCATCCATGTTTCATCAATGTATGTTACTAATTTCCTTCCCCGGAGTTGTTTGTGCTTTGTCATCTCGCTGGTCTCTGCTGATTGTGGTGGAGCCTGCTGCCGTGGTCCTGCGTGACGTTTTCTGCTGCTACTAACACTATAGGCGAACTGTAGCGGATCAGTGAAGGGCCTGACCATCGGCCTTAGCTGCTCCAGGAAGAGTCTCTTCATGGTCTTCATGATGTATGATGTCAGGGCCACCAGTCTGTAAACCTGAGGGCCACTGGGACGCAGCCTCTTTGGCACAGGCACAGGCACAGGCACAGGCAGGACATCTTCAACAGCACAGGTACTCTCTGGAGGGGCAGGCACAGGCTGAAGACTTGACTCAGTACTCTACACAGCTGGGGGGCACAGGCTTTAAGCACCCTGGGAAATACGCCATCGGGGCGCAGCTTTGCTAGATTGGAGTCATGTCAACTGTCTTCTCACCAGGTCAGGCGTGAAGGACATAAGGTAGAGGTGTCTGTTGGGGGAGGACTGAGGTCATCAGGTTGTGGAGGACATGATGTAATGCAGCGGGGAGGGGTGGAATAGGTAGGTGTGAAGTGAGGTGATGAGGGGCAGACAAGGGGTCTGTAAGGAGGAGGGGAGGAGTAGGGGGAAGTAAAGTGGCATTGGTTGAGGGGCCGGCAGCAGCAGAGTCATGTGGGGGATTGGCCGCAGTATCAAGCCTTTTAAAAAATAGGTTCAGTTCATTGGCCTGGTCCACATGGTCCTCCTGCTACCAGTCTTGCCACTCCACACATCCCTCATGTTGTTACACTGGATTTTATTCTTCAGCTTTCTCCTGTAATTGTATTTAGCCTCCCTGATTTTAGGTCTGAGAACCCCTTGCACTCTCCTCACCTCATCATGGTTGCCATCTCTGAAGGCTTTCTTCTTTTCATTCAGGGTGGCCTTAATGTCCTTGGTGATCCAGGGTTTATTATTGGCATAGCAGGTTACAGTACGAGCTGGGACATTGCAGTCCATGCAAAAATGTATCTAGTCCGTGATGCACTCAGTGAGCTCATCAATGTCCTCCACGTGTGGCTCACAGAGTGCAGGCCAGTCAGTCACTTCAAAGCAGCCGTACAGTGTCTCATAGGCCTCCTCAGACCTACTCCTCACAGTCCTTGTAGACTTCCTCTTCACCAGAGGCACATAGCAGGGTTTGAGGTGAACCAGGTTATGATCTGACCTGCCCAGAGGGGGGAGAGAAGAGGAGATGTATGCATCCTTAATGTTAGCATACAGGTCCAGAGTCCTCTCCTCTCTGGTAGGATAGCTCACGTACTGTTGGTAGCTCGGCAGAGGTGACGTGGTTTAAGTCACCGACATGATGATGTGGTTGCTGGTGTGTTGAGTCTGGAGATGGTGGTGTGTATGATCATACACACCACCATCCGCGTTAACGCCGTTAGTTCATCCATTTTTGTACAGAGACCGTACATTGCCCATAACAAAAGAGGGTAGACAAGGCTTAAATCTTCTCCTCTCCAGGAGCCCGTCCCGTCTCGACCTTCCTCTATAGCCCCGACGTTGCTTCCCACCTCTGCGTCCCCTGTGTGTTTTTTCCAGAGTTCGGGTGGAATATCCGATGGTCTGGCCGCTATGCCAGCCAGCATTAGTGCATTCAGCTGTTCTCCGGAGTAAACAAAGACAGCCTATCCCGATGGAAGTGGCACTGATGAAAACAGCAGAACAGAAACACGAAAACTAGCAAAAGTAACCTCATTGTAGAAGGCAGAACTTCACAGAAGTAAGGGTGAAGAAACAGAATGAACAAAGGAGAATAGAAGTTAAGAACATTTTTAAAAAAGCAAACTCAAAGACCGGAGCAGTAACAGGCAGCATGCAACTTGCACATGCGCAACTAAAAAGTGTATCACTGTAAATGATGGAAACCTTAATGTCCTATGAGTATAAATATAGGTTGATTGATTGATATTGTTGGAAGACAGCGGTGTGGAATGAAAGTTGCAGAGAGAGGAGTGCCTGGGAGAGTTTGCTGTGTTGTTTTGAGTACAGAAAGCATATCACTGGCAAAAACAAGCATTTTTAATAGACGTACATTGAATTCACTATTGTCCCATTCAATCACATTGCAGCCCGTTTACCAACTGTAGCTCTCTTGCTCAATGCTGGACCAATTTCGAAATAATGCCATTAGATCTCAGGGGTCACTTTTTATGTTATGTGCCTAACAAATCTCTCTCCTCCAGCTCTCCTCAGGAATTTCTCGCAAAAATAAATTTGCAACAGATTACAATTTTTCGGGTGACTCACTGGTGCTTTGAAATATTTACTTATTCATCAGTGGACACATAATCTAGGTTAGAGTATGACTCTCTCTTTTAATTCAATACCTGAAAGGTGAAACGAGGATAGTGGGGGATTTGAGCTCAAAGTGGATTACTTAAAGGGATGATTCATGATGTGGGAGAGAGCGCAGTGATTACTGAGGTATTTCAAATTCTGCTTTATTTCATAAGTGGTGGCATAACTGATTGTTTTCTGCATGTTATTAACATGACAGATAAATAAGAACATGGAAGGTATGCACGCGACCACACACACACACACACACACACACACACACACACACACACACACACACACACACACACACACACACACACACACACACACACACACACACACACACACACACACACACACACACACACACACACACACACACACACACACACACACACACACACACCCCTCTGTCCTGGTGGGGTTCCTTCAATTCCCAAAGGAGTCATTACAG
Organism: Echiichthys vipera; assembly: GCF_963691815.1. NCBI lineage: Eukaryota > Metazoa > Chordata > Actinopteri > Perciformes > Trachinidae > Echiichthys > Echiichthys vipera. The sequence continues at coordinate 30,102,313 of NC_139837.1, forward strand.
TGCCGAGGGATCATTATTACTGTTTTCATTGTCAATATTGTAACAGCCTTAATCTCCTTCCTGACCGACTTCACCAGCATGTTTCATGATGATATGAACATACGGATGGCTGCAGAAACAGCCAGGGAGGGCTGCTGAAGCCATCTGCTCATGTTGAGCTGTCAACAGCATACAGCTAGTAAACCGTTGACGGCATACCATTGCTGGGATATACAGTTAATGTCTTTGAACTTAAGGAAAAAGACCCATACATTTTCCTATTTCAGTGCATCCACTGTGGTTTTAGAAGTTAGTCACTGGTTGCATGTATTAGATTAATTTATTGCTGTTAACTAGCAATGTAAAAATACTTTACCCAAGGTACATGTATCACTGATATAATCAAAGTATTTCTATCTTCTGAATTTAAAAAAATGGGAAGTAGTTAGATAGTATTTTTTTAACCCAAAGCATAATCTTTCCTTTAAAATGGTTGTTTTTATGCCTCAGCGTAACCCATACAAATGCATACATGTCAGACTTACTTAAATAAATAACTCAATTTCAATCGATTGGGCTAAGAGCATCAGCCCTCTTAATTGCTTGAAGGAAAACAACCAAATCTGGAGGTTTATCGTTGACTTTCTTTTACATCATCAATTCTAATCTTCAAACTTAGCAGTTCTGCTGTTTATTTCACTCTCCGACTTCATCAATTAATTATTCATTATAAAAAGCAGGAGTTCACCACCTTGTTTGCACTGGTCTTAATCACATATTGATGAACTGGAAAACATGCACAGCAGTATAGTCTACACTACAAGTACATTCTCTACTGGTATACAGCTGAAACCTATGGAAAGTTTAAACCAGGGGGTTTCAAAGTCTCTCAGACAAAGCTTGGATAAAACCTGCCATTTAAGAACTAAAGCCTAAAATAAGCCTGGACTGTTCCACGTTCTAATTAAAAGTATCGCGAAAATTGGAAAGTAAATGGCGTTCCACTAAACTGGAAGAATATCGCTTAGTTCGGCAAGAAAGTCTTAAAACATATAGGAAGGCCCTCTCTGTAGCCAGGCTGACAGAGAGTCACAGCTCTATTGAGCCATGTATTCCTGTAACCCTCAGTAGTAATGACTTCATGACCTTCTTCAATGACAAAATTATAACTATAAAAAATCAACTCGACTGGCACCAAGTTTGATGATGTATACTACCTGATGTATACTTGGACTGCTTTTCTACAATTGACCTTCACAAATTTACCTCAACTAATTCAGCATCAAAACTTTCTACTTGTCTCTTAGATTCTATTCCAATTAGGTTACTTAAAGAAGTGTTACCTTTAGTTAGCACTCCTGTACTAGATATGATTAATATGTCTTTATCAGCAGGTTATGTACCAGAGTCTTTTAAAGTGGCTGTAATTAAACCTCTTCTTAAAAAGCTGTCTTCATCCAGAGGTTCTAGCTTACTACATACCTATATCTAAACTTTCTTTTCTCTCCTTGAGAAATTAGTCCTCAATCAGCTGTGTGACTTTTTACATAATAATGAGTTCATTGAGGACTTCCGGTCAGGATTTAGAAGGACTGATAGCACTGAGACAGCACTGGTAAAAATTACTAATGACCTTCTTATAGCTTCAGACAAAAGACTTATCTCTGTACTTGTTTTACTAGATCTTAGCGCTGCCTTCAACACTATTGACCATCACATCCTGTTACAAAGACTGGAGCATCTAATTGGCCTTGAAGGAACTGCATTAAGCTGGTTTAAGGGCGCACTCACACTGTCCATCCGTACCGTGCCAGAGCACGTTTCACAGGTAAAGTCTAGTTCGTTTGACCAGTGTGAGTGCAACCTTACCGCGTCTAGGCGCGGTACACTTGCCGACCATGGCCCGTTTGGGAGAGGTGTGCTTTTGTAAAGCACGTTTGCACATGTACGAGTGGTCAGATGAAAATATTCAAAAACAGTTGGACAACACGCAAAAACTCTGAGGTCTGAGGAATTCAAGAAGAATTCCGCCGAGGCCCAGGTAGTGTGAGCACAAACGGGCCTGGGCCGCGGGGTGAGAGGCAGGGGGGGACAGGTACCCTAAAGCACTGGGTACGGTACGGATGGACAGTGTGAGTGCACCCTAAGTCTTATTTATCAGATTGATCTCAGTTTGTACATGTTAATGACAAATCCTCCATTTACACTAAAGTCAGTCATGGAGTCCCACAGGGTTCTGTCCTTGGACCGATTCTATTTACCTTATATATGCTTCCCATAGGAATTTTATAAGGAAGCACTCCATAAATTTTCATTGTTATGCTGATGATACACAATTATATTTATCAATCAGACCAGAAGAAACCGATCAGTGAGCTAAACTTCAAATGTGCATTAAGGAAATAAAAAGCTGGATGACCTGCAATTTTCTGATGTTAAACTCAGATCAAAACTGAAGTTATTCTACTTGGCCCCAAAGGCTTCTCAAACTCAATATCTAAAGATCTTGTTACTCTGGATGATGTTGTGTTGTCCTCCAGCACCACAGTAAGGAATCTGGTTGTTATTTTTGATCAAGATATGTCCTTTGATTCTCTCATAAAACTAACAAGGAATGCATATTTTCACCTGCGTTATATTGTTAAAACAAACAACACAAGAACATTGTGTCTCAGAAAGATGCAGAAAAACTAGTCCATGCATTGGTTACCTCTTGCAACTCCTTATTATAAGGCTGCTCCAATAAGTCTGTTAAGGGTCTCCAATTGGTCCAAAATGCTGCAGCTCGTGTACTGACTAAAACAAGTCGAAGAGAACATATTTCTCCTGTATTAGCTTCTCTGCATTAGCTACCTGTAAATTTTTATTTAATATTGTTGAATTCTACGTCAAAACTTCCTATTGTGGCATAACCAATGCAAATCATATGGGCACATCATGGCTGTCCCAACATGGTCAAATGTGGCCTCTTGTATGTAAATCAACCTAGAGAGTCATTTCAACCATCAAGATCTTCATCAGGTGTACATTCTACAACATTCTACTTTGATGAACAGTCATTAATTAGTGAAACAATAAAACTATTCTTTAAATATCATGTGCTTTCATCGACATGAAGTAAAGTTTCTCTGATGGTGGACAGATAGAGAGGTTGTTTATTATAGAATATTGTATTATCTGTAGTATTGTTTTTTATCACTAACAAATACATGTATGCATATACATGCATTTTAAGGTAAGTTAATTAATGAGTAGCTAAATTTAGATACTTTGTAAACTACTGGGTACAGTAGATTAGTATAGTACTGCATCATATCAGTTTTTGCCTTTAAAAAAATCCTCCATCACAGCATCCTAAGTAACCACCATAGATCACTATGGTGATCTATGAAGAATCTTCATAATAACTTACAAACTAAATACCATTTGTTATATACATATACATTTACCAAAAGAACAACAAAGATTTTGTTGAAATAAAATACATGTTTCTCGCTAGAATTGTTATCAAAATGCATTTCAATACTGTAACTAAATGGGGCTAGGGATTATTGGTAGGCCTTTGACTGACAAAATAAACTTTCTCAGAATCCAAATTGTTAAAACCAATGGCCATTGCATTAACCCATTGTACTGTTGAATTGTTTTGAGAAATATTGAGGGTATCATGAAATTTTTTTCAAGATGGCTCAATGACATTAAGGAACCCTACCCAACCCTTGGTTCAGCAATGTGAATGATGCCCAAAGGATTTTGTCAACATGGGAATGAAAGAGGTTGATAGAACTCATAAACTCGCCTCATCACAGTGTCCTGTTCCTATCACAGGTACCAAGATCCAATTGCTTTGGGGTTTGTTAAGACTGTTGTCTTCAAATTTCACAAAATACACAGATAATGAAATTATGGCCATAGGCTATAAACAAGTGTGTGTACCAGAACTGGGGGTAGAAGGCAAGGGTTTCCAAACAAAAATCTATCTCATTCTCAATGCCTAGTGTTTGATAAAATATATGATTTCTGTGATGTCATAACCCAAAAATGTTGTTGTTTTTTTAGCTTACCGTCATTCTATTCTCCCAAAACGCCAAGAGCAGTTACAACCCAAAAGGAGACACCCCACAATATTTATAAATGTTCAGAAACATTAAGATTCAACTTATCTGTAGTTTGCATGAATGTTAAATGCCAACATTTTATTCTTTGCTCCATCAGCTGAGAGTTAAGAAATGTGTCCATCATCTGCTCTCCTCCCAGCAAAGTAGGCTAGTCTCCTATCGGCAAGGATTGAGGCTGAGAAACCATTAATGTACTTAACAGGGCGGCTGACCAACTATGGCAAGCCTGCTGTTCAGCTAAAATATTGTAATTGGTTGCTACATTAAAGCATGGTTGAATTAGCAAGCTAGCTAACATTAGCTAACTAGCAGAAGATAAATGAGTAAAATTTAACAATGTAATGCTTAATGCACACACTGCTGTCACAGCATAGGAAAGCGCATTGTTATTGCCTCATGAGTGACAACATTGTTCAGCTTCTGATATGACTGTCATCACAGCGGATGCATGGCTAGTGATCGGAAATGTATCGGATTTATGACCTCGTAGGCCTATGGACCAGATCTGATTTGGAAAGAAATCGAATTTCTGTGTCCACACTACTCTGAAAGTGTTTTCACATCACGAGAGCAAACAAATCTGATATGGGCCACATTTGCGAACAATGTGTACATGGTTGTCTAAATTTATCAAATAGAGACATACATCCTGGCCAGAAGCTCTCCAGATAACAAGGGGAAATATTGGTACCACACTTCCCAGACCACCTGAAGCAGGAGAGCACACCCTGTTATGAAACTTGAGGCCTTAGGGCTAGGCTAAATTAAGGTGACCAGATTGCTGAGACAAAATCCGGGGACATTTTCGGTTCAGAGGCGTAGAACCTCCAAAACATGTAGTGTTTTTGACAAACTAAAATTGGGACAATGCCCTTACCATTCATAAAGCAGTTTCTCTTACCATATTCCTCCTAAATCACAAAGGAATCGATTAACAATGAGTTTATTCCTCTGATCAAAGTAGCTGAGCTCAAGAAGATCCATAAAATCAGCTGTAATAAACAGATATCAGCCAGAAACTTCACCTAAACTCAGGCCTCCTCCTTATACCAGATGATTTTCACAAGATTTGGGGATGAGTTTGAAATGGAAAAGGCCACAGATCATGTTAAATGACAACCTGGGGAATATGGTTTTAGAAAAGATATGGTTTTAAGGTGGCTGAATCAGTTTCCCATTAATGTGGGTGGAAAATAGCAAACAGCTACGACCTGGCATGATATATATTGTACAATATTAACTTCTTATTAATGGTCCCTTACTTGAAATAAATCAATTTTAAATTAAAAATGACAAATGAAAGCCAAAATACCTTACACCTGAGTTACCTAACACAATGTTAAAATATATTCAATGTATTAATATCTGTTTCTAGTCATAATTTTAATAATAAAGGCCTATGTGTCTTCACTGGCTACTACAGCCTGTGAAGAATAAAAAGTTAAAAAGGCCATCATGATCATCATCGACAACCAAACAGATGCTCATCTGCTTTCAAGTCTTCACCCGAGTCAAACTAAACTTGATATTATATGTAGCCGACCCATTTTTAACATAACACTTTTTAAACTTTTGGTACATCCTGCTGCTGTTGGAATATTATTCTAAAGATTGTTTAGCTTTAAGCATTTGAACCATGCTAATACGACTGGAGGAAGCAAATGTCAGAGCAAATACAACTTAGCTCAAGAACATAGACAATGAAGAGGAGGGTCTTTCACCACAGTAACACACAATTACTTACATAAGTAACTGTAATCTGACTACTGATTTAAAAATAGTAACATGATAGACTAGTCTACTGGTTACTGAAAACAAAGGAGTCGGATTAGAGTAGAGTTATTAAGTAGGCTAACGCGTTAGTGGCATCACTGGTGACGAATATTTTAAAATAAGTTTCTTGGGTTTTTATTTAGTGGTTTTAACTTAACAAGTTAGCAACTACCGAGCTATAGTCACACTGAAATGTCATCATAATAAAACTGTGTGCCGTAGAGTTGTGCTAACTAAGGTGGTCCTGAAGTGCAAATCACTACAGCAAATAGAAAACACAACGCCAAATAGGAAAGCACTTCAACAAATCGTAAAACACAAAAACATTAACTTCTACCGGAAAGGGTAGGTCTCTCTAATCAGAGGATGGACCCTCTTGATTGGACAGACGAACTGTCTGATTTTTAACAGGAAGGAGAGATGGAAACCCGCTGCAGCTGTATATGGCCGTTTAACGTTAGGGCGCTCCTTCAGTGCAGCAGCTTCGTCCGCCTCCGGTGCTATAGTGAACAGATGTATACACACCACTCACATGATGTAGTGTAATATAACACCACTGAGTATAATGCAGTCAGACACAACTCTACTAGTCCCTCTGACCTCAATGATAATGTTATATGATAATCTTAATGACATAATGTGATGAACTTATCTCAGTAAAGCTGGACTTATAAACACCTCAAATACGATTCAACTGCAGACTCATAAAAAACAATAAAGTTAAATCATCTCTATAACAGTTTGAACAAAAACATTATAGACATCATGCATATTGAATTCATTGCAGGGCCCTTGTGTTTGGCTACATTATTTATTTATTGTCAGTGTTTAATGCAACAGTTTTATCAGAGTGGTAGTGATCCCCTAATCTACAAAATACAAAAAAATGTGTTTTTTTCAATATACTAGATTTTATTTGTATACTATATTTTCTTTACTTCTGTATTTCTTCACAAATGATCACATTGTGAACTGCATAATTTGCTTTTTCTACAGGTAGGTCTACATCACATCATCATCTCATCAAAGACTGCTGTACCAGAGAGCCATGCTGCCTGCCCTTTCCACATCCTGCCAAAACATCACCGGGGACAGCTGGACAGCCTGACTCTCACACAACATTTGCAGTTTAACACAGGACATCAGTGTGAAAGTTTACTGCTTAAGATTATTATTCGGCAAGAAAAAGTCAGATCAAAGTCTACAATTCACATGAATAAAAAATGTTTTCTAAACATTGCTTGATGTTTGTTTTCTAAACATTGCTTGATGTTTGTTTTTACCTTTGTCACTATTCACGTTTGCATATTTTACTAAGTTGAGAAAAAATGTTGCATATATCTCATGATTGTCTGTGTATTTTGATCAATTAAAACATTTTTCTAATAATAAAATAGTTAATTTAGGATTGTACAATTCTAATGAGTGCTTTCTAGTTTTTAATTTTTTTTACTTTTGACCATTTGGCACATCCACATTCATACTTTAAAAAGATCCAGTCTTGTGTTTTAAGTTTTGCTGCTGCAGTTATACACTCTTATTTTACATTTGTATTACAGAATGTTTCTTATTGTTTTAACTTTAGTTCTTGAATATAAGAATACATTAATAGTTTGTATATTTTGGGATGTTGGTAAATAGTTTAACTTCTGTATGCAGGCCTAACATTAATGCAGTAACTGATCTTAACAGCATAAAATGTTTTTATACAGTATGACACTTTGAGTATATTTGTAGATTGTCACCTAAACGGGACATTTCATTATCTAAATTCTTCCTCCTTCTGGAAACTGTCTCCTGATGACGGACCTAGTGAAGGTAAGGGCTTTCTGTGCTGGCCACAGGCCGAGCAGACGACCTGCATCTTAGCTGTGTAATAACAGTGCCTGGTTATATGGACACAATATCTACAGTAAATAATGATAGAAACATTTCAAAGGTAGATATAGGTAATGATGATGTCATACTTAAAAAATAGTACAGAAAATAACCCAGATTCAGTTTTAAAATGGTCTTAAGTTTACTGTTTTATTTATAGGATACCCTTTTTTTAATGTTATCATTCATCTATTTAGTTGTATTTTTTAGTTCAAAGAGATAAGTCAACCTTACATATGAAACATGAGGTATGGTACAAAACCAATGAGTTCTGGGTTCTTTAAAAGCTGCTTAACACTCAGCATCAGTGTTTATGTTAGATTCACTTGGTCTAGAAAATGTGATAACAAAGTAAAAATAAGAAACGAGTTCTCTCTCAGTCAGACTCTGTCCTCGCTCTCCTGCGGTTCATTACAGCCCCCGAGCTGCGTGCACCAGGGCAGCTACTTGGCTTTCTGCTGTGAGCTAAGGTTGCGTTTAACACGCAGCTAGTGTTTTTGCTGCAGTACTTCCCACATAGTCCGATGTACTCATCCTGATGTTTCGGTTGGTTGACAACATATCATCTGGCACGGCGTACAGATGCCCTGCATCAAAAATAATTCTTAATAAGTATCTTCGGAAATACTCATGCTTTGAAAATAGGCTCTTTTACCGGTTTTCCATCTCTCCGTCCTGTTAAAAGACAGACAGTCCGTCTGTCCAATCAGAAGGCTCCATCCTCTGATCAGATGGGCCTACCTTTTCCGGTAGAAGTTAATGTTGTTGTGCTTTCAGATTTGTCGTTGTGCTTTTAGATTTGACGTTGTTCTTTCAGATTTGTCGTTGTGCTTTAGGATTTGTTGTTTTGTTTTACGATATGTTGTTGTGCTTTTGGATTTGCTGTTGCATTTTTCTACTTGCTGTTGTGATTTGCACCTCAGGGCCACCGTAAAACTACACTGTAAAATCCAATTAGTTATCATTACTTTAAAAAAGCATGCAAACCGGTACAGAGAACTAGGTGTTTTAAGTTGTACCAACTAGTGCTTACTTCGTAGAGTAAACTAATAAATGAGTTTAAGAAACTAAAACAATCAAGTAGAGTGTACTTGATAACTTACTTTAGATATACTCACAACTTAGTAAAGACTACTCAGATTTTCTATTTTAATCTACTAAATTATTGCAAGTGAAATGTACTCAGTGTTGAGTCAATATAACACACTTATCTATGTTGGACCAACTTAGCATTTCTAAGTTATATTAACTTGAACAGCAATGTGACTAACTTGCTAAAACAATGCAAACCGATTGCAATAAAAAAGAGCAAGTAAGCGTTACTTCAGGAATCTAAGTGCCTCAAATATTTATACAGAAACGAAAAACAGGTTCCAATCTCCTAATCTGAATAACAATTAAACATAATAAATCAAGTTCATGACACAGTTGAACGTTTAATTATATAAATTCTTTTTTATTTTTCTTCCTTTTCAACTGTTATATCAATAACACACTTAAACACTTCTTAAGAACTGTAATAACAGTTTACAGACCACCCTGGCTAAAGAACCAGCATGCTGACAAGTGCACTTTTGTATCCCTGAATAATCTAACTCAAAAACTAAATAAAAAGTGTATATATATATATATATATATATATATATAGTTTTTATTTAGTTTTTGAGTTTTATATATATATATGTGTGTGTGTGTATATATATGTGTATGTATGTATATATATATATATATATATATATATATATATATATATATATATATATATATATATATATATATATATATAAGTTTAATATGGCTTCAGTAAGCACAAAAACCTGAGAGGGTAATGACTGGCAATGGATCTCACATAAGTGTGAATGAACAATAAAAAACAACAGAACCCACTCATGAACAAGTGAGATTTGCCTAATGTCACTACTCGTACATTTGCATTCTAACTCAACAAGAGATTTTTAAGACTTTGCAGTTTTGGTGGGAGTTTGTTCTCACCCAAACCAAGCATCACTCTTTGAACAAAGCAGAAGGTGTTTTTCATGGCTTTAGGGTAGTCCAAATGTAAAGCATATGACAGTCCAAACAAGAGGCAAAGTGCCTTGGGTAGACTCTGAAGATCATCCATTACAATACCTCCCTCAACAATGATGGCAGTAGACACTAGGTTCAGGTGGAGCTGATTTGGAGTGAGTTGCACATCTTCACAGACAGTCAGCACCCCGACTAATACTTGTGCCCAGGTCTCATCAGTGTCACAATCCTGTGATGAAACCAAACAAAAACACTACGTTACAGCGGGGAAATGTTGGAGTTATCCCCTTCTCTATCATTTTCATAGTGAGACAACATGATCAAAATCTTCTTTGTGTCTGTACGTCCAGTAGCTGGCTTAGACCAAATGCACCTGCATTTAAAACATAATACTTTTTATTTTATTTTCTAAATCTTAAGTCAAATAGGCAAGGTTGGGAGGGTTCTGGCAGCTCACCCTACAGAGCATGTATCACATACTCAGGCTGTGTCCTTACCCACTTTCATTTATACATTGGTAAATACAAATGAAATGTCCCCATAACTGTGTGTGCTATTTTAAAATGTGCCTCTGAGAACTTACGAAGCAGGTGTTGTAGAAGTCACTGGGGTCATCACCAAGTAGAACAGGGAGGCAACGGAGTACAATGGTGCGCATAGCCGTCACATCTGGCTTCTAGAAGTGGATGATAAACAAATTAAGCTCTAGATAATGTGACATTCAAAAGCTACAGGCCAAAAGTTTTTGTGAAAGTCTATACGAAACAAGTGTCACTGCATTATTTAACAGTGCCGCAAACAAGTTACTGATTGGAGAATTAATTAAGAAACAATTCACAGCTGTAAAGGCGAGTGTCAATATGAATTCAACAGGAGTTGTACTTATATTGTATCATACATACTGCATATTTCTTGGGAGAATACACCTGAGTTCATCAGTGGAGGCGAGTGCTGTGATCATCATTATGAGACAGCTCTTGCATATATCAGTTTATCCTTACTTTCATCAGGAAAACAAGTTCTTCAAGGTCAAGAACTAGCTTCACACCATCAGAATGCACCCCCACTAGGGATGTTCCTGGTGACTAAAAATCAAACAATACTACTGGTGTCCATCTAGCCATGTCCTCTCATCTTCTACCCCCTAACCATTGTTGTTGCAAAAGCAACAATCACTAGTTTAAGTAAATTTACAATGAGAAATAAAGACAGAAGAAGCCTTTCATAGACTTACCCCTGCATCAATTTGTTGCACCAACTCTGTCAGGGTCTGTCCCACACTTCCTTTCTTTGCCTTGAAGATCTCGACAAAGTGTGGTGTGTGGTGGTCCAGGGCCTCAAAGAAGTCCACCTGTAGGTTTTTGGTGGCTACCCTATTGAACTCTGCAAACACCTGCAACAAGCAAAAAGCATGGTGATTAAATGGGGTTGGGCCAGTGTGGGAAAATATATTCAACGTTAAGACTGCCATTCTAATATTTAGTCACCATGCAGAATGACAGTACTTTGGAAGATGGGAAGTATTAGGGCCACTGAAAAAAAGCTGTTTCAGAAAAAAGTCTGAATTCAGAGGGAAAAAGTCCAAATTTCTCTGACTATAATATCAGAAATTAGAGAAAAAGAAAACGTATAATACTGAGATTAAAGTCCGAATTCTGGCTTGGAGAAAAATAGAAACAAATTCACCCAATTAATTTCTTTGGCCCTACAACTCTTCCGGACAGGGTGGAATACTGAGAAAAAAAAAAAAAAAAGGCTCATATAGGAAAAACTATTTTATTTTATTAGGATTATCATTATAATTTCAGTACTTACTTGTCTCTCCGTAAAAAGAGCTGGCCACCGCTCCTTCAAAGTTTTCACTGGAGGTCCAGCCTCCATAATCTCCCTTCTCCGCAGTGGGAAGGTCTGGTCCATCTTTGAGGCGATGACGGCTCCACTTGGGTTTCGTTTTTTCATTTCTTCAACAAGGAGTTTTCTCTCAGTCTCCAGGCTATCTTCACTCTGCCCCTCAGGAATATCCGGTAGGTAATTAACCTCATACCTTTTGTGTCTTTTGAGGCCTTTCGAAGCCATTTGTGGTCCACCTCCTTTCCCAGCATTTACCGCAACCTCTATACATCCTGCTCTTTTCAGTTTACCGCGATAGTTCCCCATTTTGAATTTCAAGCTATGCTTCCAGCCAGTACACCCATCTGGTGAACCTGGTTCCTTCAAAGAGGGATGTTTGCTGATGAGTGCAAGTGCCACAGACTGGAGCCGCTCAACACTTGGGTATGCAATAAATTTGCAAATTGTTTCAGCAAGCTTTTCCAGGATACAATGCTTCACATCTTTTGGTGGATTCCAGTGTGTTCTGTCTCGTAGATATACAATATTGGCCTGTCTCAGTCTAAATTCCACATCAACTGAGAAATTTGGGATGTCAAAAAACTCTGGCCATGGCTCTTGTCTCATTGATGTAGTTGAGCTGTGTGGGGAGAGAATCTCTGTATCATCGGAGGCACAGGAGGCATCAGATGTACTGGTGGTGGTGGCAGTCACCATCAGCGGAATGACCTTGACAGTAGCTTTTGTAGCTGGCAAGTCTCCCATTTCATCAAGGTTGTAGAGGGCATTATCAAAGTCAGGATCTTCATACATAACACTGAAGTCATACTGGAGCTTGCATTTTTCCTTGATTTTGGTCTTCAGTTCTTCAACCGTTTCTGGTTTTCCATCTAGTGACACTTTCTGTATGTCCTGTTCCATTATGATGACTCTCAGTTTGTAGCCTTCCATGGTCCTAGAAAAAGTTAACTGAAAGTGAATAATAATAACTTTAGTGCATAATCCACATACTATCATTCAGCATGAAATGTAACGCTTGAGTGTCACATACATGTTGCCTTTTATTCGGTAGGAGGATAAGGGGAAAATGTCATTCAGCTCAGACAACTGGGTGACAGTGAGAGAATCTGCCCCACTAGGGCACAACTCATAAGCACGTAAATGTTCAACGTACCACGCGGTAAAAAGCCTGCAGACAAACAGGATTTCTGTGTTGATGGCAACAATGTGTGTTATTTTCCTGAACTCAGGGAGACCTGAGCAACTACCAACTGAAATGATCATATCTGCGCTGTATTTAACACCATGTACATAAGCAGAGGATGCAAGTAGCGCTGTACTTTGCTTGGCATTTCGCTGATGTAGCAAACTCTGAACATTGTCAGGGAAGGACGCGACCAAAACTGACTTCACTTTATAAATTTCCAAAGGAGGCTTGAAGAATGTTGAGGAGTCTAAATGAAAGGCCATCATCTTCTGGTGTCTTACAGCCAAGGTATGTGCCACATTCTTGAAATTGCGAGTGTCATGCACCACTTTTTTGAATAATTTGTGCTTCCCCTCAAAACGCATCGTCCACACATCTACTAGTGGGCCAAAGATTTTTATCATTTGAGGGTAGTGATCAATGAAATGATGTTTTGGACGAAGTTTGTAGCTTGGAAAGGTTTCCTGCAGAAAATCTCTGTGTTCTGAGATTTTGCAATCCAGGAAGTGGATTAACTCATCTGTAAAATGTGATGACATAACCAACTCCAGGATATCTTTAAGAAGCATCAGAATCTCCCATGCTTGGTCCCCCTCAGGGACATCATGGCCAATCATCAATGGAAGCAGCCTCAGGAGAGACCAGTTTTCATGGCCATTTCCCCTTGTAGTGCCCTTAGAGATGAAGGTCTGTGGAATGATCTGTGGTTGGTCAGCTTTGTCAGAAAATGTGTAAGGAAACTGCCTAATAGCCTTATGCAAAGAGTCTAAGGAAAAATACTTATTGGTAATCAAATCCTTCTGACATAGTGACAGTTCTGCTGGTATTATTCCCTCCAAAAAGTCGTGCAGAATGTCAGGTGGAAAACCATCCACCACATGGAAGTGTGTCAGGCTTTCATTTAATGGACACGTTCTTTTAACACCATGATATGTGGCCGTAGTAGGGTCACGTATAACCTCTTGCACATGTGAATCATGGTTCTCTCTTGTCCTTGGCTCGTGTAGACCTAATCGGACCTCCTTATCCTGTATGTCATCTCGCTTACATAGACAAAACCGACAAAACTGATTTGCTGCAAAACTCTCCTGGAATCCTGCCAGAGAATGAGCCCCCAAGTTGTCTGCTGTTACATACAATACAGTGCCTCTGACACTTTCAGCTAGTTGTTCTATATAAACACCATGTTCCTCAAGAGTTGCAAGATCCTGAAGGAGTGGACGAAGAACCTCTGCATAGCCACGTTCTTTCACAGTGTTGACCTTGCACAAAAGTGCTAGTTGAATGGAGTGAAGAGCTGAACGGTATTTGGAGTCAAGATTAGCAAGTACCCAATATATTGCACATAGTTTATGTTTTTTCTTGGAAGTTCCCAATGGATTAGCCACTTCAAAATCGTCGATATATAGTCCAAGAGCCATCCTAAATTCTTCCACATTCAAAAGAACATTTTCTTTGAAATGAGAGCCATCTCTGAATGAGTGGTATCCTTCTGATGAATTAATTTCTCCACACAGCATCTTGTCCAAAATATCCTTATTGCTTAACAAAGCCTGAAGCATTTTCAGTATGGGGACATATACAACAGACTGACTCTCTGTCAATAAGAAACTCAACTGGCATTACAACTGGAAATTCTCGCAGTATATAAGATGCTCTCCTGGCAGCTGTTGACAGGGATCCTCCTTTATTGGTGTACTTCAGCAGGACATTACTTTGTGAAACTACACCTAAAATCTCACTCACTATGGAATTATCCACATCATCACAATGTTGACTGATAATCCTCTGGACTGCACTTTGTAGTAATGGCTGTGAAAGTAAATGAATCTGGTTGATCTGCTGAATTACTTCTTGTGCAGCACTTTCAGATATGTGCAGTAATGCTTGCATTTTCAAAAAAAGTGCAGCCAGGTTACGTTCCAGTTGGATTTCCAAGTCCTGTATGTCATCTACAGACTCAAACTCACCCTCAATGTCATCCTGGAAAGGGTTCTCTTTCTCTCCTTCAGTCAGCTGATCTGGACCTTCAATCTTTGACATTATTCCAGTTTTAAACTGTGATGTAGTACTCCCACTGTGTACTCTACTTTTATGTGCATTAAATGTTGCATACACGCTGCTCTGAAAAGTGCAGCCTTCATATGGACATAGAACTCTTTGTTTAAGTTTTAAATGGCTGCGTAAATGTTTGAAAAACTCCTCTTCAGTGCAGGGCTCCATGAATTTACATAACTGACAATTAAACGCAACTGTGGGTTTACTTGCTTGCCCAATGTCTGATTGAGAATGCCAAACAGATAAATGCACTTTGAGTGCATTAAAAGATTTGAAAACGCACAAGCAATCCAGATGAAGACATGGTATTGGTTGTTGCCGAGTAAAACTTCCATGTTTTAGGCGACAGTGTTTTAACAACTGTCCTCTTTTGTCTGTGGAAAATAGGCACTGCTTACAGGTCCAATGCATCTGCAAGAAATATTTTCAAGGGAGATTTTAAGTAAGAATAGTCTCTCAATTGAATCTAATTAAGGTGCAGCACTTTGTCAGCAACTGTTCTACTGCTGGTGGTTATAACTCCTTAAAAATGAATAGTTACCCCCCAAAAAAACACAGTATTCATCTATTGCAGTGCTTAGAAGACTAAAAAACTACACCTGACTTCTTTTCAGCAAGGGGTGGAGTAAATGATGACTATTTTCATTTTGGGGGGAACTATTCCTTTAAGTGGAAATTTCCTCCAGAATATAAGCTACTGGCATCTCACCTCCAGTGCACTGGGCCCACGTTGACAAAGCAGCTTTTCAGTTGGTCTGAGCACTTGTTCTGAAAATGACAAAGAATTTTGTAGTTAAAAGGAAGTTCTACTGATATTGTGGTTTGCTGATTATTGACACGATCCTTAATATGTGCATGCTTTACACAGGTCTTACAAGAACGTGTTTTATATAATAAAGTTTAATTTCAGGTAAAATACAACCTGGGGCTAGAGTTTCCTAATATTTTTGATCGGAAATAATCAGATTTTTCCCCACTCCTATTATGCAGTAGTTCTCTCAGTCTCTCTATTGGAGAAAAATATGAAAATGTGAAATGTAATTTTAACTTCATTAGACCTTAGGTCGTGTAATTAATCAATCTTTTCTACACCCAATGTGCTGCACATGATAGAAAGACACTGCAACAAAAGCAAAAAGCACAGATGAGTAAATCAACTAATAATGGAGGCACCTTGTTTCAAAGTCAGGATAAAAAGATGTCTTCAGATTTCTATTTAAATATCAGTGGCGGAGGTCATGATTTAAAATACTTTTGACACAGTAAAATTGCAGCTTGAAAAACAACTTAGACCCCAAACAGTGACCAAAGTCCGACTGTAGTAGTGTTTGAGGAGACTGCACAGACCAATGCCCAGCCACAGCTCCCCCGCTGACTCACTACTGTAGTCAAATGAGCACAGAGCAAACGACTCCACTAGTCCATGTAAGGTAAATATTACTATGGCTGTGTGTTACTGCACCACTCAACGCGGTGTTGGGCGCAGAGACCCAGTAAACGGCAAAATCAATGCTAACGTTAGCTTACGGACGCTAACTGTCTAGTAGTAATTAAAACATATTAACAGACAAACTTGCTCGATAACTTACCTTATTATTCTTCAGAAGAATGAAAGGACGGCGCAAAAGTCGACTCAGCAGGACGTCCTCAGTGCCCTGGCCAGTGTGCTAGACTGGTGCGTTGCTGACCGTTGCTGAGCGGGAGATACTGAATGCTGCGCATGCGCACTTCTTCTGCTGTGCAGTGGGATTGAGACTGTGTTTACTACTTATTGTTGTGAGTGAGCTTAACTCTAAATCAAGTAATGTTCACTCTAAACTCTAAGTATTTTGCGTTTTTTTTACCATGCAAGTTACTGTTACTTCATAAATACCAGTTATAAGTACATATTTTTGATAACCTAGTAAAGTTAACTAATATTTGTATGTCAGGGTAGCTATTACATTTTACAGTGTATGAATTAACACATGTGGAAATATGTACTTAACAAAAAAGTGTTAAACAACTGAAAATTGCATTATATTCTAGTTTCTTCAAAGGAGCCACCTTTTGCTCTGATGAGCTTCAAGAGGTAGTCACCTGAAATGGTTTCCACTTCACAGGTGTGCCCTGTCAGGTTCAGTACGTGGGATGTCTTGCCATATAAATGGGGTTGGGACCATCAGTTGTGTTGTGCAGAAGTCAGGTGGATACACAGCTGACAGTCCCACTGAGTAGACTGTTAGAATTTGTATTATGGCAAGAAAAAAGCAGCTAGATAAAGAAAAACGAGTGGCCATCATTACTTTAAGAAATTAAGGTCAGTCAGTCCGAAAAAATGGGAAAACTTTGAAAGCGTCCCGAAGTGCATCTACAATTTTTCATAGTCAAATAAAGAAAACTCTTTGAATGAGAAGGTGTGTCCAAACTTTTGGTCTGTACAGTAAATCAAACGTTAAATAACATGTAATAAGATGATAAACAGTAACACAAGAAAACCATTGGTTCGCCTATCCAATCAGTGATATTTCTGCCGTGTGTGCTATAGCTGGATGAATCGATGCATGAATTACATAAAATAATCCTCTACCTGTAGCTGCTTCTCGTGAAGGGAAAATAATATTCTACCGCACAGTTATTCCACCAATCAAAATATCAGATATATGCGCATTCTGCTCTGAGCTCTGGGCTGGAGGCGCTTGTTCTGGCTTTAGCCTGTGCGGGCTGTTGGGTGTGCAACTATACACACTGTTTGGTAAACATTTTTTTCTATATTTCATTTTCGGATCTTTCAGTCACAAAACTAGGGACATTTCCAGGGACAGTAGAATCTGGGGGATGTCTGGTCAACCTAAGCTAAAATAAGACTTGTGATGTTCTAAATTAAAAGTAAAAATAAATTAAAAGAAAAAATAAGACTCAGCCTTCAATGGGATACAGTCAAACTGACAAGACAACACAGTGAAACAGACAAGATGGTAAACAAAGTACTATTGGAGATGCGAGAGATGAACTATTGTGACTATCTATTACTTGTGATGCATGATCAGTCTTTAACAGCTAAGGCAATGGACTGGATTAAAACGACCAATGGATCTGAGAGGACGATGATGGAGCAAATATAATCAGATTCTAGACCACATTATGCTTTAATAACAAGAACAGAGCTCTCTAATGCGTTTGACCTGCACTCAGAGTATAGAGGAAATGTGGCTCCTTCAGCTACAGCTAGTCCTACACATGCCTTATGTCGTGACAAAGCACCAGCTGAACTTGCAGATTTTCTTTAATACTTTAAACACCAGCAAGTCTTATGCTGCTCTCACGTGTATGTAGTGAACGACAACTAACAGAAAGGAACTGAAGCACAAACATTTCTACCCTTGGAGCCCACCTTGTCAGTTTAATGCCACCCTGCTAATCAGCCAAGGCCCCCCCCCCCAAACCCCACTCCATCGTTTTCTTTATTTCAAACACTGGCAGTGATTAAAAAATAAAAAATAAAAACCTAATCTTTAAATTCCAGATTCCCTGGCCTTTTGTCTGTGTGCCGGGGATTTGGCATCAGCCCAAATGAGATGTAAATTCCATATTTGTAAGAGGTTAGGAGCCCTAGAAAGTCAAAGATGGAGGGAAGGAAAAAGGTAAACAAATATATTAAAGCAAATTGCCTCTGATCTGAATTAATTAAAAGGAATAAAGATTAATCTAAGTGGTATTGATTATCTCAAAAGGAGCCAGGTTATCCTGTACTCCTCAGCTGCTGGGAGCTGCTGGTTTGGAAGGTCTGAAGAATGTGTATTGATTGCGAATAATTAATAGCCACTGTGACATGTTTTTTCACAACACAGAAAAAGAGCAGAGGTCCCTGGATCCGTTTCATGTACTGACTGCATTTTCACCAATTACCACCACAAAATAGTCATTATAACAGAATTCTCTGTTCTCAGGATTTATCAAATCCAAGGTTCTACATAAAGCAAGTGAAAGTGCCTTTTATTTGGCCTACAGAAAAAATACATGGGGGGAAGTGGGCAAAAGGTTTTGTTTTAATAGAGAGCAATTTCAGTCTTGGTACAGTCGGCAATTGAAACACAACTCTGACAAAAATTCTGAGCACAAAGGGATGTAATAGAAAACACCTGCCATCTTGTGATTGGGTAAAGAAAGGAGGCTCAGGAGGCCCCATTATCTCTGTAGGCGTCCTTATCACTGCCTGCAGGACTGATGCTATTAACCTGTGCCTCCCTGGTTAACTGTGCTTAGATTAGCTCTCTGATTTTAACACACACACACACACACACACACACACACACACACACACACACACACACACACACACACACACACACACACACACACACACACACACACACACACACACACACACACACACACACACACACACACACACACACACACACACTTACTTAATAGTAAGCACTGGGAAAACCAAGCAAGCTCACAAAATCAAACAGCCTCAGAGCCCATGACACTTGTAATAGCAGAAACTATTCTTAAAATGATTAAGTGGAAATCACTAAAGTCATGATGTTGGGCTTTAACATCCCTGTAAGGCAGGGGTGCCCAATCCTGCTCCTGTTATCAGGCATCACTAGACGCAGGTGTGTTAGAGCAGGGAGAAACCTAAAACATGCAGGGCAGCAGCTCTCCAGGAGCAGGGTTGGACACCCCTGCTGTAAGGTAACGTGACAAATTGATTCACACTGCACAGATGAAATCAGCTGGATCATTGCACAAGAGAAAAACAACAACAAAACCCATGTGCTTTATTAAAGCTGGACTGGTACAGCTCTCCAAATGTGAAAGAACACTCAAAGAAGTCAGCTCTTCTTTTTGATTTGGAGGATTTTGTCATTTTCCTTAATTCTTCACTAGCTTTAACTAGCTTTGGTTTGGCACATTCTGATTTGTTCAGCAACTCAAATCAAGCCCACAGGAACAGCCGTGGTTTGTGAGGCAATTTTGGCATACTTCCTTCAGTTGAAATTTCAATAAATATAAATGTATAATGGTTAGAAAACAAAAAAATTAGCTAAATTCAAAGTTCAAATGAATGAGTGTGTTTCACAGTTGGAGTCCTGCCAAAGTCTATCAGGGTGAGTGATGACAGTGTCAGAGAATTTAGGGGCGTGTGTTACCTTCACTGCAGAAGCGGCCCATGTATTCAGTTTTGGAGCAGTCACAGACCGGCTCTCCATCCACCACTGAGCATGTACCACCATTCTCACATGGGTTCATGGTGCACCACCCTTCTGACTCCAGGGAAACCTCAAAGCTTCCCAGAAACAGGGGCTGTGAGACGCCATATTTGAGGTCCGTAATTGTGCCCCTGAAGGGCTGCATGTTTTGCACCGTAGGCAGTGTTAGCGCACCTTTGCGGATATCCTGAGGCACTCCACCCAGGAACAGATCACTGACTATTTTCATAAATAGACGCTGAGGCCGTACCTCATCTGCTTTGGCCTGGCCATCCAGTACTAGCACTGTGCGCAGGTTATACCTGCTCAGAGTGGCAGAGTGCCAGCTGCCTTCATCCACCCGTCTGTCAGACACAACTGTGGTCTCAGCACAGTCAATGCTGAAACTCAGCTGTAGTCGGCCTTCCTCCACCGACAGCTGCAGAAAGTCACAGTAGCCTCCATCGTCAAAGTACAACAGCAGCGCCTCTGAGGCCTCTGTCTTGAACTGGAAGCTGAGGTCACCACGGGTGCTGGCATCCCAGCGGAGGTAGCGTGCCCACTGACCTGGTGTGCCTAAAAATTCCAATCCCAGACATGTGCTTAGGAACACTTGTAGCC
Organism: Echiichthys vipera; assembly: GCF_963691815.1. Taxonomy (NCBI): domain Eukaryota; kingdom Metazoa; phylum Chordata; class Actinopteri; order Perciformes; family Trachinidae; genus Echiichthys; species Echiichthys vipera. Next base: position 30,122,985 of record NC_139837.1, read on the forward strand.
TGATAGAAAAACCTACAAGACCCATTGCTGCAAAGTATTTATCAATCCAAGAAGGTGTCTGCAGAGACGTCAGATTTAAATCTTAGGATGGTCAGAATGAATGTCACAGATGCACTATTTTATCCACAATATGTGCAAAGATATATTCTGATAAATATTTCTTGTAAAAAATATGTTTTAAGGAGAAAATGGCAGTAGCAGAAGAACAGTCGTTGTGGATAACAGTCTTAGGGGTTTGTGTGTTTACATCTGTAAATTGCAGTCGTTGCAGGGCAGTGGTCTTATGGAGGAATGGTTGTTTTCCTCCTTAGGGTTAAAGAGAAAACACAAAGGGAGAGGAGTTGGAGACGGTAATGTTTGAATATGTTGGGTTTTTTAAACTTCAGAACAGATGCTCTCAAGACTCATGGTGCAAGGTCTGATGGAATGGACTTCTCTGACTGTCAGGGCGAGTGGAATTTCCTCCTTCATGTTGTCCGTTCGGAAATGGAGCTGACAAAGGATCCGCTGGCCTCTCTTAGTTCCATCACTGTCAGAAAAAGAGAGGCAGAGGGTTACAATGGGTCCATCAGCATTGATTTTACTACTACTAATACTAGAACACACATCCTGAGGTGATTTGTTGCATCTAAATCCCACGATAGCAGCACATGCATGTGTACAATCTCATCTATATGTGGAAAGATTTTGTCACCGGGATAGCTTCATTAAAAGTGCAAGATGACTTGTTACAAATGTGTAGTTACTTATCTTGAAACCTCACAAGGGCACTAAAACTCAATTATGCTAAAAAGAGAATACAGAGACAGTTACAGGCTCCAACTCCAGTTGATGAAAATAAATAATTAAGTGTGGCAGATAACTGAGTGTATCTGATTCTAGATTTTTAAAAAAGTAACCAGCAGTATACATTGTAAAAAATAAAAAAGGTTAAATGTTGTAAGTTTTATTTCCCAAAAGGTATGTCCCTTTCCTAGATGTTATGATGATTATTATGATTATTATTATTATAGATATTGCAACTTGCTGCTGCTCATGGGGGAATTGTTGAGTCTATGTAAATCATAAATAAGTCATAGTGTGGTCTATACCTACTCTGTAAAGTGTCCTGAAATAACTTTTGTTTGTATTTGGCAATGTAAATAAAATTGAATTGAATTATAAATGTAAATTCCCCACATGTCCCTAACACCCCGAAATTCCCAGAAAAAAATATTCAAGTCTGTGTAAAGCAATAACAAAAGTGGGATCTGAGTTTGTCACATTACAGAAAAATGTATTAACCACCTAGCCAAACTGAATTAATAAAATATAATAATAATAATAATAAGAAGAAGAAGGATAAATTTGAAAAAATTAGGTTTCAAAAACTAAGCTCTCTTCTCTGAAATGCTGGTGCCGTGTCTACTGGAGGCACTGAAACCTTTCTCAACTGTCAGTTATGATGTGGAAAACGGATGCCTTATCTAGCTGCAGGAAGAAAAACTAAATAGTTTTAGGCTAATTAGAGTTCTGTAAGTGAAACTACAGCATTTTGACAGAAAGTATTCACATACACATGTCGTTTTATAAGCATGTCAAGTGGATCTTATGTTACGATGGGGTCACGATCGCCGTCCTAATTTCCATAAGAACGTAAATAGTAATTCCCATCATGTGTTTCCATTAAGGTAACCGACTTTCTAATTTAACTTTTTGTAAATCTGCAATGTTAAAAATGAACAGAAACATCATGCAGACTAAGCACACATTTTTGGCCTCGTGGTTGTAGCAGTTATGCCACCTATAAGAATTATTTTTCTTGTTCGGATGACATCACCATTTAAAAACTTTTCAACTCTATAATTCAGTATTACATTAATTACAGTCTTTTCACATATTGACAGCAATCATTTCCAGACACGTTTGATGTATTTTTTAAATAAATCTCTGAATTTACTTCACAATGATTTTAAGGACATGACCTCAGTGTCCTTTAGAGGTAGCAACAGCCCTCATGGATAGCACAATTAACACAAATTACATAAATGTTTTTGTTGTCATGCAGACAACATGCCTTTTATAACACATATTGAGCATACAGTTTCTTAGAGAGAATACAAATATTTTAGTGGACTGTTCACATGTACTGTACAGGCAGTCACCTACCCTAATTAAAAGTGCCTATGATATTGCTGCATTTTTATCTCCTTCACAAGGGTTGTTTAGCATTATCGGTCCTCTGCTGCGTAAATTAGCCCCATTATTCTCATGGCAGTGCATTACTATCAGTCAGCTAGGCAGACTGCCTTTATCTGATCACCAACCTGGAGAGACAGCTTTCTGCTTTATCCTCTTAGAGGAACAGAGAAACACAAGCAAGTACCAATGCAATATATATTTGTAACTAGGACTAACCACTTTAACATTATATTTGACCCATAAAGATATGAATGAGTGCAGCTTTAATCAAAGTGTTAAATGTTGAGTATGTAGAATCTTTATAAAAACTATATTACAAAAAAAACATAAAACACGTACTGGGCATTTTGAGGGGTACAGAATGAAAGTATTGCTTTTCCATAAAAAAAAATATACAGTATTTAGTCTGAATTAATATTTTAAACTTTTTGACAGGTTTAACAATGACTTTCTGTCCCGTTCTGTGTCCACTGTAGCAGCCAATAGCGTTGGGCATTGCTGGTTGCCAGGGTTGTCTGTTGTTGGGTGCAGCTACTGTAGGCTGGCACTGGGTGAAATGGAGTTTGCCAATCCTGCAGCTGCTTCAGAGCCTCAGTGAAGGCGGTGTTATTTGTCCCAGCAGCTGAGTGAGCGGAAACGGGCAAAACCCAGAGTCAATATAGGCCAAGCATTCATTCCATGGACTGAGAGAAAGGAGAGAAACGCCATTAAAACGCACACCCAAATGGCTACGTTTCTCCTTGATCGCTAAGATCTTTATCATCTTTACTTAGCTGGAGGGGGGGTTAAGACAGGCTCAAACAGACTTCGGTCTCCTGTAGGCTACTGGCCCGGGTCTGACCAACCTGGCAACCCGACTGCTGGAGTTATTTACAGAGTTTCATGAGCCTGATGTGTTGCCCCGGACAGACCTGCAGACTCTATGTGGATGCTCTGTCAGTCAATTCAATTCAATTTGATTCAACACTTTATATAAAGAGTAGGTTGGACAACCATCGGTCTTAACACAAAGGCTACAACATGCTGGATCAGCACTGACAGCTTCCAAAACACATCCTTTCAGTGATACACACAGTGTACAGTGTAAGCTCTTGTTCTTGTATACCCAAGCGAGCAAGTATTATTAAGACACAGCACTGGTATTTTTTGGCAATATTGTAATATTTGTGGAAAATGCTTTGACAGAATGTTATGTTTACACTGGGGTACTACAACTGTACTGTTTCCCATCCATAGAATTAACTTTGGACCCATTTGTCCCAACATAAAGATAGTTTGTTGTTTTCGTACCTATTATTTTCCCCTTTCAAAATTCCAAATGGCATTCAGCTGCCAATTTGCAATGCATGCAGTCTGACTGACTAAGGGTGCACTCACACGGTCCATTCGTACTGTGACCAAGCAGGCTTCACAGCTAAAGTCTAGTTTGTTTGACCAGTGTAAGTACAACTGTACCACACCCAGGCACGGCACGCTTGCGGCCCGGTTGAGAGAGGTGGGCTTTTCTAATGCCCGGATTCAAATGTATGAGCACAAGTATGCGCATGTGTATGAGCACTAGCAAGAGCATTGACGTTGGTCTGCAGTAAACACTCCACTCCACCTCCGAGTTTTGTGCGTCTTGTCCAACTGTTTTTGAATATTTTCATCTGACCAAATCTGCAGTAAACCTCCGCATCACACCAACGTGAACCTTTTGCCACCATTGTTTTAAATGTCTGCGCATGGTCCATCCTTCTTTTTTTCTATGTCCCAACAGGCGCACATAAAATGACATCAGAACCGCCGTAGGCCTCGTACCCGTGCACGTATGCGTGCGCACGCTCGTGCTTGTACATGTGCAAACGTGCTTTACAAAAGCCCACCTCTCCCAACGGTGGCCGGCAAGCGTGCAGCAGCTAGGCACGGTACGGTTGCACACACACTGGTCAAACAAACTAGACTTTAGCCGTGGAACGTGTTTGGGCACGGTACGGATGGACAGTGTGAGTGCGCCCTAAGTAATGATTTTAACACTCTGGTTAAAGTTAATATGGGAAAGTACAATGAATTCGTCCCAACATAAAGATAGTTTGTCGTTTTCCCCTTTCAAATTCTAAATGGCATTCAGCTGCCATTTTGCAATGCATGCAGCCATAAGAGTTAAATTCATGTGTTTGTAATGATGTAGCAGGTAACCGTGTTTTCTGGTGTTTACATAATACTTTTTTTTTTTAATTATTTGGCAGTTTTTCAAGCCTTTTATTATATAGGACAGACAGGAAATGGGGTGAGAGAGAGGAGGAAACATGCAGCAAAGGGCCGCAGGTCGGAGTTGAACCCAATGCCGCTGCCTCAAGGTCCTTCAGCCTCTTTTCTTGAGGCGACTGCTCTAACCACTGAGCCACCAGCCGCCCCTAAGTAATACATTTAGCTTCTTTAAAATGGACAAGTTCCAGAACATTCCACTCAAAGGGATACTTTCCTGATAGCTCTGTTTCACCAGAATCAGAATCAGCTTTAATGACCAAGTAAATGTCACACATACAACGAATTTGACTCTGGCTTTTTGTCACTCTCAATTAACCTATGCAGAAATATGTCTTTTTGTCTTTGGTGCGGTTGCACATATCAAACAACAATGTGTAACACATTTCTAGGGAAGCTAGCTGTTTGTGCTATTGACATCAAAGCCAAGGTGCTGCTGTCTGTATGTGCATCCTCACTGACTGACTAAGGGTGCACTCACACTGTCCATTCGTACCATGCCAAAGCGTGCTTCACAGCTAAAGTCTAGTTGGTTTGACCAGTGTGAGTGCAACCATGCCGCGCCTAGCTGCTGCACGCTTGCCAGCCACGGGCTGTTTGGGAGAGGTGGGCTTTTGTAAAGCACGTTTGCACATGTATGAGCATGAGCATGCGCATGTGTATGAGCACTTGCACTGACATTGGTCCTGATGTCTATATACTGTATATACAGTACATCTGTTCTCCGCAACAGACATTTAAAAAGATGCTGCCGCACGGGTCACGGTGGTTTGATGCGAAGGTGGAATGTTTATAGCAAATTTGGTCAGATAAAAATGTTAAAAATCAGTCTGACAAAACTAGAACTTAGAGGGGTGATGACGTATAAGCAAGAGGCATTTGAGCTGCGGTCCGGATCAATTCAAGTAATGTAAGTACAAACAGGCCTGGGCCATGGGGGAAGAGGGGGAGTGCGCTATAACTCACTGGAAGCAAGGGAAGCACATTGGGTTGCCAACCGTCCCTTGAAAAACGGACTCGTCCCGTATTCAGAAACAAAAGTATGCGTCCCGTATTGAGCTGAAAAGGGATGCACTTTGTCCCGTATAGCCGTGAGAATCAAAAATAGTTTGTAAAATGTCAATAGAATGAATGAATAAATGGCGCCTTATAAGAAAATTTATGGCAAACTTATTCTCAGCATCTCCTGCTCTGTGACAAATGAGCTCACAGCACACACGAGTATGACGAACCAGAATTCTGCTCATATCATTGGTCGAGGTACTGTTGCTTGCGAAGAAGATACCGGAAGAAAACAAAGCAGCATAGACGGCAGTGATGCCGTACGTTACAGGTCTCGGTCGGTACTTCTAGCAGCAATGCAACTACTCCTCCGAGAAAAAAACAGAAAAGAATGCAAAAATACTGAGAGGAATGGTTAGAAGGAAAAATGTGGGTGGAAAAAGTGCACGATAACATATATGAAGTGCACTGCGCTGTGACTGTTCCCATACCCCATGGTGGCCTAACTGATCAAAAGAAACAGGCTTCCAGTGGTGGGCAGTGGGCACACAAGAAACAAAAGGGACACCAAAACTAGGGGAACCCCAGACCAATTTATTGTCCACCAGGCAATGCCAGAGGCAGATATGGTATGTAAGGGCATACTCACACTGTCCAACCGTACCGTGCCCCGTGTTTTAGGGTACCAGCCGGCCCTGCCAATAAGGTGTCACTTTTTTTTTTCAGGTAGTTGGCAATAAGACAATAAAAGAGTACAGCTGCCACTGTGGGAGGAATTTGTGATTAAAAAATGTTTAATGACACTCTTTTATGCTGAAAGATCTTTAAAATGACTAACACACCTGTCACCTGTGCTTAATAGTTTGTGCTTCTCAATCATATCCTGAGAATCTGTAAATTGTCTTCATAATATTAATAACGGATTATTAGAATTTGTGTCTGATTTGAATATAAATTATTCAAAATTTTCTTACATGACGCCCTTTCCTAAAATCTCCTGTCCCAAATTTTACCCATTCTCATCTGGTCGCCCACAGCCCAATATTCAATTAGAAAAATATTATGAATATCTTATATTTTATTAGATAAAAATACTGATTGTTTGTTTGTTTGTTATATTTGCTCTTTGGTTGATAGCACAAAGAGGGAGAGAATGCAGAATGGACAGCAAGAGCCAGGTGAGAAAATGGACAGGTAATGTAAGTCAACCACATAAGACAAGGCAAGTTTATTTGTAAAGCACAATTCAACAAGGCAATTCAAAGTGTTATACATTTATATCACATAAAAGGTAATTTAAATGGTTACAGTTAAAGACGTTACAGTGCAGTTTACTGAAAAGCAGCTGCAAATAGAAAAGTCTTAAGTTTTGATTTTAAATAACTGAGAGTTGCAGCAGACCTGCAAGTTTGTTCCAGATTTGTGGAGCATAAAAACTGAACGATGCCTTTCCATGTTTAGTTCTGAATCTGGGGACACAGAGCAGACCTGTACGATGTTTAGTGCTGACTCTGGGGACCCAGAGCAGACCTGTCCCATGTTTAGTTCTGACTCTGGGGACACAGAGCAGAGCTGTCCCATGTTTAGTCCTCACTATGGGGACACAGAGCAGACCTGTCCCATGTTTAGTCCTGACTCTGGGGACACAGAGTAGACCTGTCCCAGAGGATCTGAGAGGTCTGAATGGTTCGTAGCTGAGCAGAAGATCTGAGATGTATTTTGGTCCTAAACCATTCAGTGCTTCGTAAACCAACAGAAGTATTTTGAAATCAATTCTTTGACAGACAGGAAGCCAGTGTAAAGATCTGAGGACTGGGGTGATATGATCAACTTTTTTGATCTTAGTGAGGACTCAAACAGCAGCGTTCTGAATTAACTGCAGCTGTTTGATGGACTTTTTAGGGAGACCTGTAAAGACACTGTTACAGTAGTCGAGCCTGCTGAAGATAAATGCAAGGACAAGTTTTTCTAAGTCCTGCTGAGACATAAGACCTTTAATTCTTCATATATTCTTTAGGTGATAGTAGGCTGCAGGGCTCCAGACTGCGACTAAATGGTCGAGAGTGTGCGACGTCCAGTCGCACATACGCAACCAGATGTCTCACCATATCAATATGTAAGTGGCTAAACAGCAACATAGTGACAGATAAGACAGGGATAATATGTAAGCAGTGTAAGAAGATAGTGCCGTCAGCACCGTAACACAAGCAAGTAACATGTGAGCTCCAGCAGCTAGTCACAGTGTCGGGACCTGACGGACCCTAAGCCTCATATGTGACGAGCTCCCGAGCCGAGCGGCAGCAAAAAAAATCTAAATAGTTTTCATGTCGGCACTATGAGAAAGAATCCACAGTGTTTAACTGAATAATTAACTTTGTTTCTCCGTCTAGCAAAGTGAGTGAGGCAGCAGGTGACACACAGACTGATCTGATCAGTCAGTGTAGATACGGTTCATATGTTTAAAACACATATACAGACTGATCTGATCAGTCAGTGTAGATACGGTTCATATTTTTAAAACACATAGACTGATCTGTTCAGTCAGTGTAGATAAGGTTCATATGTTTAAAACACATACTATACTTTACTTTTATTTAGTGTACCGCTAACACAGGTACTATGCAAAGACAGCTGCAGCACCACCAAAGGTCTTTGCTAAAATCAACCGCCCTGTAAAAAAAATACTGACATTTTAAAATAGTGTTAAAATCTTGTCACGTCTCGTTTTCGTTAACTTCATATTGTGTATCCTCTTGTCACACCCCTTATTCTGAATGTATGGTATATTTTTTTTATTTCGTACTATCATCACAGCGATGTTGCTGTCGGTTTGCCTTCTATGTCTCATCTTCAAAAGAGCACAATAAAAATGTGACACTGAATTTGAAACAGCATATTGTAATTTCCCCATCTATAATTGATTTAACGTGTGTGCCCCTAAAATTTCTAGTTGCGCCCCTAAAATTTTCAGTTGGGGGCCACAGTGCTCCTAATAAAAAAAGTTAGTCCGGAGCTCTGGGCTAACTTTGCAATTGTTTTAATGTGGCTGTTGAAGTTAAGGTCTCAGTCCATTATTACACCTAAGTTCCTGGCTTGGTTTGTGGTTTTTAGCATTACTGTTTGAAGTTGGGTGCTGACTTTTGATCATTCTTCCTTGGCTCCCAAAACAGTACTTTCAGTTTTTTCTTTGTTTAATTGGAGAAAATTCTGCTCCATGCAATCATTGATTTGCTTGATGCATCTGCTCAGTGCTTGTATTGGACTATAGTCGTCTGGTGATATAGTTATGTAGATTTGTGTGTCATCTGCATAGCTGTGGTAACATATGTTGTTGTTTTTCATGATCTGAGCCAGTGGCAGCATGTAGATATTAAACAGAAGAGGCCCTGGAATGGAGCCTCGGGGAACTCCACATGTAATTTTTGCCCGCTCAGATGTGTATTTACCTATAGACACAAAGCAGTCCCTGTCCTTCAAGTAGGATTCAAACCATGTTTAGTTTGCTAGTGTTCATGTTTATATTTATGTAGGCACTGTCAAATCAAGTCAAATTCCTTGTAATGAAAATTGCCTGGCAATAAACCTGATTCTGATTCTGATTCTGAAAGTCCAACACACTTTTCAGACTGTGTCAAATGCAGCACTGAGATCCAATAATTCTGAAATTTGAAGTGGATGTCATTGAAGACCTTTTCAATGACAAGAGCTGTCTCGGTGCTGTGGTGTGGTCTAAAACCTGACAGGAAGACATCAAAACAGCTGTTCATTATCATGAAGTTGTTCAGCTGCTTAAAAACAGCCTTTTCAACGATTTTGCTGAGGAATGGGAAGTTTGATATTCTTCTATAATTGTTCATTAGTTAAGTGTCTAAATTGTTTCTTCTTTTTTTAAGAAAGGCTTGATAACAGCAGTTTTCGGGGCCTGTGGGAAGACACCTGAAGGAAGAGACGTGTTTACAATCTGGAGAAGATCTGAGGCCGTGCAGTTTGATATGTCTTTGAAAAGGCCTGCAGGGAGAATATCGAGGCAGCAGGAGGAGGATTTCAAATCTTGTTTAATGTCCTCTAAGGTCCCATGGTTAATCACATGAAATTGTGCCATGGTACTTGAGTTAGCGTTAGGTGGACACATGGACAGCACATGTCCTGCACCTGATGCGGAGGCACTGGCTGTTTGCCTAATTCTTTTTAATTTTGTCATTGAAAAAGGAGGCAAATTCTTTGCAGGCCCTAGTGGAAAGCATTTCAGGTGCTACTGACACAGGAGGGTTTGTTAGCCTGTCAATAGTAGAAAACAAGGCATGTGCATTATTATTGTTATTGACAATGATGTCTGAGAAGAAGGTTTATCTTGTATTTTTGAGCTTCAAGTTATAGAATTGAAGTCTTTCTTTTCTCCATGGAGACTTTTTGCCAGAGACCACTTTTACCTTAGTGGGTGCAATGGTATCAATAATATTTGTAATTTTCCCATTAAAATGATCAACAAGCTCATTTACTGGGGCCCAGTGGAGGGTTGGTGTGGAGGAGAAAGCCTGAATAAATGCTCCACAGGTGTTTTCTGTGATAGTGCGTTTTGTGATGACTTTTCTGTGAACATCACTCTGCACAGAGATAGCACTCTCAAAGAAAACACAGGAATGATCAGAAAGAGCATCATCAATCACAGCAACCTTAGAAATGCTCACACCCTTGGACATGAGTGTCAGTCCACAGTATGGTCTTTGTTGTGTGTGGGCTCAGTTAAATGCTGAATAAATCCATGGTTATCAATGACACAATGAAGTTCTATAGTCCCCTTGTCATAAAGCTGGTTAACATAAATGTTAAATGTCGTTGAGGTGGGCGTGGTGCGTGTCTTTGGTGATTTGGCCAGAACTGAACTGGGTCAGTGGGGGAGGATGCAGTGAGTCATTTGAGAGATGAAATCTAGGAATCGGGCGGGGTGTGGATTTGGTCCCAACAGTGACCAGATGTTTCATGTGATCAGTGAACTCCAAGAGAGGGGAGGAGGGGGACAGGGTTGGTGTAGTGAAGACGGAGGTGGATGGTGTTTAGGGTGGGGGCGTATGCAGGTCTGTCACTAAGGTGGGAGTTGGGGGGGGGGGGGGGCAGATGAGTGACGTAGGAGATAAAATAGGTTTGACATGAAAAGCCTTATTCCCATCCTGTTTAGGTAAAATCCATCTGCTTTAAAAAGGTGTCTGCGGTCCCCCAAAAAGTAGAAATTGTGAGTAAAAAAAACTGAGTGGAAGGCACATGCAGCTGAAAGCCATGTGTTAAGACTCAGAAATCTTGAGAATTTCTCAACTCTGACTGTGTTTAGCAAATAAAAAAGGCTTGCTTCAGTACTTCGGACTGCTGTTTCACAACATCATTTGACCCTATGTGCAGTATAATGCGTTTCACCCTTTGGTGCTCCTTCACGATAGCCATGATTTTTCATTCATGTCAGATACCATGTCCTTCGGAAAACTAAGCATTCTTACTGCCAAAGTTTCTCATATCTTTCAAGGCAGTCACCCCCAATCAGAGTTTGAGGCCCAGTCATTAGCTTTCTCTGTGGCCTTTCTGAATTTCTTATTGCTCTCACCCTGTTGTGAGCCGATGAAAAATGATCCAGGTCAACAGATGGGGATCCAGGATCCCGCAACAGTGGAGCAAATCTGTTCTCCAGTTGTACACATTGTTGTTGGGGAGGTTTGTTTTTCCCACGCATTCTCCAGGGAGATGATTTACTCTTAAGCTTAGCACCAAGAGAGTTCCAGCGAGAACTTGTGGATTTATTGCCTTGTACACAGTCCTCCTGTGTCTTCGTAGCTAGCTAACTAGCCGTGTGTTAGCATTTTCTTGTCCACTGTTTTGGGGCCACCGTAAAGTTGTATCATTTCCACATTGTCCATTCAATTCCACATTAACTTGTAACCTGTGTATTTTGGTTTCCAGTACTGCAATCTTCTGGAGAAGATTGTGGTAGTCATCTTCAGAGAAGGGAGGCATCTTGCTGCTAATTAGCTTTGGCTCCGTCTCACTGCTGGCCTTTGCTATGGGTAGGCCAAGGTGGAGCAGTACTATGGTCGCAAAAATATTTAATTATGGCACTAGTCTCCTATCCACAAAAACTGTATAGTCCCACTGATTTATAGGTATCCAGGAGCTGCTACTCGTAATTTATCTTAGAAGAAAGCATGAATATCAGCACAGAATTGCAAGCAGAGGCGAGAGCAGAGAAAAAAGCGTCTGCACTGTAAGAAAGCCGGAAGGAAGACCAGACATAGTTATAATACCATGGCAGCTTCCATTTTCCTGCGGTCATTGCAGTGGAGTCCACGATGATTAGTGGCAAGGACTGTGGTGACTGTGGAAGAGTGGGTCGTCCTCCATTCGAGAAACCGGCGGTTCAATCCCCACCTCCCCCGGTCCACATGTCGAAGTGTACTTGGGCAAGACACTGACCCCCGAATTGCTCCATGAGTGTGTAAATGTGGTTTGAATTATTAGATTAGGTGGTATGTAGATGTCCACTGCCATCTGTGTGAATGGGTGAATGTGACAACCACTGTCAAGACTAGAAAGGCGCTATATAGGTCCATTTACCATGAAGACACAAAGTCTGATGTTCCTCTTTCACAAATGTGGGAATGATGGTCCAAAACTAAGTTCAAATGTACAGCTTTTTGTTTTGTTTTTTTAAAAACAAAAATCTGCAATTTTGTTTATGCTCACTGGGTGCTCAGTACCCCTACAGGCCCTTAAACATGATACATGGTTAAAATGATTTGCGCCGGGCGTTCCATTCATTTGTGTGCCCAACCTAGCGCCGTGCACCACTCAGATTTGCCTCTCTGCCGCTGCGCTCAAAGTTCAAATCAGTTGAACATTGATCTGGTTGCAGTGGACCTTTGAATGATTCAGGGAAATTTGATTTGGTGCGATACAATTCAATCAATTAAAATGTGTTTAATGTAAACATTAATTTCCCATTATAAATTAAAGTAAGTATAAAAGATAACAATAATGAAATAAAATAACATTCATTCTCTACAATGAATTAAAATAAGCCAATTATATAAAAGTGTTAATGTTGCTTTCCTTCAAATAGATATAAAAGAAGAAGTGTTTTGTTCCTTTCAAGTATGGCATAGGAAGAAAAGGGAAGGCAAATGTCTCATTTCAGAATAATGTGCCATTGTGTTTATGACTTTTCAAATAGACACAGTTAGACAAAAAACACTTATCCTACTGTGTGAACAAACACACTAATGTTTTTATCATGTCACCAAAGACTCTACTGTAAGGTCTTTGGTCCTGAGCAATAAAGCAGGCTATAGATGCCATGATGACCTTAGACCTTGCCCGTTCTGTCTGGAAACACGTTTTAAAATCTGTGTCTTTGTCTTCCTATTCTTGCTTGTGCCCGCTGTAACGTTACTAGCATCCACATAATCCTCTGCAACCACGTAGTTTTCCCGTGTCGTGAGTTTTAAGATTTGTCATGCTGCCGCTGGACTTAACAGCTGTTCTACAGACCTGACAGGTCAAGTTTTCCTTCTGCCTTATAGAATCCAAATATCTTCCAAACTTTAGAGTTAATATTTGATGTAGCCCTGTTAACAGCGTCGGCCATGTTGTTCTTCCTCATGCAATCACAGCAACGCAAAACGCTCAACACTACGTTGATGTTATACTGTCATCATTTGGAGTAATAGTATAGTATAGTAATAGTGAGTCTAGCATTGACTTTTTACTTTTTATAAGAGTGGAGCAGACCAGCCCAGTATGTGGCGGCAATACACCTTAAAGCTGGCTGTCAACTGCCAACTCAAAAGCAAAAGAAGAGTGCAGCAGTCTCCGCTCAGCAGTGGGGAGACACTGTGCAGGAGCAGCAAAGCTTCATTAATATAATAGGGATGTCACAAGAACCTAAACTTGAGATACCTTTAGGTTCTAAAATAAAAAAACACAGACAATGCCTAGAGGCACCGTAAGTTTCGGTGCTTTCTCTCTTCCGGAACTAATTGAGCAGTATATAGTGTTCCAGTCATACTTGGATTCAGAAGTATGAGGTCATGAAGAAGTGTAGGTCACAGGCATGACAGACCCCATGTGGAACTAAACTACAGCGATCGCTTCGCCCCGACTTGTTGATAAAAAAGGCACCAAGAGTCGTGTATGGAAGTATTTTACGTGTGAGGGGGTGGAGTTATTATCCATCCACTGAAGCCACTATGCAAACGATGCTAACAAAACTATAAAGACGGATCAGATAGGTAACATTATGTTTAACATTGTAATGTAAAACTAAACAAGGAGGCATTCATGAGGACAGCTATGGTCCAGCTGCTAATTCAAGGTGATTTTTGATTTATTTTAATAACATCCAAATGTTTTAATGAATTAACATTTTCTTTTTTTAATCTGTCATACTGAAATACACCAAAATTTGATGTGAATCAGCCATTAGTTGGCGCTGTTACACAAAAAAACCCTACTGTTTCAAAAGTCCAATCAGCACGAAACTTTGCACACATGATCTTTCTACCCCTATGATCCATAGTTATCATAAGAATTCTCATAATCTGAACAATGCAGCAGTCTCCGCTCAGCAGTGGGGAGACACTGTGCGGGAGCAGCAAAGCTTCATTATACCTTGCATATAAATCATTCTGAACTGTCTCTGAATTGTCTGAACCTTCCATTCAGCGTTTCACTCGACAGCGAGATAGTGTGCATAACCATTCTGCCCTAACATGCACAGCTGGTTTTCAAAGTGTTTTAGCAGACAGACGTTTGTTGTCTCCCAAATAAAAATATGATGAAAAATATGATGTTTCGATATTCTGTTTGTATGTGTGCAACGTTTCGACAGACAGCAAGCTCCACAGCCGGTACGGCTTAAGTAGATTGTGCCAACGTGCGCAGATGGTTTTCAAAGTGTTTGAGCAAAGTCTGAGACTTTAACACTAGCAGTGTGATACAGTAAAAAGTTCTAGATTGATTGAAGTCCTGGTGAATGCTTGATAAGTATACTATAATAAATAATGAAGGGTATTTTTCAGTGCACTATGTGCACAATTGGTCAGTATGGCAAGAAATAAAAACTACTTTCACCCCTACACTACACTGAACTTTTCTCACAAATCGTTGCGTAAGTAGATGTTCCGGATATATGTGACAGAAGCGTGTAAACAAACGGAGCTGTAAACCTGCTTAACGGTCTGTTCATGATACAAACCTGCTCTCAGGAGGATGGTCAAAGGTTGTACTGATGTTGATGTTAATTTCAATGTTAACTCCTAAATAAATTGTTGAAATTTCGATGGTGTTAAACTGTGGTTTTAATAACAATGGTTGTGTGTCCTGATTTCATTCATATTTGTGTGCACTATGCGGTGATAAAAGCCAAAGAGAAAAAAACTATTTAAAATATTTCATAATACACACTTTTGTGTGTGTTGGCTGTCTAAAAAAAATAATTTTATAGCTGTTTATGATACATTGTCAATGTGAATAGTCAAGTCCATTGATTTAAGAAAAAAGAGAATAAATACTCTACAGTTGATTTAGATAAATTTATTAAAAAAGAGAGAGATAAAGAGATTAACAATAGATATAAAACTGCTGCTTTATGCAGGTTGTTTTTTTTTTGGTGTCTTCATCTCATCTCATCTTCATCAGCTTATCTGGGGTCGGGTCGCGGGGGCAGCAGCTTCAGCAGGGAACCCCAAACTTCCCTTTCCCAGGCCACATTAACCAGCTCTAACTGGGGGATCCCGAGGCGTTCCTAGGCCAGTGTGGAGATATAATCTCTCCACCTAGTCCTGGGTCTTCCCCGAGGCCTCCTCCCAGCTTGACGTGCCTGGAACACCTCCCCAGGGAGGCGCCCGGGGGCATCCTTACTAGATGCCCGAACCACCTCAACTGGCTCCTTTCAACGCTAAGGAGCAGCGGCTCTACTCCGAGTTCCCCACGGTTGCTGAACTTCTCACCCTATCTCTAAGGGAGACTCCAGCCACCCTCCTGAGAAAACCCATTTCGGCCGCTTGTACCCGCGACCTCGTTCTTTCGGTCATGACCCAGCTTTCATGACCATAGGTGAGGGTAGGAACGAAGATTGACCGGTGGATCGAGAGCTTTGCCTTCCGGCTCATGATTCTGATGGCAAGCCAGAGCCCAAACCCGAGGAACGTGGAGCAGGACACCGGCTTACATGCGTGGAAGGTGTGACGTCGGAACAGCTCATCGTGCATCTGGAGAAAGCGCACCTATTGCATCACACAGGTAAGACACAAAATCCCACTACAATTGCACTCGAATTCATTAAAGGACTAACACCCAAACTGTGGACACTGACTAGATTGGACATTTGACTTGTTTTTGGACTTTATTGGACTGTTTCATTTTTTTTTTTGGGCCCATTCATTCATTTGCACTTTTAACAACATTTTATTATTTAATTTTACTTTGAACAATATTTTTCTATTTCAATTCGAACAACATTTTTTGTAAGTTGTACATTTGCTTATGCTGTTGTTTACCACTGAGGTACATGATAGTCACCTTAGCTCATGTACAGTAGATATGCGTTACATCCTTTAAGTGGCGAGTTAGCCAGGAGGATTATTAAAAGTAGACGGACTCAGTTTTGCACTTTTTGATGGACATTTTATTTTTTCTCATTTCATATTATTGTGTGCGTAAAGAGTTAAAACAAACCAACATGGATATTGAACAAATGTATGGCATTAATGCAGAGCAGTCCATTTGTGTAACTAGATTAACCAAAGCAGACACTGATGCAGATATTATTGCTTCATTAAGTAGTTAAGTACAAGACGGCTTTTGTTACACCCATGGGCTTCTGGGAAATTAACAGAATGCCCCAAGGAGTCATGAATGCGCCCTAAACTTTCCAGAGAGTCATGGAAAAATGCATGGGCTCTCTCAATCTCAAGGAAGTCTTAGGGTGTACTCACACTGTCCTTCCAGACCGCGACCCGGGCTTTAGGGTACTTGTCCCCCCTCCCTCCCCCCCCCGCGCCCAAGCCCCGTGTGTACTCACACTGCCAGGGCCGGCCAATGCTTCTTGCTGTCCATACGCCATCACGCCGTAACACGTCACACGCATTGATGCGTGTGTGTGTGGCTTTGTTTACAAATCTTTCCACAGACCTCAGAGTTTTCGACTGTTTTTGAATATTTTCATCCGACCAAATCTGCAGTTAACACTCCACCTCCGCATCACACCAACGTGAACCTTTCACCGCCATTGTTGTTGTGGTTAAATGTCCGCGCATGGTCCGTCCTTCTATTTACATGTCCGAACAGGCGGACATAACGCTACTGCCGTAGGGCTCGTGCTCGTGCTCGTGCTCGTGCTCGTACACGTGCGCACGCTCGTGCTCGTACATGTGCAAACGGCTCCGCTAAAGCCCACCTCTTTCAAGCGGGCCGTGGGCTGGCCACAGTTGTGCGCGGAGCGGGTGCACTCATACTGCTTAAAGGTACTAGGCTTTAGCTGAAAAAACGGTTTTGGCCCCGGCCAGAAGGACAGTGTGAGTACGCCCTTAGTGTTCCTCGATGACCTCATTGTTTTCGCTGACACACTTGAGGAACATGAACGCTCAAATATTTAGGCAATGTTGTCTCAGTAAATGGAGTAGAGACTGACCCAAGGAAAATTGCCCCTCTGCAGACCTGGACCCGTCCAACCAATATCAGTGAGCTGAAATCCTTTTTAGGGTTCACTGGATATTATAGAAGGTTCGTCAAAGATTATTCAAAAATTGCCAAACCTCTTAACGCCTTGAATGGTGGTTACCTTCATACGCAGAAGAAGTCCAAAAGTTCAAAATTCTTCTCAAACTCTGACCTGAAACGACCCTTCAATGAGCGATGGACCTCAGAATGTGAGGGTGCATTCAAAGCACTCATCGGAAAGTTGACGATTGCTCCGGTCCTTGGCTTCGCACACCCCAGGAAGCTATATGTCTTGCACACTGACGCCAGCCTGCATGGGCTTGGAGCAGGTCTGTATCATGAGCAAGATGGTGAGATGAGGGTAATTGCCTATGCAAGTCGAGGCTTGTCAAACTGTGAGTGGCATTACCCCACCCACAAACTTGAATTTTTAGCACTTAAATGGGCTGTCATGGACACATTCTTTGATTAACCTTTACGATGCAGAGTTCATGGCAAGTCATGACGGACAACAATCCTCTGACCTATGTTTTGACATCAGCCAAGCTTGACGCTGCAGGACACAGGTGGCTCGCTGCCCTGTCCAATTTCAACTTCAACATGCAGTATAGAGCTGGCAACAGAAACGCCCATGCCGGCGGTTTATCCGGACGCCCACACGACAACGTGAAACCATTCATTTCAAGGTTCATGAATGAAGGGAGTGAGTCAAGTTTCCCCAAAGAAGCTTTCAAAGCTATCTGTCAGAGACACAAGCTATATTGTTTTTCAAATGATGAAGAAGGCAGCCACTCACCTGTTTCAGTAGAGTGTCTCGCCGTTGATGTTAACGCTATCCCAGCTGAGTTCTCTCAGGCTGACCTATTGCCTGGATCCAGCACTCTACCTTAGATGTTGCAGCAGGACTGGGCTGCAGAACAAAGAAACGATCCTCAGACCAGCAGAACCATTGACCTTGTCAATATGGGGAAACGTATCACCAGGGTGAATGTTTTCTATCAGTTAGTCCTACCCACAAAATTCAGAGAGATGGCACTCAAAGGTCTCCACGACTCAGTTGGTCATATGGGAATGGACAGGACTTTGGACCTTGTCCGCACACATTTCTATTGGCCAAGAATGTTTAAGGATGTTGAGAGGAAAGTCCGAACCTGTGAAAGGTGTGTACGTCCCAAGGCCAAGGCTGAGAAAACCGCTCGCCTTGTGAACATCCAAACAAATCGACTTGAACTCTTATGCATGGGCTACTTGTCTTTGGAACCTGATGGTCGTGGAACAAAGAACATCTTGGTCATAACCGACCACTTCACCAAGTACGCAGTCGCTGTTCCCACAGCTGACCAGAGAGCCAAGACAGTAGCCAAGACTTTATGGAACAGTTTCTTTGATCATTATGGTCTACCCGAACGTCTTCAGAGCGACCAAGGTCGGGAATTTGAGTCTGTCCTTATCAAAGCCCTTTGTCAACTGTTGGGTATAAAGAAAACAAGGACACCTCCATATCACCCTTGCGGTAACCCTGTCGAGAGGTTCAATAGGACACTCCTGGAGATGTTAGGAACTCTCAAAGAGGAGGACGAAGTCAACGGGCGGGATCATGTTCAGCCTCTGGTTCATGCATATAACACAACCAAAAATGACACCACTGGATTTTCTCCATTGAACACAGTGAAAAAACTGCCAGCGTAACAAGCAAAGATATGACATCAAAGTCACAGTCCACCCTTGAGGAAGGAGACCATGTCCTTTCAAAAAATGTCTCTTTCAGAGGTAAGCACAAGAAAGCAGACCGATGGAGTAGCACAGTCTACAAAGTTATCAAGCACATTGATGGTTTTCCAGTCTATGTTGTTACTCCTGTGAACTCTGAAGGTCCAGAGAGGACACATCATAGAGACTTGTTGCTACCCTGTGGATTCCTAGCTTCCTCTGTTCAAGATGAGTTGAGGCAAGACACAGAAAAAAGGAGTAAAACTCTAACTCCCCAGACACGCAAAATCCCTCAAGAGCTCGCTGAACCAGAGCAGTCATGGGAAAATGAAGAGGAAATAGATTACCATTACCCACAAACTGCTAAAGAGGATGTCAAATTCCCAACCATAACCATTGTTTGTGAAATCCCGCATTCAAGAGCTGACTTGACTGAAGTGAACGAGGATGAACTGAACTCTGAAATGCCTGATTTGGCTGATGTGTTTCATCCTGTCCTCTCGTGCACTAGTTTTACGTGGACGACCGGCCTTTTTGAGGGACTTAAATGAATCGGTGTCCTTGTAAAGGTTAAATATTCTTAAAATTACAGACTTCAGAGAGGTTGCTCTCTGATGGCTGAGAGGGTCATCCCTTTGGCCTTCATCTGGACAACCTGCTGCCTCAGGGTTTCAGTCACCTTAGAGCAACAACATTTCATAATAAATCAAGTATTAATAAGTTGTTCTCTAATTTTGATCTCCAGTGTACAGATGGTCCTCCTTTCATTTGACCTTAGCTCTGTATGAATGCCCTGGCGTCATTAAGGGGGCAAACGTGATTTTTCTCTGTTCATTTTACTGGCTGCAGTAGCTGCAGTGCCCACCAGGCGGCACACGTGAGCAGCTCTGATGAGTTATACAGTCTATGGTACAGATGACAATGGGAAAACGAGATGAAAACACTTCGGTAATGAATCACAGCACTCCATCAAATTATCTGCTGGACTTATACAGTATTCTTACACATGGTCTTAATTTCATAGTGGACATGTTATGTTATGTGTAATGACCATAGACGTATAATAAAATAAGTGGACAGACGTGCTTCTGGGTCTGAGTGTGCGCCTTAACCTTCATTCACACAGTTTGTCTTAATCTCTAGTTTCAAGTATTCTTCAATCCAGAATGGACTTCATTCAGTAAATTATGATCCCATTTAGAGTAAAATAGACCATTAGGCAGCGGATGCTTTAGGGCAGAGCTACACGGCCACCTGTCAATCAGGATATGTGTAAACATAGTTGTATGTGTATCCATGGCACTGTGAACATTAAAATAGTCTTGACTTGTTTTCGGGTGTTGTCTGTGTTAAGGTCTCAGGACTTTGAGCCTCACTGTGTTTTCACTTCATCACACTTCACTGGCACATTTTGACCGTTGGAAATACTGCGCTCACTTTGCTCACCGAGCTACAATAGTTAGCACTAGAGTTACAGGGTCTGTGTGTCTGCAGGTGAGTCGAATAAACTATACTGTTCAAATCATCAAGTTTCACTCTTTAGTGAAGTAGCGTTTAATACAGCAGCAGGACTCAATGACACTGGTTTATGTTGTGTTTCAGTTCAACCTGGAACTCGTAAATTTTTCACGGTTGGGTATTTCAAGTGTATCGAGAATAAGATGCAGCACAGAGCCGCAGGTCGGAGTCAAACCTGTGCTGCTGAGGAGGTTTAGCCTCTGTACATGGAGCCTGCTTTAACCACTGGGCCACCGTCACTTAAAGTAGCATGGCCGTCTGCTCTGGACTAATTCATCAGATTGTTACAGGAACGCTGTGAATGTTTTCTTGAAATGCTTTATTTTCATTTGATAGTAAACACTTGTGTACTACGGGTGTACTACGAATAGGTAGCAAGTGGTAGAAAAAAAATATAATGCACTTTTTTCTCCAAGTAAAAAAAACAGAAAAGTATAATTCGGTTGACATTCAGTCACAACAAATAGTTTGTCATCATTTTGATATTTGAGTTGGCTCGATTGATTGAAGACACTAAATAACATACTCTACCTTACAACTAAACTCTACCTTAACATTTCCAGTTGCTGTCAAAGAGCGGTAAAAGACTGAACAATAGTGGGGGAAGACTGACTGACAGCAGCACCAAATGTGCGACATAAAAGGTTTGAACATTTACAGCAGCGCAGGAGGAGTCCTGCCCTGTCCTGTGAGGTTCACTCCAGAGACTCCGTCCAGGAGACAAAATAAAAGCGTCTCCTCCTTTCTGAACAGTCAGGAAGCCGAAGCACCTGTAGGACATGTACTGAGTTTACTTTCAGTGAAATGCTCTGGATGAATTTAAATTCTCTCTGGTGAACTGTTAATTACGTCATGTGTATATAGAGCTTTTATTGTGAAAGTAAGAATGGAAGAGGTGAAGCTATCTGCATTGCCTTTGTCAGATCCTATTTCTTGGAACACAGACAAGTACAAGCGCTTTCATTCATGGGTCATATTATCGATCACCATTGTTTGAACTCACTCTTTCATAGATAGTAGATGACAATCTTACAGAATACAACTTTACAGTAAGCCACCTGAGTGGCAACGTTACAGCAGTTAGTGTCACGTGTATCACCTGCTGGGAGGGCCACAACATTTTTGCCCCTGACCTTTCCTCTCCATCTATTCAGTTCTTCATTTGTCTTTTAAGCCTTGAAAATTTAGTCAAATAGTCTAAATGTAGCAAATAATACATGACAGATTAGCCATTTGGACCGATTACATTACACAATGAATCTAAGCTTTTTGGATCAGTGAAAAGATGGCGCCCCTGTGTTTGGCTGGCCATCTCCCTCTGCTGATTGTGTTGCTGTTTTTCTCGTGCCTGCTGTTTGTTGTACGGATTTTGTCACCACTGCAGGTGTATGAACGCCTGACACTTCTTAATATTCGTGACTCTTTCGAAAAGTTACCAATTCGTGGCTCTGATGAAAACTCATGACACCACCACCTCTCCTGACGTCCATACCGACATATAAGGCATCTCTTCTGTTGGGTACACTGCAACAGTCGCAGCAGAAGGCGCGGAAAGCAAGGAGGGATCCTTATTAAAGTGAAAACTTATCTGGCTTCTTCCTTCCAGGATCCCCATCGTCTGCCACCCTGATCCCTCACAGACTACAGCAGCTCCGATTACCGCGGGCTGTGTGCCGGGGAATCTCCGCCCGCTCAGCCGCTTCTCTCACATGTCTGGTCGATGCTCAGTTTACATGGCGCTGTTAAAAACCAGATCTCTCTCAAATAAGACATTTACTTTGAATTACTTTTTCACAACACATGGTGGTTGTCTGGTTTTCCTCCTGTTTACAGAGACCTGGTTGAAACCAGGTGAGATCAGCACCTTCTTGGAGCTCCTCCTACCCAGCTGTTCCTTCTTCAGCACGCCCCGAACTGCCGGTCGTGGCGACGGTCTGGCTGCTATATTGAAAGAGAGGTTCAGATGCAAAATAACTGTTAATTATTCCAGCTTTGAGCTGCATTTGTTTGTGATTGACCTCTCTTGTCCTGTGCTGTGTGCCACAGTTTATCGCCCGCCCAATTTTAACAAGAACTTTCTCCAAGAATTCTCTGAGTTCTTGTCCAATTTTATTCCAAAATTTGATAAACTATTGATTTGTGGGGACTTTAATATTCATGTTTGTTGTGCAGCAAATCAACTGGCAAATTAGTTTAAAGGCCTTTTGGATTTGTTTGGCCTCACACAATCTGTTAATGCACCAACACACGAACATGGGCACACTCTTGATCTTGTCATTTTTCATGGGCTTTCAGTTTCCCTTAGAGAAATAGTGGATACTGCTATCTCGGATCACTTCCCCATTGCTTTTGATTTTGAGAGAGCTGTGAGAGCTCTAATCATCCGTGAGTGCTATTTAAAACTATTGACTCTGTTATTAACCCATGCTCTACTGACCTGTCCAATGCCTCCACCACAACCTGTGAAGAGTTTGTCTCAGTCAGGCAGAATATCAGTAATATGCTTATGTCCCCTGATGATGTCTGGCTCCTCCTGCACAATCAGCTGCTTTCAAACAATTTGAGACCATTTCTCTGTTCATTTCTCACTAAGGTGGTAAGTGGCTTAAAACCCACTAACTGTCCCTTAGACATTATCCCAGTCAAGTTTCTGAAGGAAGTTTTTAGTTCTGTTGGATCAAGTTTGCTGGCTTTTGTAAACACCTGTCTTAACTCAATGCCCCTCCTCAAAAAAAAACACATCTTGACCCCTCTGTGCTGTCCAACTTTAGGCCTGTCTCCCACTTGCCTTTTCTTTCTAAAGGTATTAGGAAAAGTTGTTTTTTATTCAATTACAGACATTTTTAGAGATTAATTCTGTTATGGATAAATTTCAGTCTGGTTTCAGATCCCAACATAGCACCAAGTCAGCACTGTTAAAGGTACATAATGATATTGCCTTCTCCGTGGACGCTGTGCTGGTACTGCTGGACCTCACAGCGGCTTTTGATACAGTTGACCATGCAATTCTTGTATCTCACCTAAAGCAGTGTGTAGGCATCTGTGGCACCGCTCTCCAATGGTTTAGGTCTTACCTGGATAATAGGAGTTTTTTTTTACTTCATGCACTTTAGAGGGCCAATAACACCCTGCAGCACTAGTAGCACCTTTCTTGTGTTTTCCGTCAGCACTGTAGCACTTTCTTGTGTTTTTATGTATTGTTTTTATGTATTATTTTATTGCTTTGATGTAAAGCACTTTGGGTACCGTCTGGCTATTGTGAAAGGCTACACAAATACAATTTAATTGATTTGATAGATTGAATTACAACATAAGCTACTGACAGCAGCAAAGGACTGTCTGTAAATGATCTCTCAAGCTCTCTTTTTGGTCTTTTGTCACGCACTTCCGCCACAGATTGTATTTCTAACGTGGAAAAACTATTTATAATATGCCGCAGTGCCCAAAATTTCTTTGGCTGCAGTAGCACCACTCTCACTATGGAACCGTCAGAAATCTTCCAGGAACTTCTCCCCTGGAGCCTCTTACCAGCCATTCAAAAAAGATAAAAGGGATACACAATAGCCACTCAAATAGCACTACTGAATCTGGGTAAGCTAAAACGCAACAACCAATGAAAAAAAGCATCGTTAGCCTGGAATTATTCACGTAATTCTGCTACAATAATATGCGTTCAGGGGCGTTGTAGACTCCGTCGACTGGTGTGCAGCTAATCACCTGATTCTAAACCCCACCAAGACTAAGGAGCTAGTGGTGGATTTCTGCAGGAGTAAATCTGCCCCCACACCCATCTCCATCAACGGCGTGACTGTGTTGTCCAGGATAACAAATACCTTGGAGTATACCACTGCCCTTCCTCCTCTGCCCTTCCTCCTCTGCTTGGAAGATCAGACCACAACCTCATCCACCTGCAGCCCCTGTATAAGCCCCAAGTCCAGCGGCTTCCTGTGACCACCAGGACTGTGAGGAGATGGTCACAGGAGACTGATGAAGCTTTACAGGGCTGCTTTGAACTCACAGACTGGGATTTGCTCTGTAATTCACATGGAGAGGACCTTGATGATCTCATGGACTGCATAACAGGATACATCAATTTCTGTGTGGACAGCGTTGTTCCGACAGTGACTGTACGCTGTTTCCCAAATAACAAGCCGTGGGTCACCAGAGACATCAAGGTCCTGCTGAATGCGAAGAAGAGGGCCTTTAGAGAAGGGGACAGAGAGCAGATGAGGCAGGTCCAGAGGGAGCTGAAGGAGAGGATCCAACAGGGCAAAGACACCTACAGGAGGAAGCACAGCAGCAGAACAATTTAAAAGACGTGTGGAGCGGCATGAGGAGCATCACTGGCTACAAACCATCTGGTAGACAGACAGTAGGAGGTGGTACTGAACGTGCCAATGAGCTGAATCTGTTCTTCAACAGATTTGACGAAAGGGCTCTGGACCACCCCCCCACTGCTCCTCCACAACCATCCACCTCCAAACCTCCAGCCCTGCTGACACCCCCCCTCCCCCTCAATTCCTTCCTGATTTTGCCCTACCTGTCCCCTCCCCCCGGCCATCACCTCTCTCCACCCCCACCAACACACACAGCAGACAGACCTTCACTGCAGAGCAGGTGAGGAAGGAGCTGTGCAGCAGGTCCCGACGGTGTCAGCCAGAGGGTCCTCAAAGCATGTGCGATCCAGCTGTGTGGAGTCCTGCAGTACATCTACAACCTCAGCCTGAGTCTTGAGAAGATCCCTGTGCTGTGGAAGACATCCTGCCTGGTACCAGTACCAAAGAAGGTGCGTCCCAGCACCTCCGAAGACTACAGACCGGTGGCGCTGACGTCGGTCCTGATGAAGCCCTGGAGAGGCTGGTCCTTTCACTTCTTTGGCCCCTGGTCAGCTCATCACTGGACCCTCTACAGTTTGCCTACCAGCCGAGACTAGGTGTGGAGGACGCTATCATCTTCCTGCTCAACCGTGCCTGCGCCCACCTGGTTAGACCGGGAACCACAGTGAGAATCTTGTTTATGGACTTCTCCAGTGCGTTCAACGCCATCCGGCCTGCTCTGCTGGGACGTAAGCTGACGGCGATGCAGGTGGACCCTCCCCTGGTTTCCTGGATTACGGATTACTTGACGGGTCGACCACAGTATGTCAGACTGCAGGACGGAGTGTCTGACACTGTGGTCAGCAGCACTGGAGCTCTACAGGGAACTGTTCTTTCCCCCTTTCTGTTCACTCTGTACACCTCAGACTTTCAGCTCCTCTCTGAGTCCTGCCACCTGCAGAAGTTTGCTGACAATTCTGCAATTGTTGGCTGTGTCAGTGAGGGAAAGGAGGAGGAAAACAGGGGCGTTGTGGACTCCTTCATCGACTGGTGTGCAGCTAATCACCTGATTCTAAACGCCACCAAGACTAAGGAGCTAGTGGTGGATTTCTGCAGGAGTAAATTTGCCCCCACACCCATCTCCATCAACGGCGTGACTGTGTTGTCCAGGATAACAAATACCTTGGAGTATACCTGTAAACAAACTGGACTGGTCCAAGAACACTGAGGCTGTTTACAAGAAGGGCCAGAGTCGTCTCTATTTCCTGAGGAGGCTCCGGTCATTCAATGTATGTAACACCATGCTGAGGATGTTCTATCAGTTGGTGGTAGCGAGTGCCATCTTCTTTGCTGTTGTGTGCTGGGGCAGCAGACTGAGGGCAGCAGACTGAGGGCAGCAGACGCAAAGAGAATCAGTAAGATCATCAGGAAGGCTGGCTCCGTCCTGGGGGTCAAACTGGACTCTTTGGTGGCGGTGTCTGAGAGGAGGAGGCTGTCTAAACTGCACAGCATCCTGGACAACAACTCTCACCCTCTCCACCAGCTGCTGACCTCCAGCAGAAGCACCTTCAGCCACAGACTCATTCTCCCCCGGTGTAACACTGAACGCCGCAGGAAGTCTTTTCTTCCGGTGGCCATCAATCTGTATAATCCCCCCCCCCCCCCGGTCAGGTAAGGAACAGTGGAGACACTGTGTCCTGAGCAAATGTCACTTCACTTTATATCATCACTACATCACTTTATTTAGCTGTACTGTAACTTACTACTAGTAAGAAAGGCTGCTACACTTTACTGTACACCTACTGTAACTCACTTCAGTAAGAAAGGCTGCTACACTTTATTGTACTTTACTGTAACTTAGTTCTGTAAGAAATGATGCTACATTTTTAACACTGTTATCACTTATCGCTCCTTCTCACTTATTTAGTTTGTACTTATTTTATTTCAACATGCTGCTTAACTGCACGGTGCATATTGTTGTATATTATATATACCTACGTTTAACCACAATGTCCGCACTCTGTCACATTTAGTTATTGTTTGATTTATTTTACGTTAGCTTATTGTCACTCTGATCCTTTCCCACCTTTGTATTGAAACTGTTTCACAATAATTTCCCTCAGGATAAATAAAGCTTCTTGAATCTTGCTACATAATAATTGCAACAGACCTAGATACATGTACATGCATGGAGTAACATAAACTGATACATTAATTTTGAAAATCGCATTCTGACGTTAGTCAATTTACCAGCCAGATCAGCCCCGGGAATCTTGATCTAATAGTTTAATTAGTTAGCCACTCGAGACAGTATTTTGCTGCGTTAGCTAATGCGCATTTCAGCCGCGTTAGCAAGCAAGCTAACATTAGTTAGTTGAAACTACAATATCACAATATATTTCACGTCAGTGTCTCCTCGAGGATTCTTTTCAGCACTGGAGGGAAAGGATTTTGTTGTAACGTTACTCCCATAGACTGTATATAAAGTCAGGCAGACAGATTGGAGAGCTTTATTTAGCCGCGCGTAGCACAGTCAGACGCAAGCTCCAGCTTCAATGCTAGACCTCCTCCCCAGAACAAATTGGAAGAGGCGAACAATTCCTAAATAAATCATCAATGGGCTCCTTCCTTTTGGATTACATTTGGCAATTGACTTGAATGGACTTTTCTATGAGGAGGAGCTGGTACAGGGGCCAGTTGGTAAGTCTTTAAAACACTCTTTTGATAAACTCCGGGTTCACTAACTATGTTGTTGGTGCTTCGTTTTATGTGTAGGGACTCTTCTCATACTACGGCAGAGGTTTGGTGTTATTTTGAGCAGTATTAGTGGTTAAAAAAAAGACGTTTTAATGCCTTTACCGTACTGCCCCAAGCTAATCAGGGTTAGCCACGTGTGGCTGTCAGCGACTCTCACGATTTCTTTGTTAATAGTTTATACAGGGAAAAAAACCTGTCTCAATGGCTTATTGAATGTATGCAAATGCCGGAAAAGACCATGGGATGATTTTATGCCGGCATTACACTTCAACCTCAGCCACGCACGCAGCAATTAAGATACTATCATAGATGATATATATCGCACACCTCTAGGTTGAATACCAATAAGTAATTTCAAGGTGTCCACATTCACACAGAGATATACTATATCCTCCACCAACAAACGTTTTTTCATTATTCTGAGATGTTATTAAACGCCAGCAGAACCTTCTCTAGTGCCTTGAGCTGCTTATCAACCGCATTAACTAAGAGATATCTGTTATGTTCTAATAACATGGTCACACCATGATACATGGGGTTTGCTGTATGTTGCTACATAGTGGTTAAGGGACCTTTAAGAGACTGTAATTACTATGGGATGCTACGTTACGCGTGGAGCACGTGAAAAGAGAAAACAAATGAAGTGTTGATCTAGACATGAGGCTGAAGTAAAAAGTCAGTGTATGTTCTGAAGTAAAACATCTTTCACACACAACTATATCAGCAACCAACGCTGTCCAGCTCTGACATCATAGAGGTTCCTCCTTAACCATAGCTAGTATATACTCTATATTTGATTATGTATTAGGATTAGACTATTTGTTTTATATCTTAAGATTCATTGACATTTTGGAGCAATGTGTTTAATTAAATGATACTAAATGAATAAAATATAAATACTGATCATTTTTACACTCCACTAATCTCTTAGATATTTGAAATTTGAAATTTCCATTCTCACAGAAAAGATTGAAAAAGATTGAAGATTGAAAATATTTGTAAACTGCAACACAGTTCAAATAGTTATCATTCAAATAAAAGAGATGTGTTTGGATATTAGTTGGCAAAAACGTTCCATTATATTTATGGAATCTGGGGTTATAGTACGTAACAAGGTTTTCATTTCCAAAACAACGTGGCTGAGGTCGATTCAGGAAGGCTTTAGGCCAATTCTGTGCGGCTGAAGGCTGGCGGTACATGCTGACTTTTGATGTCAGGTGAACAAGGAGCTCCGGGCCATAGGTCCCTCAAAAGCATGAGGGACCTGGGGGCCGGGCACGTCTGTGAGTGCTGCCTGAATTGCCTGTGTTGACGCGGAGCCGGTTGAAAGCCCCTGTAATCTCTTCCTCTTCCTCCTCCTCCTCCATGGTGTGTGGAGCCCACAGTCCTTTGCTGTCTGAAGTTCCGACTGTGCTAAATTCTAAGCCACTTTTTATAAAACAATGAAATGCTCAGGATTTGATTAAAATTCCTCTTGTAACTTTATACCTCTCAAAGAAATCTGTTTCACTGGGCAATACGTCACAGGACAGATGCTAAAGATGCTCCAATTTCTGTTTCATGGGGAAAGGGGATACTTTCACAAATTAAATGCTTGGCTTCCCTCCATGGGAATCAGAAATCCCCGTGTAGCTTGGAGCGTGCAGGGCTTGGAGCATCTAAAGTTTGTCGATCTGGTGGATTTCGGCATACCTCGGATGCTCGAAGCTGTGTGCTGCAGCCATGGAGGGAAGCCAAACACCATTCATCTGCCCACACTGCAATGACACAGAGCTGGGATTAAATCAGATAAATAAAAAATATTAATAGTGAATCCAGGAGTACTGAAACATGGCCCATAATATCAGCCTTCTGCAACTTCAGTCCAAAATAATATAATCAATGATTTTAAAAACTACTTTCAGCCCAGCTATGACGGTCTGACAGTACTCGCTAAAAAAATATATTACAAAGAAAAATTATTTTTCTGGTTCAGTTTTGACTTTGGTTTCTCTGCAGCAGCAGCATTTTTACAACAGTCCATTTGCATTAAGTATATTTATGAATATTATCTGTTGATTGGTGTCAGCTAATCAGGTATGTATCATGCACACACGTTCCTGTCCTACTCTGCGTTCACACTTAAGACTATAAATACTGCACTTGGGTGGGTGGGTGGGTGGGTGTGTGTGTGTGTGTGTGTGTGTGTGTGTGTGTGCGCGTGCGTGTGTGTCTTTTGTTGCAGTGCGGGGAGCGTTAGGGGTTAAAAGGCTAAACGGCATGGATCATTGTTCTCGGTAAAAGGGTTTCTTTGACGAACCCCACGGGGACGAGTCCACATACACATGCTGACAAAAGGCAGCAACACTCTAGATCCTATTAACAACCACACGGACTGGGGCCGTGTGTGTGTGTGTGTGTGTGTGTGTGTGTGTGTGTGTGTGTGTGTGTGTGTGTGTGTGTGTGTGTGTGTGTGTGTGTGTGTGTGTGTGTGTGTGTGTGTGTGTGTGTGTGTTTAAATGCAAATAAAAGCCGCCCACCGGTAGGCCTTTTGCGCTTAAATGGCTGCCACTTGCCAGTCATTTACAGCAGGTGCCCTGATCACACACTTGTCACACAAAAACACACATTCAGTACCGCTGTCCAGACGCAGTTACAAAATGTCCTGAATCAGGCTGCGGATGATATCTCAAAAGACAGGCTACAAAGGTCCTGATTTGCTAGCATCTCTCGGTGTGAGGCCCTCCAAACATGCAAACTAACGTTGCTGTTTACGTCTCACAATAGATTTAAAGAGGTGCCATTTTCTATCGGCCATTTTTGTTGCTGCAATGGTACAATCCGAAATCATTTGACCAATACATGTGATAAAACAGTCGAGGGGAGGAGATAGCTAAGGGAAAGATTAGTGGAAATAGAGAAACAGGGAGCAATGTTCCACCTCATCAACAGTCCAACAGTTTCTATCATGGTAGATACTGTATGAAAACATGTATCAATTTATCACTTTATTGTTTATATTGTAATATAGTAAAGGTTCTTTGAGAGCTAGTAAATAAACAGGAATGCAACGATTTGATTTTTGGTAAATACCACAATATCTCTGACTGTACAAATGTATATACTGTTTCATGATACATACTATCATATATTATCATCCTACCATAACAGAATTCTATACACCAAGTGGTAAGTCAAGACACAAACCCTCAGCAACTTCTTTTTAAAATACATCAGCAAAAGACTATTTAAAAACGTAAAGATATCCTTCAAATCTTAATAGGGAAAATATTCATTGTTTTTTGGCCGAATGACTGTAACCATTTGTTGTCATTATTTTGCTGTTGGTTTGGCAGTGGGTGCAGCGTGGGCACCGTGTTGTTATCCAGCTACTCTGCAGGCAGGACACGCCTTCTCTGGGCTCGCTGGTTCTGCTGCAGCACCCTTCACGGCATTACATCACCCAGTCAGAGAGCCAGAGCCCCACACACACACAAATGACTGCAGAGAGACACACATGGACAAAATGACACATTACAAATCAAAGCCTGGATATGTGACACAAACACACACACACACACACACACACTCACACACACGCACACGAGCGCACGCACGCACACGCGCTGACGTTTCACATTCCTGACCGATGTGTTTTTTCATATTTTTTTAGCGTTTTCACAATACTCTAAGTGGTCCGTCTGCACAAATTAAACGGCATCTATTACATGCTATTTTTAGGCCTGGATGAATCAAAACTAATTGCATTGCAAGAGGAAATCATTGTCCTTTATATCTAATTTAAATGTGTAAAGCCTCTTTAAATTGATGTCTATAAAGATGGCAGAGCAGGGATTTTCAAACCAGAGTAAAGAATATTTATTGCCAAGCAATAATTAAAAAAAAAAACATAACATCAAATGCGTGAGGGAAGAGATACACCATCTGAACCCAGAAAAACGACCAAATTAAAGAAAAAAGCATTCTGTAAATTCCTGCGTAATATTTGACTCTCCCTGCCCAGAGGGATTAGTGTTACCTTGAGAGCCCTTGGCTTTTGCGCCTGATTTGTCAGCGCAGTTAATCGGCTGCCAACCAGAAAAAAAAAAAGCAGGACAGCCAAATTACCCAAAACAGCCTCCACCCTACCCCAAACAACCCCCACCCAGCCTCAAATTTACGGGGGAGTAAGAAAACCATGAGAACATTCAATGGGAGGGCTCAGATGTTGCAGAAAAATGTAGGTGACATTTTGAATTGGTCTTTGAAGTATTTTGTATTTAAAATAGCACGGGCCTAGCTAATATTCATAGCGGAATAGAAATGATCACACATTTACATTCATATTTAATCTAGCCTGAATGTTTTAATTCTCAGCCATGCAGTATTAAAGTAAAAAAAAAAAAAAAAAAATTTATAAACACGACCGTTTGGACAAATTTTTCTGTTTTATGAAATAAATGACATGAGACTGTAAATAATTGTCCGTTCAGAAGCAGGTGGTGGAGCACCTTTGGGCACTTTGCAGGGAAAAGAGACGCATTCTTCGGGGGGTCACGCACATTCTGAAGCCCGTTTTGGAAAACACCTGATTAAGAATTCCCCCTGCATAAACGCAGAATAATCATCTAATCATATTAACTGTTAAAATCCGACACATCGAAATGTGTGCTGCAGATGAAGAAAAATGGGACTCCTCGTTTCTTTGTGAATTCGCACCAATTTAGAGTCAAACTAGAGTTGCTGATCCTTTGACACAGGTGTGTGTATATTACATGGGGTAGAAGATTGAGGCCTGAACACCGTTCGGCTTATTCAGCGGCATGGTGGCGGATTTCTGGCGCACCGCATAAGGCCTCAAATTTCCCTGCAATGAAAATGGTCAGATCTGCTGCAGAAATAGGACACGCTGCATTCGTCGCAGTGTAAATGATAAAAAAAAAGCGGTGGGCTGCTCATTTAAATGAACATGATTGTCTGTAAATGGATTTGAGCCTCATCGACAAAGCAGGCCCAGACTGTGGCTTTGAAAAAAAAAGAAGGGGGGGGGGGGGTCTCTTCAACGCGCAGTTTATTGGGAGCGAGGCAGTCACATTTCAGCAGTCGCCCCGTTGTCCCTGCGGACGCCATTTGATCCACAAGGGAACTGCAATATCATAAAAATCATCCTTTCACTTAATTTCTACACACATTCATTCTAAAATCACCTTTTAAAATATACTAACGGGTTGGTTTAATTTATTTGAACACTTCGTGGGGATTTAAATATGACAGATAATGTTTAAATGACATTTTTTTAGACCTCCACATTTTAGTTCCGTGGCGTATCTGGGAAGTCAAAAAACGGAGTGTAAAAACAGCAGCTGGATTTTAGATCCAGACACAGGAGGAGGATAATGGAGGAATGTGATGGTTGTTACATGGAGGGGTAGTTTGCGTGCTGGCCATATCCCTTAACACAGAAGGTCATGCATTAGCGTGATATTGCACCGCTCAATTGACATCAAAATATGGATGTATATGTAAAGAGTGTGTTAGCCGTGTTTGCTGGGCGGAGGGGAGTGCGCGCTGCTCGTAAGGGCGCATTTGTTGACATTTCAACATGAAGCTGCAGCCGAGAACAATGCGTGGAAACAGGACACTTGCATTCATGCTATTTATTATTTATCACCCTTAAAATAAGGTGAAGGGATCTGTTGAAGTTGTGCTTTGAGTCTTTTTTAAGGGTTGATGGCCTTCTCATGTAATTCACACGCGTGGTTTGAACGCTGCACGGTCGAATTTGCAAGGGAAAAAATAAAATATGATTATTTATAAAGCAGAGGAGAGGGCGTAATTGCATACCTGCCTGTCGCGGTGCTTCTGTTGGAGGGGAGGGGAGGGGAGGGGGGGGGGGGTGAGGCCATCATGGCACAAATTCCCATTATGAATCCCACAAATGCCATTGTTACTTAAAGGAGACTCACATAGCTGCACCGACTCGCCAAATTCTCTGTATCGATGCGAACAAACCTGGGGAAAGTCGGATAAAAGTGGCGGGTTCCGCGGCAGCCTACCTGCGCTTCAGGGGAGGAAACTGGAACCTTCTCCGCCTCATATTTCCTCCGGCACCTGCTCCTCTTTTACTACATTAAATGCATGGGGCGGGGGGGTTACGCGGACAAGCAACATGATCAGGTAAGAGTAAAAATGAATTAATAAATAAAAAGGGACAATGCAACTGACCTTAGTTAAACACACCGTCAAGAGTATCCAACTGCTAATTTCCAGCTGTAAAGTCCACAGAGCCGTAGTTTTTAAAATCCAGGGTCCTGTTTAAAAGCAGAGGCGTCTCCGCTGCTCACGGTGCTGGTGGTGGTGCGGGACGGCGGGCACCAGGCGGTGCCGGGCTGGCTTTATCCTTCCTCACAGGTGCGTCGACCACGGTGCATCATACGCTCAGAAGCCGCTGTTGTTACCTCGGTGCCAATTGCAGCGGCTGCAGGCAAGAGGCGCACGCACACACGCGCCACTCGAGTCCGCCCTCCGCACACGCCATTTAAAGGCGTACAGGCTCGTAAGCGACACACGCACACACAGCGTATGTTCGCCTATGCTTCAGTGCACTTTAGGCTCTTATTAAAGAATCGCCATGGTTTGTACAGTTTATTACTGTGGCTCACTTGAATCCATCAATTTGGTGAAATTATGTCCCAGCAGGTTTGAAGGTACACATAAGCTCAACATCCTTTGGTTGGTCTATCCTCATGATCGACTGAACATATGTTCCAAAATTGGTGATGATTGGACAAGACGTTTATGACTTTAGCAAATTTCCCGTTAAGCCCTGTCCTTTGTAAAGTTTCGATTGATTTGTTTTGACCAATCTTGCCAATTTAAATTGTAACTGTTTGGGTCCTGCAAGGCTGTATACCACTTCTGGTGTTGGGTCAAAATTTAAAAAGTTTATTCTCAGGTTATAAAAAGTATCGAAAGATCAATATATCGAGTGTCAAAAACGACAGTTTTTTTAACTACTACTATTGTATCGAAGTTTAAAATTCTGGTACTGTGTAATGACTGGTATTTATTTTTTTAACATATGACAAGGGCAACTGTAAGCCCCTTACAGCAAATGAGTATACCCACTCTAATAAACAAGTTATTCTATAGAGGAAAAGGAGCAGAGACGAGAGTTTCCAGTTTCAAATATTTTTTTCTTTATTTAGATATGGGGTTGAAGTGAGGTTCAAATAAATAAATACCAATAAAAAATAAAAAATGTCGAAAATGTATTACAAAATATTTTTAAAACCACTAAAAGATGCTAACACACACTAAGACGGTAACCAGTGCAGGAGTGGGGTGTCAGGAAAGGCCACAGGTGGGAGTGAGTGAGGGGAAGGGGAGTCACATACCGTAACACAGAGGACACACAGGTTAGGTTTAAATACACAGCAGATAACTCATGCAATTATAATACGTATTCACACTCACTACCATAAGAGGCACAGCAAATTAATAATGGAATTGACCTAGAGAGGGGAAACCTTTCACCCAGTAACCCCTCCACCTCTAAGCCAATAACAGCCCACCTGCACTGGCACGAAAAAAGAAACCCACAAAAAACTATAATTATAGAATTAATCCCAAAATAAAACTCTGAAACAAACTAAATTAACAAGGAAAACAGGTCACTATCAGAATAATTAATGTTTGGAAAGTAAGCAAAACCAGGAAACCAGAAATATCAAAAAATAAACAAAGATGATGATTGGCCTCATATTCCAGTTCCTTGTATGAAAAGTATACTTTTAACATAACAGACATTTTAAACCAGTACGAGGGCATGTTACATATGCAACATTTCAGTAGTTAGCAACTAGCAAACCCCTGAGGAGTGCGTTTCCCCAAACCATATACAAGAACATTTAAATCAATTTAAAAAGAAACAACACACAGAATCATGAGCTTCATGAGTGTGTGTGCTAGGGCACTGAGCACACCACCCTCTTCTCAGTGCCGTACCGCGTAAGGGAGGAAGCTGCCACTGCTTCCCAAAGCTCTCGTGCTGCAACAAACACACTTGTACAGACACTAGGGAGAACCTCAATGAATGAGCCGATAATGTCTATGACGGACAGGACAAAATGACTAAGTAATCCTGCTGCTAGTTGCTCAAAACTACCTTTAAAAAGGGACCAAGAGGTGATTAAGCATCACCTGGTGCCAATCACTGATTGCAGGGTGTGAATTAACCAGGAGGAGGGGGAAACTCTGCCTTTCACACAGAACATATATACATGCATATATATTTTACTGTTGCATTCTTGACTGCAGTATTACCACACACACACTCTCATTTTATATTTGATTGTTTATTATCCTACAGTGATGCTGCAATTAATCCCTCAGTTAAGTATTCCTTTGACACATACTGTTTATATGTTTATACTCGTTATTTACTGTATATATTTTTCAACTCATAGTGCTATATTGTGTGCTTTTGTCAGGTTTGTTCCAAACAAAGCTTCATTGTGCGATGACTAATTTCTCAAGGATCTTAGAGAGAAAAAGAAGGTTAGATATAGGTTTATAGTTGGCTATACCCTCCGCCAAGGTTTGATTACAGCTACTTTAAAAGACTTTGGTACATAACCTGCTGATAAAGACATATTAATCCTATATTGTAAAGGAGTGCAAACTAAATGTAACACTTCTTTAAGTAACCCAGTCGGGATGGGTTTCAGTGGCGGCAGGTGGAATTTATTTCAGGGGGGGCTTTGTCAATATTAAAGCAGACTTTCTCTCATAAAAATAGAACCAGTTGTGTTCAAAAACAGTGAGCAGATTCTGTGTCAATATAATGTGCACAGACACTCCCTTCCTGCTCGTCAGCGGTAGCCTAGCTGTCTGCCTAGCTTACCACCACCAAGCAGGCGTACCTCGGGGGAATCCCCATTCTCCATCAGCTCGCCTGGCTAACTGCTGACACGGCAATGTGGGCTCTGCCTACCGCCCGGGAACGGTCCGGGCCAACCAACACCACCCATTCCACCGACTTCAACCCCTGGTTCACTGCTGCGCCCACACAACTCACTGCCTACCAGCTTCTAGCTACCCAGATGCTAGCCACTGCCAACATCCTACCTCGCCTCCTTTCACCATTACTGACCCATCTACACCTTGGATCTTCACCTCTGCTACTTCACACTCTCTCGACCCTTTCCTCCACTCCACGTACTCCTCCCCCTCTCACCTACACTGCTGCCGATCTCCACCGCCTCAACAACAACCATCGCCTTCCTGCTGCTGCTGCCACCGCAGCCAGCAAAGCTGGGATCCACCGTAATCGCCGCTTCATCCACCGAGGCCCTGGCCCCCCCCCGCAACCATCACCTCCCCGCTGGCTCACCTATCCCCTCATTCTGGACTAACTCCCCCCCCCCCCCCCCCCCCGCGCTCCCACTTCCCGAACTGCCAACCTCAACAACCTCCGCTCCCCCTCCCCCGCTCCTCCATCCATCTCCCTTGCGCTACTGAACTGTCGCTCCCTCTCCAACAAATCACCTGTTATATCTGAACTGTTACTGGACAATAACCTCGATCTACTCCTCCTCTGTGAAACCTGGCAACAGCCGCTGGATTACTACGCTCTCAACCAAGCCACTCCTCCCAACTACAGCTACATCGCCAAACCCCGCCTTTCCGGCAGAGGGGGAGGCGTTGCCGTTCTCCATAAACAATCCCTGACCATCACTGAACTCAATCTCAACCTCCCATCTATCTCATCCTTCGAACACCTTGCCTTCTCCCTTCCCAACTCTATCACTGCTGTTCTAATCTACCGTCCCCCAAAGCCACACCCATCTTTTCTCTCTGATCTGTCCGACCTCCTCACTATTGCGTCCTCCCTCTCTCCCCGCCTCCTACTTACTGGTGACCTGAACATCCACATCGATCAGCCCAACGCCCCACTGACATCTGACTTCCTCTCTCTTCTTGACTGTTTCCACCTAACCCAACATATTGACTTCCCCACCCACACCAAAGGCCACATCCTCGACATCGTCTGCTCTGCCTCCCTCCCCGTCTCTAACCCACATCCCCTCCCCTTTCCCCTCTCTGATCACCTTTGCATCATCTTCTCCGCCCCTCTACCCTCCCCCCACAATCCCAAAAAGCGTGCCATCTCCTACCGTAACATCAAATCAGTCAATCCACTCTCCCTCTCCCAGCTCATATCCTCTGCCTTCCCCCCCGACTCTGCCCCCTCTTCCCCTGATGACTACGCCACCATGCTCAACTCCATCCTTTCTGACTCACTTGACTCCCTTGCCCCCTGGAAAACGTCCTCTGTCTCATTCACCCGCTCTGCCCCCTGGTACACCCCCGAACTCCGCACCATGAAACAGACCGGCCGACAAATCGAACGACTCCTCAAACGAACCCATCTCACCGTTCACGTGAAGCCTACAAACACCACATCTCCTCCTACCGTGATGCTCTCCACGCTGCCAAATCCGCCCACTTCTCCACCCTCATCAACAGCACCAACAGGAACCCCCGCATCCTGTTCTCCACCGTCAACAAACTGCTCCAACCCCCAGACCACAACCCTCTCTCGTCACCCGACATCTGCAACTCTTTCCTCCTCGCCTTTAACAATAAAATCTCCCAAATCAACAGCTCCCTGACTGCCACTGTTGGCAACTCCTCCACCAACACCATCCCAGTCCCCTCCCCCCTCCCTGACCACCCGCCCCCCCCTTCTCTCACTGCCTTCTCCCCCATCGACCCCTCCTACATCTTGGACATCATCTCTGCGTCCAAAACAACCACCTGCTCCCTCGACCCCCTACCAACAGCTCTAACCAAGGCCTGCCTCCCCGTCCTCATCCCCCACCTCACCACCCTCTTCAACCAGTCTCTGTCCCTTGGTCTCGTTCCCTCCACCTACAAACTTGCCTCCATCACCCCCATCCTTAAAAAGCCCACCCTTGATCCAGCTAACCTCTCCAACTACCGTCCTATCTCCAACCTGCCGTTCTTCTCCAAAACTCTGGAACGCATTGTCGCCGCCCAACTTCACTCCCACCTCCAGTCAAACAACCTCTATGAACCCCTCCAATCCGGTTTCCGCCCACTTCACAGCACCGAAACTGCCCTTGTCAAAGTTGTCAATGACCTCCTCACCTCTGCAGACTCCGGTGCCCTCAACATCCTGCTACTACTCGACCTCAGCGCAGCCTTCGATACTATCAACCATTCCATCCTCCTCGAAAGGCTGCGCCAGCAGGGTGTTGAGGGCACTGCCCTCGACTGGCTCACCTCCTACCTCACCAACAGGCAACAGTTCGTCTCCCTCTCCGGCCACACATCCACCCTCTCTCCTGTTTCGCAGGGGGTCCCTCAAGGCTCAGTCCTTGGCCCCCTTCTCTTCATCTGCTACCTATTCCCCCTTGGTCACCTCATCCGCTCACTCAACCTCGATTTCCACTGCTATGCTGACGACACCCAGATCTACATCCGCACCAAACCCACCCAAAATCTTCCACTCAACCACATTGAAACCTGCATTTCTGCAATAAAAACATGGCTGTCCCAGAACTTCCTCAAACTCAACAGTGACAAAACAGAACTCCTCCTCATTGGCACCAAATCCACTTTAAACAAAACCGGACCCATCTCACTTACCATTGACAGCTCAATCATTTCTCCCTCCCCCCTTGCACGCAACCTTGGTGTTATCATGGACCCCACGCTCTCCTTTGATCACCACGTCCGCTCCATCGTCAAGACCTCCTACTTCCACCTCCGCTGCATCGCCAAAATCAGACACTGCCTCTCCCCCCCTGCCGCTGAATCCCTCATCCACGCCTTCATCTCCTCACGTCTCGACTACTGCAATTCCCTCCTCACTGGCATCACCTCCCATTCCCTCCATAGACTCCAAATGGTCCAGAACTCTGCTGCTCGCCTCCTCACTCACACCCGCTCCCGTGA
Organism: Echiichthys vipera; assembly: GCF_963691815.1. Classification (NCBI taxonomy): domain Eukaryota; kingdom Metazoa; phylum Chordata; class Actinopteri; order Perciformes; family Trachinidae; genus Echiichthys; species Echiichthys vipera. The sequence continues at coordinate 30,162,380 of NC_139837.1, forward strand.
ACACATCACCCCCTTTCTCTACACCCTCCACTGGCTCCCGATCAAACAACGCATCGACTTCAAAATACTCCTCCTCACCTTCAAAGCTCTCCACCATCTGGCACCACCCTACCTCTCTGACCTCCTTACCCCCTAGCGCCCCTCCCGAGCCCTCCGATCCTCCTCCTCCCTAACTATGACCATGCCACCTTCCAAACTCAAAACCTTCGGACACAGAGCTTTCTCTAGAACTGCACCCCGACTCTGGAACTCTCTCCCCCAGCCCATCCGCGACTCTCCATCACTCACAACATTTAAATCCCGTCTAAAAACCTTCCTTTTCTCACAAGCCTACAACCTCCCCTACCCATAACTACATTCACTCCCGGCCTCTCCCCCCGACTCCCCCCCCCACCCTCCTTCCGCTCTCCTCACCCATTCAGCCCCTTCCCTTGACCCCCCCCCCCCCCCCACTGCTCTTCAATCCATCCCCCCACCTCTATTGTTGTACCTGTTTCTGGCTATTTGTCTGTATCACCATTACCCCATGCCCCCTTCGCCTTGCTTCCCTGTCATCCTTGTCATCCTTGTCTCCTGTTGTTTTTTCGTCTGTATATTATATGTCCTACTCTGTAAGCGACTTTGGGTCTCTGAAAAGCGCTATATAAAATAAATGAATTATTATTATTATTATTATTACAGTTCATATTGTCCCTATAAGTTTTCTATCAATAACCTCAAAAATAAAGTTTTAAGATATTTATTGACACATTGTTGCTGAACTGAACATCACTAAACATACTTCTTTAAATGTTTCCGTATTCAACTTTGCAAATTTTACTGAATTTTCAATGAGGGATCTCCTTTTTTTATATGTATATATATATATATATGTTGTTTATCCTATAGGTCATTTGCTCCAGTATTAATCCAGGCTTGATCTGTTATTTTGATTTGGCAAGTAGAAGTAAAGCAGGGTAGTTCCTGAGCATCACAACAGACAGTTGGCTGTGAAGTTTTTACAAACATCTTGTTAAACCATCAATCATATTCTTTTCCTCTCTCACTGGTTGTCATGACAACTTTAACGTTGCACTGATCAACTCCAAATTGTTTAACAACAAGGTTATCTGATAGTATAGTAGTAGAATACCAGTGGGCTCCATGTCCCACCACAACTCTCATTTTCAGTTTCTGGTCACACATAGGCTGTCAGTCACCCATTAAAAAAAATTACGAGCGAGATTTGGGGAGCTAGATTAGGGTTGATAAAGATATCGCCCTGAGGTCCCATGTATCCGTCCCATAGAGCACAGCAAGCTGCGTGTGCAAACTATTAATGAGTGTCTATGCGGAAGTGATGGGTGCTCCGATATCGGCCTAAATCTCGTCCAAGCCCTGTAAATTAACAAGAACAGCTTTCCTTGCCTCGGAAGCAGCAGGCTCGGCTCGGCTCTGCAGAGATAGAGATAAGACTCAATTTCATTGCGGGAGTAATTCCCAAAGGAAGTCTCTAAGAGTTATGATAAAAATGTGAATGCATGCTGTGCCCTAGTGCCCTCTATGGGCTAGCCGCCACTGATTGAGTCTAGCATACTGGTAGATGGCTTAGATGATTAAAAAAGCTCATAAAGTTGTTACTAGTGAGGGTTATAGGAATAAACCACGCCATTAGCAAAGAGCAGAGCTGTGATTCTGAGGTTCCAAAACTGCACACTCTCCCCAGCCATGCCTTGAGATCCTGTTCAGAAAAACCACAAACAGAATTGGTGTCAAGGGGCAACCCTGGCAGAGGCCAACATGCACTGGAAAAGTGCCTGACTTTGTGCCGAGTATGTGAACACAACTCTCACTTTGGTCATTAAAGGACCGAATGGCTTGTAGCAAAGACCCCAGCACCCATATTCCCACAGTACCCCCCAGAGTACCAGGCAAGTTTTTTTTTCATACAGATTTTCTCAGTTCATTTGACCAGATCACTGAGTGAAGGGAGATCAGAAATTATTTATTCGGGTCTTAGTTTCATTGGCTGCAGTAGCTGCAGTGCATGCCAGGTGGCACATGTGAGCAGTCCAGATAAGTACAGATAAGCAATGGAAGAAACAAGATGAAAACATTCTGGAAATGATTCACAGCACTCTAACAAATTATCTGCCAGACTTTTACAGTATACTTACTATGCACATTGAAGAGTAATCTCTTCAATTAAATTTTATTTACAGTGCCAAGTCATAATAAAAGTTTTCTGAAGACACTTTACATATCACTGTATGAAAACCCGGATTATCGGCCCCGTGCAATGTCTGATAATTCCCGCAAACCTCCCTGATTCCTGGCAGTTATCAGCAGTTTACTGGGAAGTTCGCCCGTGCCAATAATTGACAACTGCCAAAACCAGACTGGTGAGGGGTGGGGGCAGGGGGAGACGCGCAGCCCTGCTAGGTGCAAATAGCTCTAATTAGCATTTCAATGTCACACTCATCTGGACTGCCTGAATAACACAAACAACGATTGGAGGAAACCACAGAGAGCTCATAAATAAAATCACTTGTGATTTGACAGCAAATCCCTTACTCATTGGTCACTTTTCGGACATGTGGTTGTATGCCCCTCCCATATTAAAAATAATAATAATAAAAAATAATAATAATAATTAAAGCGGCAAACACCAATGAACGGGCCCTCGCACCCGGTGCATGTCGAGGAGGTGGTTGGTCACCGGCCCTCGCAGCAGTGTGCGTTAGATATTGAGAATTTCATGTAAATCGGATTAATTTTGTCATATAAGTCGGATTTCCTGTTGCATAGACTGTGGAAGCAATAACTGGGGGGTGGTTTGAGTCACAGCCATCACATAACAGCTCATCCTCTGACTGAGGCTGCTCAGCAGACGGAATAGAGACAGCGGTAGAAGAAGAAGAAGAATGGGGAAATTAAATTTTTTCACTCTTATTATTAATCGTGTTACACACACAGGCCCGAAATACACACACATGCACAGACAGGACCTATACATGCAATTAAGGAGAGATGTTAGAGCGAGGGGGCTGCCAGTGACCGGCACCCCGAGCAGTTGGAGGTTCGGTGCCTTGCTCAACAGCACTTCGGCAGTGCCTAGGAGATGAATTGGCACCTCTCCACCCACCAGTCTACACTCCATACATGGTCCACACAGGGACGTGAACCAGCGACCCTACGGTTCCCAGCCAAGTCACCTATGGACTGAGCTACTGCTGCCCCTACCCGGAGGCTCGACCCCCACCACGGCCTTCAGCAGAGTATGATAGACTTGCCTGGCTCTGGCTGGATCATCCCTTGGGGCTATGGTGTAAACTGGCCCCCCTTCCTTCTGTGCCCTCATGACACGATACACAACCGAGGCCCACTGATCCTGGATCTTATGGCGCCCCCGAACAGTAAGATCTCGCAGTCACACCAACTGGCCCTCCTTTAGGGGAATGTCACAGACAGATTGGTCATGATTCCTCTTCCGACGTTCTGCCGCAGCCTTTTGCCTGTCCCGAGCTCCCTCGAAAGCCATCTGCAAGCGTGTCTGGTGCTCCTGGAGCCACTCGTGAACACTGCCACCAACAGGATCTTGAACACGGCCTAACAAAAAATCAACTGGGAGTCTAGGCTCTTGGCAAAACATCAAGAGGAAAGGAGACTCACCGGTGGCTTGATGTGGGGTGGTGTTGTAGGCATACAAAACTTGGGGCAGACAGGAACTCCAGTCATGCTTACGTGACACTGGTAGCTTGCGCATGCGATTGAAACGCTCACACTGCCCATTCCCTTACGGATGGTATGGCGTAGTGCGAGACTTCTCTATGCCATACAAAGCACAAAGCTGCTGAATGAGGGAACTCTCAAAATTTCACCCCTGGTCCGAATGTATTCGGGCCGGGACACCAAATTTTGAAAACCATTTAACTACTAACACTCGAGCTACAGTGGTGGCTCGTTGATCCCGGGTCTGAACAGCTTACGTGTACTTACTGAAAACGTCAGTCATTACAAGGACGTCTTCCATGCCGTTCCAGCTGGAATCCAGAACAGTAAAATCAACGGCGAGGATCTCGTTAGGCCGAGATGTCAGCAAGTGCCCCATGAAGGTACGGGCAGTCGGTTGACTCTCCTTGGCTACCTGGCATCTCTCGCATGCCTGGCACCACTGTGCCACCTCAGCCGACATGCCTGGCCAGTAACACCGCTGCCGCAGGAGCTCTAAGGTTCTCTCGACCCCCTGATGACCATGCCCCTGGTGAACCTCATTCAGCACGTCTGCTTTTAAAGCAGCAGGTAACAACAACTGAAACACGGCTTCTGCCCCGTTCGGCCGGAAAACCTGCCGATACAACACACCATTCTCCTCCACCAACCGATCCCACTGCCTAAGCAACACCAAGGCTAAGTGAGACGCATTTTTGCGCTCCTCCTTATTTGCATGTTGTTTACGCCTCCAGAAAACCAGAACTTCTTTGATGACGGGGTCGTTATACTGGAGGGTGACAATGTCAGATGGGGGATGATGGGGCAAGGCTGCAACAGCAGCTTGTGTTGCACCCACCTTTTGCACCTGCAAGGCCTGTGGCAACGGCTTAGGGTGCAGTGTGCCACGGACCATCGTTTGCATGTCCTGTGGCTCAGGGGGATGCTGGCGGGAGAGAGCATCCGCGTTCTTATTGCTTCGGCCAGAGCAATATTTAAGTTCAAAATCAAAGGACGCCAGTTGGGCTGCCCAGCGTTGCTTAGTGGCCCCCAGCTTAGCGGATGACAGGTGGCTCAAGGGGTTGTTGTCGGTGTAGACAACACATTTGTGGCCCATCAGATACTCCCATCGCCCAAAAACTCCAACTTCATGGAGCTGTAGTTTTGCTTTGTCAGAAATGACATGGCCCAAGTAACTGACTTCCTGCTTAAAGAAGGCACACTTACTGAGCTTCACCTTTAGCCCTTCCCGCTGCAGACGCCCCAGCACCACACTCAACCTCTCCAGATGTTGCTCGATGGTAGAGGAGAAGACCACGATGTCGTCCAGATAGAGCACTGCTGGTCCCCAAAAATCCGCTGCATCAACCTCTGGAAGGTGCTGGGAGTGTTGCAAAGCCCAAAGGGCATACGGTTCCACTCAAAGAGGCCAAAGAGAGTACAAAAGGCAGTTTTGGAACGATCAGACCACAGGGACCTGATTATATCCGCTGGCCAGGTCCATGGTCGAAAACCAATGGGCCCCAGTCAATGCATCTAAAGACATCTAAAGGCAACGGAAAAGCATCCTTCCTGGTTTCCCATTAAGGAGCCTGTAATCAACACACATACGAACAGTGCCATCCTTCTTCTTGACCAAAACAATTGGAGAGGCATAGGGGCTGCTGCTCTCCCTAATGACCTGAGCACTTAGCAGTTGGTTGATATGGTCTTCAACAACCTCATACTCAGATGGAGGAATGCGGCAGTAGCGTTGCTTCACTGGGACATAATCTAAGAGAGGGATCTCATGGGAAATCAGGTAAGTACAACCAAGGTCCCCGCCATGGGCCGAAAAAGATGGAACTGTACTGACCAAGAAGAGCCCTCACCTTATCCTGTACTTCAGCAGGTAAATGACCCAAATCAATGGCTGCTATCGGATCCTGCACTGGTGGGGAGACCGACTGAGAAGCCACTGTAGCCACCAAAGGTGGCACCTCAGTAACACCAGCAGGTAAGCTGACAACACGCACCTAGTCTAAGGTGCCAACAACTGCATGAGGATAGAGCAACACATCGGAAGCGCCGACATTCACAATGGGAATGTAGGCTGTGCCCTGTACCACCGGCAAGAGGGCAGGAGAAGCCAGCAGTCCGGCTGGCAGGCCAGAGTCTAATGGTTCAAACAACACAGTAGTGCCAGAGTACTGCTCCGAGCAGGTGGCCGCAACAATCTTCAGCACCCCACCTGAGATACGACAAGCCCTTTTGCCACGAACCTTTACCTTCCCTGCGCTCTGTTCAATCTCAACATTGGCTTGATGACACTTTTGCAGAGCCTGCATGACACACTTGGGGACCTCAGACATCACCGGCAGGTCGAACAAAGCCAGGCCATGATGCCCAAAAAACTCACGTATAACTTACGTATAACATTCATCCCTATAACACCTGGAACCTGGGAAGACACACAGCCAGGAGGATCCTTGACCACCAAAATCCCACAGCCTGGCAACCTCTTACCACAAAGCTCCACGTCTAACTCAAGGTAACCAACATAGGGGATAGCCAGGCCATTGGCTGCTCTGAGCTGCAACCAGTGACACGATTTCAGGCTTTCTTGGCCCCATGGCTCGAAGTGCTGTTGGAAAAAAGACTCTGTAATGGTTGACACCATAGAGCCTGTATCTACCAGACAAGAAACGGCAATGCCGCCCATGCTCACATCTAAATGGGGACAAGATGACATGAGCTTGGACACTTCCACGTCACCTACACCCCTGGAGCCCGTAACTGCCCCGCCCAAACTGTGGCTCTGCAGCTCGGCGGGCGCTAGTTTTCCGGCACCTGAGCAGGGTGGAATGGCCTGTTTGACTGGGAGGCTGGCAAAGGACGCTGAACACTGCTCCTGCTATAACTTTAGCATTTCACGCAACTCACGCAGCTCAGGTATTGGTGTGGAATCAACACCTCTCTGGCTACTACCCTGAACCACGCACTGAGCACCGAAGATAGAAGGGACAGAATGACTCCTACCCCTAACACCCCCGGGTAATCCCTCGCGTTCACACCTGATGGCCTCAGTCCTAACCTCAAGTAAGGTAGCGGTAGGCTGCCGGTGCACAAACTGTTTCAGCTCACGACGAAGGGCCCCATCCAGCACATGCTCCACAAACTGGTCACGTAACAAAACCTCTGCATTGGGTATGCCACTGGGTGCACGCTGCTTCACAGATGTCATGAGACCCATCAACACAAGTGAAAACTCTAACGGTCTCGCTTTCTTCCTGCCGTCAGGAGAAAAAGGCTTCTTGTAAATCTACATAGGACTCTACACACCCATATAGCTCCTGTAGAACCTCTACGATTTTATCTGGATCTGAACGCTCTCCACTGGGACGGTACTTAATCTCCTCACGTGCCTCACCTTCTAAGTGGTCAAATAAGAAGAATGCCTGATCGGATGTCGACAAGTGACGCACTCTCATACAAGCTTGAACCTCCTCGAACCACTCTGTTAACCCCATCCCTGACTTTCCCCTAAATGTGGGACATTTTCTCGGGGCACAAAAATCAGTCGCTCTGTTAAAGGAGCACTGGCAGTAGAAGAAGCAGGTGTATGAGAAACTGGGGGCGCTGTGCTAGGGCCAGGCACAGCCGCAACCTGTTCCTGTCTCAGCCTTTTGTTATCTGCTCTTAGCTGAGCGACAACTTCCCTCAGTTCCTGCAATTTTGCCTCCATGACAACCTGTAACAACTAAAGCTTTCCTACCGTAAAGATGAGACCAGGGGGAAAAAAAAGGAGGAAGGAGGGCTGACTCCTAACAGCATAACTCGGTACAAAACATTTATTGTTTTAGTTTAAATAGTCTTAAAAACGTATTAAGAAGTCACTCACTGGGGGCAAAAATGGGGACCAATCAGGGCTGAGACTTAGTGGGGGGAGATAGGTCCAAAACAAAGGGGATCCCAGGAACACCCCACTTGAAGAAAATAAAAGTGATGCAAAATCAACCTAAAAGAATGCAAAACACAAGAGGGACACCGCCACCAGGACACCAATCGACCACCCTAAGCTCAGCACCTTAATGGGTGAAATCAGAGGACAGCAGGTGAGAACACAAACATTTAATGCAACTAATCACAAAGAATGGAATAAATTATCCTACTGTACTCTCTCGCACACATACACACACACACATACACACACAAAACAAGTGACAGGGTTGACAGCACACAATTTCAGTATGAGGTTGCCGAGCGACGATTAGGCCACGGCAACGCTTAAACAAAGCCTGGACGAAGGCTAACACTTTTAGCCAGCGCAGTGTGCAGCCAGGAGCCAGGCAGACAGCGTTGACGCCCCGCAACCGCGGATGCAAATACAAGTCTGTGTCAGCGCAGTGTGAGGCCAAGCAATGAGTCAAAGCAATAGCTACGTAAAGCAATGCAGCTGTTAGCAGCACGGCAGCTAGCGGTGAGGCAAAGCCAAGCAGCGAAGCAAAGCCAAGCAGCAAAGCAAAGCAACGATGCAAAGCAAAGCAGCGAGCAAGGCAAAGCAGCGAGCAAGGCGAAGCAGCGAGCAAGGCGAAGCAGCGAGCAAGGCAAAGCAGCAGCGATTTCCTGCAGGTTAGCGGTTGCTATGCCGCTACACAGGTGTCTTCACCCTACAATAAGAGAACAGATATTAGCAACTTACGAATGTCTGGAGGAGGAAGCTACAGTCACTGTGCTACATACCAGTCAGGCAATCACGGTTGGCACGGTGTGGAGCAACGCAATCAGCTACACAGCAACCAGCAGCGGACAGTAAGCAGCACACAACCAGCAGCGAGCAACGTGCGGCCAGCAGCAACACCCAAGCGATCCGCTGAAATAAAATGACCACCATGAAAACGACTCCGTCAGGCAAGAGGACAACCAGGTGCCCTATGCCTGCCTTTATAAGGTGCTCCCTCACAGTGATTGGCTGGAAAGAGCCACACAGCTGAAACCCATCAAACACTCCTTCATACTGCTACACAAACAATCATTGCTGTGTTGTTACATAGTCATAAATATGGACATGACATCTACACATAGAGATAATATGGACAATACGTTTGCACTGTTCCATCGTTGCTTTTTGTAAACAACACAAAGCAACAACAAAAAAGTTTTCGCTTCTGTGGCAGTAGTGTGATCTCAGCCCCAAACACAGTCACACACACTGTAGTAAGAGTTATTTCATTTTAATATCATTATAATTCATAATTTCAACTTCATAACCAATTCTACTTTGTCCATCGTGGCATTTTCAACGCACAACGGGCGTCCGACAAAAGTGCAGAAAAGTGCAAATCCAAACAATAATTATTTCTTCCCCAAGCTCATAAAATAATTTGGGTCACACTTAAATTAACAGGGTCGGTCGGAGGTCCGGAACCGAACAAAATTGTTTGCGTGGACACGTCAGAATTTTGCAGTTTTCACTGCTACAATGTTGCATCTGTGGCTGCTGGTAATGCAATCACATACAAGCCTACTGTACTGGGCTATTTACATCATCATTATGTTTTTTTATTTTTATTAGACGGCACAGAGGTCCGGGCTATAGCCCTGAATGCCCAGGTCTAACAACGTGCCTGTCTCCCTCTCTCACCCAAGTGAGCGAGCGGTACCGAGGAGAGTGGGGTTTAGATAGGAGCTGACATTAGCTGGTATCGATGTACATTTGCAAATAAATCAGACAATCACAGGCAGTTTAGTGATGTGCCAGCAACAACAACCAGATGCTAAAAACACAACCTGGTGAGCTAGCTGCAGCCTAGCAGCCAGATGGAGTCATATAATGACTGCGGCACAGACATAACTAGGGATGTCCGATAATATCGGCCCACCGATATTATCGGCCGATATTGAGTTAAAAATGTAATATCGGGAATTATCGGTATCGGGTTTTTACAACCGATGTTAGTTCTGTAGGCTTCAGCATTTCCGAGTGTACCTGAATGCAACACGGGCCGTAGGCTTCAGCATTTCCGAGTGTACCTGAATGCAACACGGGCCGTTTACAGGCGCGTGCTTGATGACGTATAACAACAACAACACGCTTCACTCGTAGGTTGCTAACCGTGGCTAACAAGCTTCAGCTCTCCCGGTGCATGAGATGTCCGTGGTTTGGAAGTATTTCCAAGTGTCATCTACTAACAGTGAATGTGCGCTTTGCAATGACTGCAAGGCGTTAGTTATGAGAGGAGGCAACAAGGCGTCTTCCTTTAATACATCACATTTGATCATCCACCTCAAGAAGAATCATGCGGAGTTAAACGCTACATCTGTGCAGCAAAGTGATGAAAAGAAGCAACAGCCGACACCGAGAAACAAACTTTTTCTATCGTTCAGGATGCCGGATTCACCAAACGCGTGGAGTTCCTCGAGCCCCGTTATGTCTGTATAACGCCCAGTCGCAAGTATTTCTCAGACCAGTGTTTACCTGAATTGCACAGCCCTGTTTACTGTCACGTCGAGAAGCTAATTTCTGGTGCTGTATCCGTTAGATCCAATACAGGTTAGCATGTTGAGCTTAACTGCTGATTTATTGATTGTATTATTTGCCAAGTTACGGCTCAGTCTTTACTCAGTCTGGAAAAAGAAAACTATGTTTGTTTACTACTCTGGACTGAAGCTATGCATCTTCCTTGTGTTGATAATGTCTGTAGTGTGTTTGAGGCAAAATATTCTCTCTAAAAACACAAACAATTAAATGAATGGCACTTTTTTCAATAACTTATTTTGTACTGACTGTGTTTACATTTGAAAAGCCATGTTGCATTTATGTTTGCATCCAGTGGGGCATCACAATAAAATTAGGCATAATGTGTTAATTCCATAATAGGTGATATGTGATGAATTTTGGTGTAAAAAGGCCGCATGTATCGGTATCGGGTGATATCGGTATCGGAAATTAAGGGTTGGACAATATCGGAATATCGGATATCGGCAGAAAAGCCAATATCGAGCATCCCTAGACATAACAATTTAAAATTAAAATGGGGTGTACTTTTTGTAAGAAATTTACTTCATCATAATTCTTCAATACTATCTTGAGACCCAGCATTTCCTTGTGCAAATGTATAAAAATCTGTATTATTTTTCGTAATCACTGCGCAAAGTAAGACAACTGTCTTCAATCTGTCAATATATTTTTGATTAACTCTAACAAACCTTTACCTCCCTGATTGCCAGGCGCCACCTCCTTCTCAACTGGAAATCCACAAGATCAGGCACGCAATGTCCTTTTTAAAAGTAGAGAAAATGAGATATTCGAGACGGGGGAGCTTGGACAAATTCTACGATAAATGACAACCGTTTTATTATTATTATTCATCTTCTCTACTATGTTATGTGGCCAGTTCAATCATTTTATACAGACTGTCTATATACATTTTCTCACCGTAGGTCCATTGTCTATACGGCTTTATTCTTTGTAATCGTTGTTTGTTCCTAGAAATGTAAATCTGATTCAAGGGTGTATACAAATATGTCTAATGCCAACACCAATGTGTCCTGAAGTGCCTCTGTTACTCCTGTGTACACTCCAATGAAAAACATTTAAAAAATGCAAAAATATTTTTTATAGAAATAAATCTATTTCAAATATAATAACGGCCCACACGAAACTTTGAGTACTGAGTCTAATTGACGGAAATCCGTTGTGGCGACTGATGCAAGGTCGACTCTAAACATCTCTGGGAAATGTGGTGCAGTTTGGACAATTAATGCTAATGTTAGAGCAACTTCCTGTTTATGGCAGGCGGCACAAAACGCCTGCCATACCCGACATACACAAAACATGCACCATGTTTACCAAGTGTAGAACCCACAATATAAGTTTAATGTAAATCGGTAGATATTTGTCATTTTTCCTGTTGCCAGTAGGGGGCGCTATGCTTATGACTAAATATTAAGATGCAGATGTGTTCAGGCCTGGACTGTTATGAATCTAGATAAATTTGGGGCATATTGGACAATGTACTGTATGTTGAAGTTACAACCATTTCCTGTTTCACAGCCAAGGATGGTCGCCACGACAACAGAATTTGATGAAAAGCCAAAAGCTACATGATCAAGCATCATGTCTTGAGTATGTGCTGACAGTATTTCAGGTGGATGTGTTCAACCGGCAAGGAAAACATCAAAATATATAAAAAGTAACTTCCTGTCGTCAGTGATACAAAATTGTCCTACATACGTGTTTAGGGCAGGCGTCTTATCAAACATGTGAAGTTTGGAAAAGTTCCATCGAAATTCGGCGCACAGCTGTGCCGTTACACGCCATCGTCCCATGGTCACAGTGAAGCATCATATACGTCTTAAGGCTCTCCTCACCACTTTTGAGGAGGATGTGATAAACGAGTCAGGCCAATGACATCAAGGTATAAAACATGTAATTTCCTGTTACCAGCAGGGGGCGCTATGACTTTATGTAAATACTGTCTCATAAATGTGTTCAGGCCAAGAGTCCAATCATGCCTGAGACGTTTGGGACAGATTAGATAATAGCTCGATTGTATTCCTAATGTTTTCTTTATCCATTTTGAAGGTTAAAGTTTCTTCTAGTCAGACAAGTTAGTTGTATGGTAAGGATGTCTTCTTACCTTTTTTTAGCTGACAGTTTCGGCTGTACTCGAAAAGTTTAGCCCTCCTCAGAGCTGCTGTTTTCTTCCGGGTATGACCTGTTTTATGAAAACAGCTGACCGGGCCGGGAAACTTCAAAATAAAGTTCCCCGACCCGGTTGTGTCCGTTCCTCGCCCTGGTGCCGTTGGCAGAGAATGGTGTCCCAGGTGTGTGGGAGCATGTATGCCCCCTCGTCCCTGTTCATGGTGTTGCCCTCACGCCTCCTTATTTCTATGGCCTCCTTTATCCATCTTCTGTATCTGTTTGTTTCTGATGTGATGAATTTTCCTCTGTCCCAGTCCATGATGTTGTTGTTTCTTCTGCAATGGTCTGTTATGGCTGATTTTTTGTTTTCCTTTTTCTGCTGTGTGTTTCTTTGTTCTGGTAAGCCTGCCTGCTGTCTCTTGCTCACATTCCCTCTGATGTTATTTTTTTCTTGTACTGAAAGCTCGTCCAGTTTCTCCAATGTATGTTTTATTGCACGATTTGCAAGGAATCTCATGGATGAACCCACATTTCTTGTCCGGTGTTATTTTGTCTTTTGGGTGTACAAGTTGTTGTCGGAGTTTTTTGTATGGTTTTATGGCTGTGTTTATCTGATGTTTTTTCATGGAGCGTTGTATGGATTCTGTTGTTCCTCTCACGTACAGTAGTGTTATTATGTCCCAATTTTTATTTGTATTATTTTTAATGTAATATTTCATTTTCTTTTCTTTTTTCTTCTGCTCATGTTGGTTGGCTTGCCTCTTTCCTTTGTTTATGGCCCAGCTGTGGTATTGGCAACGTGTGAGGGCTTGTCGTATGTGTTTTCCTCCTTCTGTCTTTATTGTCCGTTATGATGCTGGTCCGGTTGACATTTGATTTTAAAGTACATCACATGAGTAACAGAGACTGGCAAAGTAGACTGTTTTTCATGCTGGAGTGCATTTGTGAACTTGTCTGCTTAGGAAAGCCACATAGAGAAGTTGTTCACATCTTGCTCCGCCAAGCTCAGATTGATAATGCACTTTTAAAAGTCATGCCTCTTCCAGTTTAGAATGTGTTCACTGTAATTAACCATGGTCAGTCACAATAACTTTTGGAACAAACTGACCTTTCCTCCTGGCTCAAACTTTATCCTTGTTAAGCCACAGGTTTAAGGCCCAGGCAGGAATGAGGACTCAGATGCGGAGGTTCGTGGATCAACACTGAATTTATTTGCTTGACGACAAGAACGTGGCACAGAGCAAAAGCCCCAAACAAAAAATCACTCCGCACAGGAGGAACAAAACAAAAATCGCCAGTAAGGAAAAAACAAAAGGCAAAGTTAACAAATAAATCTCTAAACTAAGTCGCTCCGTACGGGAGGAATAACAAAAAAACAAAATGAACAAAATAAATAATCAAACAAGGACGCTCCAACCAGGAGGGAAAAACAAAGGATACAAGAGAATTCAAAAATGTTTAACTTACTTTGACTAAACAAGGAATACAAAAACCTGAACGTGGAAACAAAGAACTCGATGGCATGAACAAGACTGTGGGAAAAAACGCTGGATACATTCGACACAAGGCGGTCGTGGTTATGGTGGTTGGGAGACGGGACCGAGCTCAGGTCCGGGTACTCACAGTCTGTGACAGGGTTAGTTAATTGGGGTAACATCTGTCGGATGGCTGGACACAGCACTTTGGCGTACCCCTTTTCCCACCTAATGATGTTTCCAGTCTTCCAGTCTATGTGTGGATTGTGACGTATGAGCCATGGATGTCCTCAAATCAGTGATTACATGAATAAATAAAAACGGATGTGTTCCTCGTGGTCGTCAATCCGCATTCTAACAGGCTCATCGACGTGGGTTATGGCAAAAATCTCCTTGCCGTTGAATGACCTCGCCCGGATGAGTTTGGCTAGTCGCTCCGAGCAGTGACTAGTGACTGTTGTCCGGTGTCAGCTGAGCTCTCCCCAGCTGCATGGGCTTCTCCTCGTGACCGTCGAGGAGGTGAGGTTGTGGCTCCGGCGGCGAACGACGGTAAGTTTGTTCGCTCGGAGGAAGAAGGCGTGAGTGTCGCCCCGTCGCTGCTGTTCCTCCGCCCCGCTGTGGTCTGAGCTGTACGCACCGGTTTTCTGTCCGGATGGCGAGCGCGATGAGTGCGTCCACATCGGTGGGAAGATCCAGAGGTACAAGGAGGTCTTAAATCGGTGCTGCGAGTCCTTTCAAAAACACATCATATAGAGCTGTGGCGTCCCACCCGCTTTCCACCGCCAGAGTGCGGACACGGATGGCATAGTCGCATAGTGACCCGCTGCCTTGCTTAAAAGCGCTCAGATCCTGCGCCTTTTCTCTGTGCGTGGTAACTGGGTCAAATATCTTAATGCGCGGCCTGGAAATCAGGGAGACAGTTACAGACGGCTGAGCCCTGGCTCCATTCAGCTGCCGCCCAGGCTTTGGCTCTGCCAGACAGGTCTGAAATCATAAAGGCAATCTTGGACCGGTCCGTGGGGTATGCATGGGGCAAGAATTAAAAGTGGAGAGAGCAGTCTATTAAAAATATCTTGCAGGTTCCGGGCTTCCCCAAATACTGAGCGAGGGAAGCCAGCCTACAACTAGCGCCTCCAGCTGGCCAGGTGGGAGCTGGTGTGGCGTTCACAGCCTGAGGCGGGGCTGAGGTCACAGGTCGAGTGAGTTGCCCCAGCAGGTCCTGTAGCTGCGAGGAGAGACGGCCCATTTCGGTGGCCATCGCCGTCTGGAACTCCTCTTGCTGGACGAAGCAGGCCTCCTGGGTGCGCGGCGCCTCCGATAAGCGACCTGGAATGAGGACTCAGATGCGGAGGTTCGCGGATCAACACTGAATTTATTTGCTTGACAACAAGAACGTGGCACAGAGCAAAAGCCACAAACAAAAAATCACTCCGTAAAAAAACGAAAGACAGGACAGACCTCACCGCGGCGTGACAACAGGATTGTAAAGGAGATTGTCCTTATCTCGGTATCTACCCCAATTAATTACGAATTGAATGCACGCTAAGTGACCCAAATCGATCGCTGCTTGGGTGGTGGGAGGGGTAGGTGTATATTTACAAGTGATAGTCTTCTGCATGCATTGGCTGCAAAGTGTAGGTGCAACCGGCAACCAAAGATGATTGTTCATTTTCTGGATTAACTCGAACTGTCAGTTTGATTAAAAGTAGGCCCACAGCCTGCTGAAACAAAGACTAGGCCCGAAAAGCCAGGCTGCCTTCTCCCCCACAACAGGTCACACCCAGGTGTGAACTCTCCAAGGCACCCAAACTGTTCATTGGCTGAATTGACCCCCAGGTGATGACATCATCCGGGCCTATATAAAGTGAAGCCCCACATCTCTCGCTCTCTTTCTACTGGATCTTGCTCCCGGATCTTCCTCCCGCTCTCCCTCCCGGATCACTCAACTCCAGGAGACCAGCTTCCAGCTGTCCCCTCGGCCCTGGACCTGGCCTATGGCGTGGGATCACCACGAAGGTTAACCAACCGGTTATCCTCAACTGAGCACAGCACAGACGATCCGAATCCTCTTTTGCCTAAGAGCCACAAATAAGACAAGAACCTCTTCACCACGAAGCTTCCTTTCTTCACCCAGCCGCTGGCATCAAGCAACGCAAAACATCTCCCATCTCATGGACTGGTAACTAATCACCAACTGGGCATTACTACATGTTATAGGACTGTATCAACGGCTAGATACCATTGTAACTTTGTCATAAGAACTGAGAGATCAGGCTTCCGGCCTTTGTGTAACAAAGAGAATGTTCACACCTTCTCCGAGCCCCCACCTCTTCTCTTTGTCTCTCTCTCTCACACACACACACACGCACACACTCACACATACACACAAATATACGTTTGCTGTTAGCTTTAGTTAGTTTATTGTGTCTTGTTTGTTGCATTTATTAATCTGTTAATAAATGTTTGTGTTTACCATATGTCTTTTTTATTTAATATTATACAAAGATGAATGAGCCAGCTTCTACTAAGAAAAGAACTTTTAAATCCTTCAACTAATTAAACTATTACATTTATCGATGTTCAACCCTTAATTAGTAGTTTAATATATTACATGAGACTTTAATATTAGTTATCACTCCGTCTATGACGGTGGTGCCCCGAGGAACTCTGGTTTGACTAGAGTCATTTTTATTATTATCTTTGATAATTATTGGTGATAACTAATATTTCCTTGATTAACGATGAGTTTATTGAGAATACTCAATCTCATAATCTGAACGTGAGTCAAGGGCCTACATTCGATTGGTTCTCCGTGTGACATTTTTAATAAATTGAAGTTATTAATTTTTAGTAATTTTTCTTTATTAATTTTCCCTATCAAATATTTCATTTGATAGTCACACTATTGATCCAATTAAACCCAAAGTACCTACATTGGTGCCCCGTTTGAGGCTTAGTTATGTTGGCTTGGCAATAATTCGTAATTGTGTGATATTAATATTCGTCATATTTTTGGACATTTTACAATTTTTGGATTTTTCATCCAAAATTTTCCAAAGTTGTTCCATTTAACCCCACTTGTCTTCCACAGGAGTAGACATCCAGCTGTACTTACAAACAAGTATAAAGTGGTGTTATTTGATTAATTCTCCAAATTTAGCTAAAGCGATTTGAGAATATTGATAACCTCTGTAAGCCTGATAGTTACCCTTAAGATTTTGCTATTGCTGCTAGCTATTGAAGTTTGGTTTAGCATTTGAATATCACATATTCAATGCAATCTAATGAGTCTTGTCATAAGTTGTTTCTAAATTAAGTGCTCCTTCCCCTTAACTCATAGCGTGCCCCCGGCCCTATGAACCCGAGAGCTTAAACCGTTGGAACTGCCTTGCATTTCAACCTGAGTGGAGATAGATAGAGCCACAGTGTGCTACCAGCCCCTGTGAAATAAAGTTACATGCCCAGCTGTTTCTTCCACGTGTCTCAGCTTGAGTAGTACTTTACAGATATTATTCCCTGACTGACTGCCCTGCATCTCAGGTAGTGTAAATTCTGGTCCCAGAACCACATGGTGCTGTAGTTGCCCCTCCCCGCGCAGGAAGCAAGCTACCCACAAAGTGTAGATCAGAGGAACTGTTGTTTTAGGCTAGTGTACTACCCAATTTACATCACAAGGTGTCTGCCAAGCAACACCAGAGCCAAAACAATTGCATTGTTGTACTAGACAACAAGTTTTATTCTCACCTTCCATTTCAAACAATGGAGAACCCAAGTGTAGAGAATTTCATTTCTTCCCTAGCACAGAGCCTTAAACCTGGCTACCCTGAGTTCATTAACACATTGAACTTAAGTGAGTGCAGTAAAGAAATAGACTCCCTTCTCAGCGACACATCAAAAGGGTCTGTGTTGAGATGTTTGCTCCTGAACTTCCACCGGCAAATTAACATCGTCTGTCAGAGCAAAACAGCATTAGAAAAGGAGATAGAATCCCTTAAAGCTCAAAATGCTAATCTCATTAGTGAAGTTCAGATAGCAAATCACAAAGTCATGCGTTATTTAGAAGATTTGCACTAAGCAGAGTCACAGCTCTTCTCCCACAAAAAGGAATTGTTAGGACTTAGATCAGAAACTCTTGCCCCATCAAAGTCATTCAGCCTTGCTGATTCTGGCTTTTCAAATTCAAATTCCTCCCTCAATGAGAGATTAACGCCCTCTCCAGAGCAGACCAAGGAAGTTCAGTCCTGCTCTACCTCCTCACTGCATCACTTTGAGAGTGATGACAGAGCTAGCATAGTCTTGCCTTCACAAACGGTGATCTCACAATGTCCCCGCCTTGAAGAGCTTGAGCTTCTAGCTAACGATATGGACGTGTTTGATCCAGACAACTGCGATCATAACATTGAGGACCATTTTAGGGAATTAGATCAAAATCTAGTTGACCTGCCTAATGCAACTCAGAGAGAGAAAGTTAAACTTGTGTGGAAAACTAGCTCAAAAGCTGTCCGTAAAGTTATACAGTCTCAACCAGCCAGAGTCAGAAATTACTACAATGAGCTCCGTCATGCACTGACAGAAGAATTTGCTTCTACTGCAGATGAAATCGCTTCTTTGGTTGCAGCTAGTCAAATAAAACATTCCCGTCAAGAGAGTCCCAGAGACTACTACAGACGTTTGAGACACGTATACTTTCAAGGAAAGAATGCACCAGGCTTAGAAGAGAACCCAACCTTTAAGTCCCTGTACTTGCAGAATCTTCATCCCTGTATACGTACGCACGTTATTCTTGAGACAAGAAAAGATAACCTCTCTCTTAACGAGGTTAGGAAAATAGCACAGGTGGCTTGGGAAACTGTTGTCAATTGCAAAGCAAGGGAAACAACATCTGCTTCCAGCAGCTCAAACACCGTGAGGTCACACAGACCTTCTGTCTCAGAACCCCACCCTCAGAACAGATCGAAAGGGGGGGACAGAACACAGCATAGGGACGCAGAGCGTAAACGCCATGTCCGCCAGCTGCCACGGGATAGTCATGCCCAGAGCAGGAGCTGTAGAAGGCCATATTCTGAGATCCTGGCCCAGCATAATGACCTGCCAAACCACTGCTCAGATGATGACCACAGCATCTCTGACCACAGCTCAGAATCCGACAGTGACAGTGCCTCTGAGTGTCTTTCTGTACACGGCTACAGGCAGCGTTACAGCCCTGAGCCACGAGTTAAGAGGAACTTCAAACAACAGAGCTCCAGAGTCCTCTCTTCCCGGTTCTGTAGGTAACAGTCCGTCTGCACTGATAGTAAGATTAATGCAAGCTCAGCAGCCTTACTTTTCTTAGGGCCTGCTCACACTATCCTTTTGGCCGCGGCCAAAACCGGTTTTTCAGCTAAAGTCTAGCACCTTTAAGTAGTGTGCGCGCACCCGCTCCACGCTCAACTGGGGCCAGCTGGCCCTCCACGGCCCGCTTGAAATAGGTGGGCTTTAGCGGAGCCGTTTGAACATGTACGAGCACGAGCGTGCGCACGTGTACGCGCACGAGCACGATGCCTACGGCGGTTCTGACGTCATTTATGTGCGCATGTTCGGACATAGAAAATAGAAGGACGGACCATGCGCGGACATTTAACAACAACAACAATGGCGGCGAAAGGGTCACGTTGGTTTGATGCGGAGGTGGAGTGTTTACTGGAGATTTGGGCGGATGAAAATATTCAAAAACAGTTGGACAAGACGCACAAAAACTCCGAGGTCTATGGCAAGATTCGTGACCATCTCCTAAACAATGGCTACAACAGGAGCATCGAGCAGCGGACAGATGCCATGTTTCAGCAGCTTCTGGGTGCCATGACACAACCGGCCAGGTCTATGTCACAGGAAAACCTGAGCTACTGTCAGTTGTGACATTAAAATTATTAAAAAACAGAGCCGGAGTCTGCCAGAAGACTGCTGCGTGCACTATTTTTTGTATTTAATTTTGTTATTGTAAGGTATTTAACAACTTCCATGCATGTTTATTTTAAATAGTTTTTACCTTTTATATAACGTGATTGTGACTTTTTATATTTTTTAAGTGTTTTTCTAGATATGTTGTTTATAATTTTGTTTTGCCAACTTTTAATAAAACTGTCTTACCATACATCTTGTCTTTTTATAAACCTATAAGGTCCATACATCTATTGGAAACAATTTATTGTAAGCCTCAGTGCATCAATCAATACATAAAGATCAGGTTATGAGATGTAAAACAACACAGTTTAAAACAAGTAAATGTAGACAACAATGAGTCCAAAACAACCACAAAGCCAAAAATTGTGCCATGTTTTCAGCGCTGCTTTCCATTATGTGCGAGTGCGCCCCTGAAAGACCGCGCGCATTTTATAAACAAAGCGACGCATCGCGATGACGTCTATCAATGCGTGTGACGTGTTACGACGTGACACGTCACACGCATACGTGATGACGTGATGACGTACGGACAAGCAAAAAGCATGGGCCGGGGCCGAGGCCGGGGCAGTGTGAGCACAAACGGGGCTGGGGCGCGGGGGGGAGAGGGAGGGGGGACAAGTACCCTAAAGTCCGGGTCTCGGCCCGGGAGGATAGTGTGAGCAGGCCCTTACAGTTAAATTGGTAAACTTTGATTTGTTAGCAGCCGCAGCAAACTCAATAAGACCCAAATTATGATTGGAAACAACACCTTGTACAAACTTTGCAAATACTTTTGGATCAACTCCTTGTATTTTGTAATAAGCTCACTGGTAAACACTAGTTTAGGACACATCTAGTGATTGAAGCACCAGTCATACACCTGTCCTCATGCAACTGACAGCTGCATCTCATCTGTATCTCACCCTAAGACATTTACATAACTAACACTTCTGTTCTCACTAACCTGAAGAGTAGTTGAGAATCAATGTTTATTATGTATTTCGTATAGTGCCATTGTCATGTTTAGATTTTGTTTTGTAACTTTTGTTCTTGCCTAGTCGAGATATTAGTAGTGTTTAGCCAATTCCCAGTTGGTGAAATATCTGCCCAAAACGTTGCAAACACTAAATGAACTGACAAATGAACTCTGTACATCTATGGACTGTGAAAGATGCCCTCAAAACCGCACATCGGGTGCAGTCTCAAGGACATCGGGGGGATATGTAGGTGCAACCGGCAACCAAAGATGATTGTTCATTTTCTGGATTAACTTGAACTGTCAGTTTGATTAAAAGTAGGCCCACAGCCTGCTGAAACAAAGACTAGGCCCGAAAAGCCAGGCTGCCTTCTCCCCCACAACAGGTCACACCCAGGTGTGAACTCTCCAAGGCACCCAAACTGTTCATTGGCTGAATTGACCCCCAGGTGATGACAT
Organism: Echiichthys vipera; assembly: GCF_963691815.1. Classification (NCBI taxonomy): domain Eukaryota; kingdom Metazoa; phylum Chordata; class Actinopteri; order Perciformes; family Trachinidae; genus Echiichthys; species Echiichthys vipera. Next base: position 30,183,525 of record NC_139837.1, read on the forward strand.
CATCCGGGCCTATATAAAGTGAAGCCCCACATCTCTCGCTCTCTTTCTACTGGATCTTGCTCCCGGATCTTCCTCCCGCTCTCTCTCCCGGATCACTCAACTCCAGGAGACCAGCTTCCAACTGTCCCCTCGGCCCTGGACCTGGCCTATGGCGTGGGATCACCACGAAGGTTAACCAACCGGTTATCCTCAACTGAGCACAGCACAGACGATCCGAATCCTCTTTTGCCTAACAGCCACAAATAAGACAAGAACCTCTTCACCACAAAGCTTCCTTTCTTCACCCAGCCGCTGGCATCAAGCAACGCAAAACATCTCCCATCTCATGGACTGGTAACTAATCACCAACTGGGCATTACTACATGTTATAGGACTGTATCAACGGCTAGATACCATTGTAACTTTGTCATAAGAACTGAGAGATCAGGCTTCCGGCATTTGTGTAACAAAGAGAATGTTCACACCTTCTCCGAGCCCCCACCTCTTCTCTTTGTCTCTCTCTCTCACACACACACACACACACACACACACACATACACACAAACATACGTTTGCTGTTATATTTAGTTAGTTTATTGTGTCTTGTTTGTTGCATTTATTAATCTGTTAATAAATGTTTGTGTTTACCATATGTCTGTTTATTTAATATTACACAAAGATGAATGAGCCAGCTTCTACTAAGAAAAGAACTTTTAAATCATTCAACTAATTAAACTATTACATTTATCGGTGTTCAACCCTTAATTAGTAGTTTAATATATTACATGAGACTTTAATATTAGTTATCACTCCGTCTATGACGGTGGTGCCCCGAGGAACTCTGGTTTGACTCCCGCGGTGAATAAACTGTAGACCGTTTTATTCACCGCGGGAGTTCTCCTCGTTCATTCTGGGTGGTGTGTACATCCCACCTCAGGCCTGTGTCACTGAGGCCCTGCAACACCTGGCTGACCAGATAACGGACGAGGAGAGGAAGCATCCAGACTCCCTGCTCATTGTGCTGGGGGACTTTAACAGAGCAAACCTCAGCCGTGAACTACCTAGATACAGACAACAGGTTAAGTGTCCCACCAGGGACAAAAACACTCTGGACCATTGCTACACTGTTCTAAAGGACTCCTATCGCTCTGTTCCCCGTGCAGCTTTGGGGCTCTCTGATCACTGTATGGTCCATCTTGTTCCAAACTACAGGCAGAAACTCAAATCTGCCAAGCCTGTAGTGAGGACTGTGAAGAGATGGACCACAGAGTCAAAGCTGGAGTTACAGGCCTGCTTTGACTGCACTGATTGGAGTGTTTTTGAGGCTGCTGCTACAGATCTGGACGAACTGACTGACACTGTGACAAGCTACACCAGCTTTTGTGAGGACATGTGTGTGCCGACCAAAACCTTCTGCACATACAACAACAATAAACCCTGGTTCACTGCAAAACTCAGGACGCTTCGCCAGGCCAAGGAGGAAGCCTACAGAAGTGGGGACAGAGTCCTGTACAACACGGCCAGGAACACACTGACAAAGGAGATCAAGGTGGCAAAAAGGTGCTACACTGAGAAGCTGAAGAGCAGTTTCTCAGCTAACGACCCTGCGTCAGTGTGGAGAGGTCTACAGGACATAACCAACTACAGGAGACCATCCCCCCACACTGCAGTGAACCGTCAACTGGCTGACGACCTGAACGTCTTCTACTGCAGGTTTGAGACGCCAACTTTCACACCCATCACCCACTCCACCATCACACAACCCTCATCACCCCTCCCTTCCCCCCCACCGTCACTCAGGATCTGTGAAGAGGATGTGTGTCAGCTCTTCAAGAAACTAAAGACCAAGAAAGCTCCAGGCCCAGACGGTGTGTCACCCTCCTGTCTGAAGGTCTGTGCTGACCAGCTGACCCCCATCTTCACCCAGATCTTCAACAGATCCCTGGAGCTGTGTGAAGTCCCCTCCTGCTTCAAACACTCCACAATAATCCCGGTCCCCAAGAAACCAGCAATCACAGGACTAAATGACTACAGGCCTGTGGCCCTGACATCTGTGGTCATGAAGTCCTTTGAGAGACTGGTGTTGAGCCACTTGAAGGACATCACAGGACCCCTGCTGGACCCCCTGCAGTTTGCATATCGGGCAAACAGGTCAGCGGATGATGCAGTCAACATGGGACTGCACCACATCCTGCAACACCTTGACACCCCGGGGGCTTATGCAAGGATCCTGTTTGTAGACTTTAGCTCGGCTTTCAACACAATCATCCCGGACATCCTCCACTACAAACTCTCCCAGCTCACCGTCCCAGCCTCCACCTGTCAGTGGATTACTAACTTTTTGACTGACAGGAGACAGCAGGTGAGGCTGGGGCGGATCACATCCAGCACCCGGACCATCAGCACAGGCGCTCCCCAGAGGTGTGTGCTCTCTCCATTGCTCTTCTCCCTTTATACAAATGACTGCACCTCGAGTGACCCATCTGTCAAACTCCTGAAGTTTGCAGACGACACAACCGTCATCGGTCTCATCCGGGACGGTGACGAGTCTGCTTACAGACGGGAGGTGGGACAGCTGGCCCTCTGGTGCGGTCAGAACCATCTGGAGGTAAACACGCTCAAAACTGTGGAGATGACAGTGGACTTCAGGAGCCGCCCCCCCACACTGCCCCCCATCACCATCCTCAACAACACCGTGTCTGCTGTGGAAACCTTCAGGTTCCTGGGATCCATCCTCTCCCAGGATCTGAAGTGGAGCCACAACGTGGACTCCATCATCAAAAAGGCCCAGCAGAGGATGTACTTCCTTCGTCAGCTGAGAAAGTTCAACCTGCCCCAAGAACTGCTGATCCAGTTCTACACGGCAATAGTTCAGTCTGTTCTCTGCACCTCCATCATTGTTTGGTTTGGATCGGCCACCAAACAGGACAAGAACAGACTGACACGGACAATCAGGACTGCAGAGAGAATCATTGGTGTCAAACTGCCCACTATCCAGGACCTGCACTCATCCAGAATCAGGAAAAGGGCAGTTCACATCTCTGCAGACCCTTCACACCCTGCACATCACCTCTTTGAACTTCTCCCCTCTGGCAGGCGTTACAGAACTCTGTACACAAAGACAGCCGGACATAAAAACAGTTTCTACCCCCAGGCCATCACACTGCTGAACAATTGACCCCACCCGACACATCACACACACATGCCAGACATACAAGACAAATGCACCTAATGCACCTTATGTATATCACTGTAAATAACATAACAAAGATATTTATAACAGCCTGTTCACTTTACTTTGCACAATTATTTTATCTTTCTATTTTAAATTTCTCATATTTACTTGATAACCTATTTTTAATATTACCTCTATTTTTTATCTTAAAAAAGTTCTGTGTTGTTCTGTTATTGTTATGTTATTGTTATGTAAATGTTATTGTTATTGTTATGTTTAGGTTTGTCCTGTTAAATGTTTGGCAACTGTGAGAAAAGCATAAGCCAGAGTCAAATTCTCTGTATGTCCAACATACTTAGCAATAAACCTGATTCTGATTCTGATTCTGATTCTGATTCTGACTAGAGTCATTTTTATTATTATCTTTGATAATTATTGGTGATAACTAATATTTCCTTGATTAACGATAAGTTTATTGAGAATACTCAATCTCATAATCTGAACGTGAGTCAAGGGCCTACATTCGATTGGTTCTCCGTGTGACATTTTTAATAAATTGAAGTTATTAATTTTTATAAATTTTTCTTTATTAATTTTCCCTATCAAATATTTCATTTGATAGTCACACTATTGTATCCAATTAAACCCAAAGTACCTACAAAGTTTTCACCAATAGTTAGAGAATGAATTACTGTTTGGTTTGGATATAAGGGCTCAGCTTGATATTGTTCCACTAGTGCTTTTAATAATAGTGCTAATCCTAGCTTATACAACTAGGCTCTTATTTTCAAAGTTTGCCCATTATTGTGCACACTGGTCCTTTAGGACTGAATTAGTTACTGAGTTACAAATTATAAAAGTAGCTAATTACTATGGAAAGTAACTAGTGTGTTACTTTTAAGTGAAACTTTAAATGCTCAAATTTGTCAAAGAATTTAGACCCCACCCTCACCCTCTTTAACAGAATTAAAATACATGTACATGTTGAATTGTTTATGATATATCTGAATATAATAATGAAAAAGACACTTAATACGATAAATTATTAACAGAAACAGTGTACACAAATCTATCTGCTCCTTTGTGAACACTCATTCCTGATTTTCCCTTTGGCCATCTGCTAAATCTCACAGGGAGAGCGATGTGAGATAAGAAGTTTTATAACTCTTGCAATGTGAGATAAGGAGTTTTACGACTCTTGCCCTCCTGCTAGGATGCACTCCGGAACACCTCCTCCCAGGATGGAGAACTCCCTTGATTTTTGAATCAGCAAAACATCTGACCGTTAATTGAACCAAGAGGCTGTCCCACCCAAGGTGACAGAGTGACATCCAATGGTAGGACGGGGTAAGGACAAGGAACAGACTGTAATAGAGGAGCACAGTTAAAAGGGACTCCTGGTAAAAGTTGGAAAACAGCTAAAGTCCACTGTTTCATCGCAACTGGCTGTTCAAAGACATTCCTCTAAATATGTAACTGTGTATGCTTATGAGTATTTTGTTCATGATTATGTTTATGTAGTTCAGAAGTGCAAAGTCTCTGTTTAGTTCCTGAATATTCTGTGTTTTAAATAATGCTTTCATTCACTCAGTAAGATTATCTGTTAAACTGCCTTTCTAAAGATTTTGGTTAAATTGGATATGAGAAAGATTGATAACGAAAAATCCCCCAGAGATAGTTTAATCTTCCTTGTTAGAATGCTGGAATATAGACGCAGCTAATTTGTTCTGAACCCGAAAGTTAAGTCCGCCCAAGACCCCCCTCTCTGTGCCCCCTGGGGATAAAATCACAAGCGGACGCGACTTTTACGCTCTCTTCTCAGCTCTCTTCCGTGCGCCTCTTCACCTCTCTCTTCAGCGCTTTCCTCGCTGCTGTTTTTTTCCCTTTGTTTGCACTACCTAGTCTTTACTCCCCGTGGAGAACACTCCTTTAACTTCAAAGTTATAATTTTCCTTTGTTCAACTTAGTTGCTCAAGAGTTCGCAAGAAACGTTACTTTTATATTTTGTTTTCTTACTGTTTGAAAGGCTTTTACTTCCATGAGTAACTGTCACTACCTATACCTCCTCACCAGAGAGAATGACGTTCCTTAGTTAAGTTTTCGCGCTGGAAAGCAGTGCGCATCATCTTCTGCTTATAATTCCTGAGCCTCTTTTTCCCCGTGTTTCTCCTGTGAGTGATACTCCGGGTATTGAGTTCTTGACAGAAAGTTGGTGTTTGTTGCTTTGTTATTCCTTTCTTGTGAGTTTAATAACATTCCTGTATGTGCCAGTTCGACGTTTAATATTTGCTAGCGCAGCATGAAGCTAATTTAACATAGTTCTTTCTCAGCTAAGTGTAGTTGCCTGATGGCTCTTCACGTGAGAGAGGAATGTCCTTCACGTGTTTATGTTGACATTAGGTAGTGCATTATATGACCTGCGAGTGGAGCCGTCGTGCTCGTTTCTTCCTGATATAAACTGTGTAGCATACAGCCATGTTGTTATCTGAGTAAAGACTGTATGTAATTTAGGTTACCATTTTCCATTAGATATATAATTGGAAGTATTTGTTCATGCTGAGATGCATTGTTTGAGTTATGTTAATAGTAATATTTATTTACGACTTATGGTAATTATTTTGTTCTAGACTGATGACAATACAGAGGACTGGAGAATTGGAAATAAATACGGCTGGAACAGTCTAAGAAGAAATTACGTCTCCTTCTCTTCATTCCTGTATCCTGATCGACACACCATTCTTGTTTACTGTTAATCCCATACAAGTCAGCGCTACTTCATTACCTCCAAATCACTTACTAAAGTGTTTTTGTTTATTAATCTATTTTTATCGTGCAACTTTATAAGTATTCTATGATAAGTTTTTATCTCCCTTTTTGTAACATCTTTTCACCTTTCTGTTGCATCTGTCCGGCCGGCATGTCAAGATCTGGCTCTGTCAGTGCCCTCCTCTCCTTTGTCTTGTGTGTGTTTGTCTCCCTCTGTCTGCGTTTCCCTGCATGTGCTTTCCCCTGTCTGTCTGTAGGTCCGGTAGGCGTTCCCCAAAGCTGCTGCCTGTTTAGCTGATTACACCACCACCTTAAAAGCCTGAGGCTGGCAGGCATGCAGCGCCGGACCGTTGTCGACCCAACCTTGGTAAAACTATTCCCCCCGGACTGGCATCCCCTTTCTCGTAGTGATTTTCACGCTCCCCGTTGTAAGCTTACAAATCTGGTTTTGTGTTCTGTTTTCTCTCCGTAGTTTCCCGTGTTCCCGTTTTCCCGTCCGTCTCCCGATCTCCCGTCGTCTCCCCGTTCTTGTATTTACGTGTTTGTTTAGTTAGTCTTGTGTTTGGTTATCTGTAGTGTTTTTTGGTTTGCATTTATTAAACGTTTAATTTGTAACTTTCTTTTTGTCCGTGTCTGCATTTGAGTCCACCTTTGTGTTATTTCTGTACCGTTCATGACACGGCAGGTTGCATTGAATTTTGCACGACACCAACTCAACAGAACCGGTCAGAACTTCTCTTTTGACCACCAACGACAAACAGGGCCAAGTGATCTGACAGGCCTGAACCAATGTGGAGCAGCAGCAGTCCCGCTGCTCCAACTGCGCCAGTCCGACAGTCGACAGTCCACACCGAACTGCAGATCCGTCAAACATCGGGACTCGGTGACCCACGGACCCAGCTGCGCTGTTACTGTGAGACGCCTAGGCGACTGTACCACCTCAACGAGAAAGTAAGATTGGCCCTTTACTACAGTTTCTGGGTAAGACTGTTGGTGAAAATTAGGTTCTGATCCGAGCTCTGTTGATAGGCTAATTAGAGCTGGTTTAAGTCTGCCAGTAATATTATAAACCAGCCTTAGGTTTGAACTACTCTGGTGTTAAGCTTGTTATATCCACATTTATTCCTTTGTCACTCATCTATTCAGTATTGCATTATTCTATATTATCCTTGCCAGTTAATCAAATAAATGTTTATAACTTTACGTCATTGTGAGAATCTTCCCTTTCGTGCAGAAGTTAATCGTCACTGTTAGGTTACGGTACGAACTAACGCGTTCGAGACGAGACTGATGAAATTTAAATAATCAATTACTTTAAGTTGCTAACAGGTATTAAACCTTCAAAGTTTAATAAACACCCTGTCTTAAGTTGGTGTGGTGCCCTACTTCGAGGTAAATTAAATCCTAAATTTTAATGAGTCCAGGTAATTCACAATTAATTCAGTGATTAATCTATTCAAGGCATAATACGTGTAGATCCCCTGAGAAGACCACTATTATTTGAGAAACCAAAGACTAAAAATACTGTAAAAAAAAATCACTGTCTTTCTGTTAAAAGGGTTAACATCTGGAATAATTTCCCTCAAAATCTTAAATTATCCTGTACTCTTGTGGGCTTAAAAAGACTTGATAAGAATTATATAATTTCTCATTAAAGTATGGAAAATTAGGTGTAATGATTTTGTACTATTTGGGGTTATGAATTGTGCGCTATTTTTTATTTTGTTGTGATCAGACATTTAAGTGTACTGATTAGTTTCAAATGTCTGTTATCTGATCCTTTTGTATTAATGAGTGTAATTTTTCTGAGGTAAAAGGTGAATTTAAGCTTTTGCTTCAACCAAATCAAATAAATTAATTAATTCATTCATTTTGATTGTTGCTGTGGGACAAAGTGAGACTAGTCTCCCGTGAAATTTAAGGTATTTTTGTAGATATTATTGTTAGAGCCAATTTTGGTTTGATATTTTGTTTGATTGATTGTTTAATATGCAAGATGTCTAAAAGCCACAACCACAAAGGACTGTGATTATCTTGGAAAAGCAAAATAAGTCAAAACAGTTAAAATAACTATGTTTATACGGTGCATTAATAAAAATACCTGGAGTTTTCGATATTTATTATATTATATTAAGAGAAGTCACACTGTAATTGCATGAAAAAAACAGCTCAAGAAATATCTGCGTCCATGCCTTTGAAACCGACTCACAACGCTGTAGTACACATGCCAGGCCTGTGTGTTGTGCTGTAACACAGCCACAGAAATACACCAAGAACGGAGAAGAAGAAGAGACGTTGTTGTTGTGTGTGTGTAACCATTCATGCTCTCGATTTTGTCAACACCCGCCCGACTCTACCTCTGATTAGTTTAGCATGAAATTTTATTCTACCTGAGCCAGACACCATCATTTATTATGTCTCGTCCCCCCTTACGAAGGAATAACAGTCTTTGCCATTTGGCTTAGAGATTTAGTTGGTCTGATGAAAACAGCTTCAATGAGCTCATAATTATAGTAACGCGCTGCATTTTTTGGCAGTAACAGCGTTATAATGATGGGAAGGTAATCAATTAGATAACTCCTTACTGAAAAAAGCAACGCCGTTATTCCCATCACTGGTCTTAACACGTTTTTTCTGAAGATACTTTGACTTTAATATGCAAGTGTGTGACCTTTCGGCCTCCTCCAGACCACTTTCACAGAGAAAGGGAGGGAGAGAGGGATGGTTAAAGTGTTCACTCTAACCTTGTTCTTTGAGAGGAGGATAGGGACAGAGAGAGCCTGGGTGGCTGTGTGTGATGGAGATGGATGGTCCTCTTCTGGCTAACACACACAACACATCGCAACACACACACATGCACTCACACACCAAGATTATACTACACATCACAAACACACAAACCTTGCTGAGAAAACACTTACTACTCTGGGAAACAGTGGAAGTAGGTTGTGTTTTGACAATAGTGAAAATGTATATTTTATCACCAAAACATGTGGAAGAACTTAGCAGAAGTGTGTATCCATTGTACGTAGCTTGTGCAACCCTGGTAAAATCCACATTAAAAAATTAGCGGCATGGCAGTAGTAAATGTGTACCCAACATGTAGCGCACATGCCAGCAAAACTGAAATGAATTTGAATTCACCTGATGGGGAATCACAAATAAGAACAGCCACTATCCTGTTAAAATACCTATTACACTGGTTTGGATGGCCAATTTGTGGTTGATAAATACTTTCCTACTTTTGTACATTTTTGCAATCATTGCACAGAGAGGCAAATTATTAGCAGCCTGACTAGTGAGTGTGTGATTGGCTGTGCAGGGATTATAACATGTGAGGCTGATATTTACAGTCTTGGCTGAATTTCAGAAAAAAAAGAAAGAACAGAAATTAAAAGCCATTATTTTATATTTTCTTCTTTATCAGCCAGTTAAGTTTGGGAAGTCTTGGGATGGGAACATTGATAGTTTGGCCTGGTTCAGAATGAAATATCTCAACAACAATTTGATGGACTGCCATGAAAGTTGTCAAAAGACACTAACAGCTTTATTTCAGGAATCCCAAAACCTTATTATAGTTATTATGATTTCTGCCTTATTTACATTAAATTTGACATACAAAAATACAGGCATTCATGTTTTCTACTGGTTTAATTATAATAACTTTGGTGATACCTTAGCCTTTCCTCTCTCTGCTAGAATTTTTTGACCAAATTCCTACAAACATTTTATGTCCTCTGTTTTGTATCACAACAAAATAATATATAATAATAATATAATATAATATAATATAATAATATAATTTTCTTGTTTTCCCGACATAATTAATGTGATAGATAATAAATGAAACGTAATAGCCCTGATATTTCCATCACACCTGACATGTCATGCCTCAAAAAGACTTCTCATATCTTGAAGAACACTACAGACAACACTGACTTATTTCAGTTGGTTATTTACTGTTATGAAATCTGTTCAATTTGTAGGAGGAAGTGTCATGGTTTGGGGGACTTGTTTTCTGCAGCACGAGTTGGGCCTCTTGTACAGCTGCATGGCAGGGTCAATTCAAATGTTTATGTGAACCTCCTTCAGCAACATGAAATACCTTCACTGTAATTGTCTCCCAATCAGCTGCAACTTTCATACAAGACAATGCCCCTTGTCACACTGCAAAACAGGTTAAAGCAGTTCTTTGAAACTAAGAATATTGAAACAATGAAATGGCCAGAGTCCAGATCTAAACCCCATAGAGAATCTCTGTAAAATCCTTGGCAACAAAGTAATGTCTAAGAAACCCACTCCAGTTACTGAACTGTGACTTACTGACTTATTTATGATAAACATAGACCCAACAATTCCCCCGTAGAGTACGGTGGCAACGAAAACCATCCCTATTACAGGCAGGAACGTCAGACAGACCCAGCTCTGTGGAGGACGGCCATCTGTCTTGACCAGTTGGGGAGGAAGAAAAGGAGAGAGAAAGAGAGAAAAGACGGACAGATGGACAGAGAGAGACAAAGACAGACACAAAGACAGAGACAGACACACTTCCAGTAACTATAATAATATCTATAGTAATGTGAACATGACTTATATGTTATGGCAGTTAATAGAGCAGAATAGTAGAAACAGCTAAGGTTATAGATTATAATAGTAGCAGGAAGCGTCATGCAGGACCACGGCAGCAGGCAACACTATGATCAGCAGAGACCTGCGAGACGACAAAGCACAAACAACTCCGGGGAAGAAGTTGAATTAGTAACATGCATTGATGAGACATGAATGATACATACAGTGTTTCTTCTCTCCATGTTTGACCTCAGTGGGCGAGGCCTCCGAACCAGGAATATTTAAGGGCGTAACATGTTAATGGCGATCGAATTCAGCCGCCACATTTATCAAGGCCCGCTCATTCGTACGCTGAGATTGGTCAGATACGAATGTTTCATAAATCACACGTGTGTCCTGTCGTACGACCAATTCTCAGATCTACGCCCGTTTTCACACAAGATTGATAAATGAGGGCCAACGTTCCTAATTTTCGCAATAAAACGCAGGTGAAAATATGCATTCCTTGTCGTAAGTTTTATGTGAGAATCGAAGGACATATCCTGATAAAAAATAACACCCAGATTCCTTACTGTAGTGCTGGAGGACAACACAACATCATCCAGAGTAACAATGTCTTTAGCTATTGAGTTTCGGAGGCCTTTGGGGCCAAGTACAATGACTTCAGTTTTATCTGAGTTTAACATCAGAAAATTGCAGGTCATCCAGCTTTTTTATTTCCTTAATGCACATTTGAAGTTCATCTAACTGATTGTTTTCGTCTGGTTTGATCGACAAATATAATTGTGTATCATCAGCATAACAATGAAAGTTTATGGAGTGCTTCCTTATAATATTTCCTAAGGGAAGCATATATAAGGTGAATAGAATCGATCCAAGGACAGAACCCTGTGGGACTCCGTGACTAACTTTAGTGTGAATGGAGGATTTGTCATTAACATGTACAAACTGAGATCTATCTGATAAATATGACAGCTCAGTGCGGTTCCTTTAATGCCAATTAGATGCTCCAGTCTCTGTAGCAGGATATGATGGTCAATAGTTTCAAAGGCAGCACTAAAATCTAATAAAACAAGTAAAGAGACAAGTCCTTTGTCTGAAGCTATTAGAAGGTCATTTTTTACCAGTGCTGTCTCAGTGCTATGATTCATTCTAAATCCTTACTGGAAGTCCTCAAATGACTCATTATAATGTAAAAAGTCACACAGCTGATTGGCGACTAATTTCTCGAGGATTGTGAAGAATGGACTTTGCAGTCCACGTCCACACAGGATGGTGGCGGCAAGGACACACTGAGGTTGGGTGGTGATGGGGTGCAGACACATCGGCCAGCAAACGTGGATGACGGTGAAAAGTGCAGATTTATTTACAGTGAGAAAAAAATACGTGTTACAGCCCAAATGGCAACAAAAAAACAAACAAATAAATCAAACAAACAATCATACAAACCAAAAATGAACCCACAGGTTTCTCGATCGCAAAAAAAACATGCACAATTCTCTTTTTCTCAATTCTCTTTAACAACCTCTCAGCAAGTTCACACTCTCCAGACTCCCACCCGAGGACAGAAAACCCTCACTTTAAATAGAGCCCTTGGGCTCAGATAATTGGGAGAAACCAAGGTGACAGGGCATTTTGGTTAGGTTTAGGGTTGCAGCTGATATTTTACCTATCCCACATACATTGAAATAATTTCCCCTGCATTTCAGTACAAAAAAACCCAAAAAATACTTAATATTTAAATAATATTATATAATAATCACATTTCAATACAAAATCATTTTGTGTTGTCCAAAATAGCTTCCCCTGCTTAAATCCAAACTTTATGGACTAACAGAATGAAATTATGAAATTATGGAGCAGAATCGGCGGGTACCGCGTCGTTGGCTATGATGGTTGCAGAAGTTTGGTGAGTAACTGAAATATGGGTGGAAAAAGCGAGTGCGCATGAATGAATTACGTCGCGGTTGCCGGCACCGCGCGTAATTACACACCATCTGAAACTAAGTGCGTGTGCGTGTAGGAGAAGGCAGTCAGTATAAATGTCACAGGGGATGTCAGGCAAGTTGGGGGAAAATGGGGGCTAACTTTTCACACTTCCTACCTCCTCTGGAGGCTCGCCACTAGGGTGGCGAGACAAAAAATCTGCCACCAGGTTCTGGTTTCCTGTCCTATACTGCACCTCAAATCTGAAGGGCTGCAACGCCAAAAACCAACGGGTAATGCGGGCATTAGTGTCCTTCATTTTGCCCAGCCATTTCAGGGCTCGGTGGTCCGTTTCCAGAAGAAAGTCTCTACCTAAAAGGTAGTACCTAAAAGTGTCTAGTGCCCACTTGACGGCAAGGCCCTCCAGCTCTACGGCTGAGTACCGTGTCTCCCGGGGAAACAGCTTGTGGCTAATGAAAGCCACTGGTCGTTGCTGTTCTCCCTCACCCTGGAGTAGTACTGCCCCCAGACCAACCCCAGAGGCATCGGTCTGTACAGTTCATGGCTTGGAAAAGTCTGGGCTCTGCAGCACAGGGCCGCTGCACATAGCCTCCTTCTAATCGAGGAAAGCCTTTTCATGCTGCTCCTCCCACTTGACCTTCACCGGACCAGACTTTCTGGTCAGGTCAGTGAGGGGCGCAGCTCTGCTCGCGAAGTTTGGCACAAACCGCCTGTACCATCCAGCAAGCCCCAAAAAGGACCGGATATCCTTCTTGGTCTGGGGCTGCGGGCAGTCACGGATAGCCTTGATTTTGTTCTTCTGTGGTCTGATTACCCCATGACCTAGGATGAGTCCCAGGTACGGCACCTCCTGCCGGGCCAAAGTGCATTTCTTGGGCTGGGCAGTCAGCCCAGCCTGATATATCCGCTGTAGCACCTCAGCAAGATGCGCAAGGTGCTCCTCCCAGGTGGCACTGAAGATGACGATGTCATCAAGGTATGCTCCTGCAAAGGCACCAGTCCCATCCAGCACACGGTCCATCAACCGCGGCGAATGTGGCAGGCGCCCCCTGTTGGCCAAACGGCAAAACTTTGAACTGGAACAGTCCCTTGGTTGTCCTGAAAGCTGTGCAGAGCCTGGCCACCTTTGCAATTGGCACTTGCCAGTATCCCTTACACAGGTCCAAGGTGGAAATGAAGTGCGCCTTTCCAAGACGCTCGATGAGGTCTTCCAGCCTAGGCATGGGATATGCGTCAAAGTGAGATTGAGCATTTACCTGCCGGAAGTCAATGCAGAAACGCATACTGCCGTCTTTCTTTGGAACTAGGACGACAGGGCTGCTCCAGGCACTCTCTGACCGCTCAATCACTCCAAGTCTTTGCATCACCTGCAGCTCCTCCTGGAGGGCAGGCAACACTCGCTCCGGAACTCGGTACATCCGCTGCCGGAGTGGTGTGGTGTCCTTCAGCAGGACATGGTGCTCAGCCATAGAGGTGGCTCCAGGATTGTTGCTGAACAGGCCGTCAGGGATGACAGCCAGCAACTCCTGTTGCTGTTGGGGGATGAGATGGCTAATGTCAATCTCCCCTGCTGGATGGTCAGTAGGGAAGAACTGCTCCGGAGTGTCTTTCTCCTCCTTCACTGCTTGTACCAGCAGCTGTTGGCTCAGTGGCAACTCTCTCTCGTGCCACTCTTTCAGCAGGTTAATATGAAACACCTGCCGCTACTTTCTCCTCTCTGGCATTTCCAGCTCGTAGGTGGTGGGCCCCAGCTTCCTGGTGATGCTGTAAGGTCCCTGCCACTTGGCCAACAGCTTGTTCTCCTCCGTAGGTAGGAGTAGAAGAACTTTCTGGCCTGGCTGGAAGGTTTGCTGCCTCGCTCTCTGGTCATACCAGCGGGTCTGGGTCTGTTGCGCTTGCTGGTTGGAAGGTTGTCCTTCACCATGTTGGTCATCTCTTCCATCTTCTTTCTCATGGTGATGACATAGGTGAGGATATTAGTGGTGGTAGGCTTTGGTGACTCCCAGGCATCTCTGAGGAGATCAAGAGGGCCCCTCACCTGTCTGCCAAACAGGAGTTCGAATGGGGAGAACCTTGTTGAGGCTTGGGGGACCCCTCGGTAGGCGAACAAGAGGTAGGGGAGCCAGCGGTCCCAGTCCTTGCCCTTGGCAGCCACAAACCTCCTCAGCATGCCCTTCAATGTCTGGTTGTACCTTTCTACCAGTCCGTCAGTCCGGGGGTGGTAGGAGTGGTTCTGATACCCTTAATCCCCAATAACCCATACACCTGCTTCATGTTGTTTGATAGAAAAGATGTTCCCTGATCGGTTAATATCTCCTGGGGAATCCCTACTCTGGAGAATAACTGCAAAAGTACAGGGGCAAAGGTTCTAGTTGTGACCTTTCGTAGTGGAAAAGCTTCGGGGTAGCAGGGGGCGTAATCACAGATTACCAGTATATATTGGTGGCCAGCCTGTGTGCGCTCTAGGGGGCCAACAATGTCCATCCCTATCCTCGTGAAGGGCACTTCAATAACCGGGAGCGGCTGTAGTGGAAAAGGCTTGACCCGGTGTTTGCTCGTGAGTTGAGTTGATGTGGGACAGGTTTTGCAGTGTCTGTGGACATCAGTATAAATGCCTGGCCAAAAAATTCGCAAGCTATTCTCTGGAGTGTTTTTACACTACCCAAATGACCTGCCCAGGTAATGTCATGACCTAAGCTCAGTATCTTTAATCTCAGGGTACAGGGGACTACTAGCTGCTCACTGCTGCTCCCTTCAGGCTGGTGATATAGCAGGCCCTGATGCACAAAGTAAAATTCTCCCGAAAGAGCTTTTGCCTGGCCTGTGCTCACCCCTTCAACCTCTGTAGCCTTACTGAAGAGCTCTTTTAGTGACTCATCTGGCCTCTGCAGCTCTTTTAAATCAAGGGGAACTTCCCATTGCTCTTCCCTCACAACGGGAAGCGGTTCTGGCTCTAAGTCAGCCATAACTTTTACAGTGCCTAACAGCTTTTCTCGTCTGTGCTGCTGACAGGTTTTTACTGCTTTACAGTTCTCTGGAGAACTGATCTCCTCTTGGCTGTATGGCATCATCTCTAGTAACGTCTGCATATCGGTCTGTGTCTGAGACCTGGTAGCAACCATACTCACTGGCAGAGTAGACTGCACCAGCTCTGGCAGTATGAGCACATCCTGACCCAAAACAACTGGATGGCTCAACCCTCTGACAATGCCCGGTTTAAGTTTGTACGTCTGCTCTTGTACCTCAAGACAGATCTCTGCTATCAGGTACTAATGCTCATCACCTTCGACACAGCACACTCTGAGGCGCTCCCCTGTCAGCGTTTCGGGCTGATCCACCATGTGGGGTTGCACGAGGGTCTGAGTGCTGCCGGTGTCAAGAAGAGCCCTTGCTGGCCTGCCGTTTACCGTTACCTCTATATGGTCTGTATTTCGCCAACAAAAGAGGGTTCCTTTCTAGTCCCGGGACCGGTACACATATTAGTGCTTTTGCTCTCTTAAGCGGGCATTCTCTGATGAGGTGACCTGGGTTTCCACAAAAGTGACATACAACGCTGTCTCTACTCATGGGTCTGGTTGTAGGTGGGCTAGTAGGTCTGGCGTGAGTCTTGTGCTGTGTTGGGTAATATCTGGTGCTTGGACCCCTACTCTGTTCGCTGTGTCTAGGACCAACTCCACTCCCATACCTCACAGACATACCCTTAATTATTGGCCTGCTAGAGCTGTGCTGGCGGATGTCCTTTGTTCCACGGCGAGCAGCCAGGAAAGAGTCAACCAGCTCTGCTGCTTAATGTCCAGTGTGCGGGTTGTGCTCCTTGACCCACACCTGCACCTCTGGAGATAGGGAGCACAGGAACTGCTCCAAAATGAGGGTCTCCCCAATCTCCTCAACAGTCTTTTCGGCTGGCCTAATCCACTTGTGGTAGAAGTCTTTCAGCCGATTGTAGAATTCCCTCTGTGTCTCTCCCGGTTGCAGGTTTGGTTCTCTAAACCTTTGCCGGTAAACCTCTGCATTAATTTCATATTTTGCCAATATGGAATCTTTCACCTTGTGATACTGCACTGCGTTGTATGGATCCATGGCTACATACGCAGCCCGTGCCCTACCGGTCAGATATGGCACCAGGAAAATAGCCCAGTCAGCCTGGGGCCACCTGTAGGCTGTAGCCAGTCGCTCAAAGGTGGTCAGGTACTGCTCTACGTCGTCCCGTTCCTCCAGACTTGGCAAGGCTGCTCTGGTCCGCATCGCTAGAGATGGCATCACTGGTGGTGCAGCAGGCATCTGCATACCTGCCGGCGGTGCTGCTGGCATCCACGGTGCGGCTGGTGTAGGAGAGTAAGCCTACAAGTATTATGGCTAGAATATATCAGTCGCTGAATTAGTTATGAATTAACTTGACTCGTTAAATTTTAGGATTTATTTTACCTCGAAGTAGGGCACCACACCAAAATAAGACAGGATGTTTATTAAACTTTGGTGAAGGTTTAATACCTGTTAGTAATTTAAAGTAATTGATTATTTAAATTTTATCAGTCTCGTCTTGAACACGTTAATTCGTACCACAGCCTTATCAGTGATCAAACTTTCTGTACAGAATGGAAGACTCTCACAACGACGTAAGGTTATAAACATTTATTTGACTACCTAAAAAGGAGAATGCAGGATAGTGCAACACTGAATAGACAAGTGAAGGGTTAAATGTGGATATAAAAAGTTTAAGACCAGAGTGATTCAGAACTACGGGCTGGTTTATAATATTACTGGCGGACTGAAACTGGCTCTAATTAGCCGGCCAACAGAACTTGGATCAGAATTTAACTGTCACCAACGTTTAAACCAAGAGTTGCATTAAAAGGCCAACCTTACTTTGCCGTTGATATTACAGTCGCCCTGGCGTCTTACAGTACCGATGCAGGTTCGTAGGTTCACGTCCCGGTGTTTGGCGGACCTTAGTTCTGGTTCTGTAGACTGGGTTGGATCGGCGGGGCTTGTCTGCTCCCGTCCCGGCTTGGATGCGACTCTTCAGGTGGCTTGCCTCTGGCTGGTGTTTGTGGGTTGACAAAAATGTTCTGACCGTTTCTGAACTAGAGTTTGATGCAATTTGTTGGCCGGACAAAAGGGAAAGGACAGCACAAGGGGTTTTACTATACTTAAAAAGATGAAAACTAACGTAGAAAACTTATAAAGTTGCGTGATAAAAATAGATTAATAAACGAAAATACTTAAGTAAGAAAACAACGTCTCTTGCTAACTTTGGGTTAACAAAGTTAAACAAAAGAACAAAGGAAACGAAACGCAGGAAGAGCAGAAGAGGGGGAGAAGAGATAAGTGCAGGAGGTGAAATAACAGAGGGGGTCAGAGGTGCGAAGAGGTGGTGCAGAGAGAGAGGTGTGAGACAGCAGTCTCTTCCTTTTCTACTAAAGAAAAAGGGGGAGTCTTGGCATAACCCAACCCTCTAACAGGGAAGATTAAACTACCTTTGGTTGATTTTCCATTATTAAGCTTTCTGATATCCAATTTAACCAAATCTTTAGGCAGAGTTTTAACAGATACAGATACTGAGTGACGGGCCTATTATGAAAACACAGAATATTTCAGGAATTAGATAGAGACTTTGCACTTCTGAAACCACATACAAAATCACAACAAGAAACAAATAATGCATATACTGTTACACACTTGCAAGAATGTCTTTGAACAGCCAGTTGCGATGAAAAATCGAACTTTAACTGTTTTCCAAACTTCTACACAAAGTTCTGTTGTTTAGATTTTATTAATGAAAGTCCCTCTGTCTCCCAACAGAGACCGTTCCTCCGGTTCGAATTGTAGTCAGATTTGACGTTGATTTAGGTTAAAAGGGGTCCTTCATCCTGGACTTCTGTTTTTTAATTACCCTAGGAGGGTTTGAGGTTGTAAAACACACCTTATCTCCTATTGAAACAAGTATAAAACCGTCTTATCTCTCGTTGCCTTCCTGTGACGCTGGGCAGAAAAAACAGACACAAAGAACTCATTAAACAGCACTTCCTCTTGAGGTCCTACACTGGCATCCACGGTGTTGCAGGCATCCACGGGGCTGCTGGTGGCGCTGCTAGTCACGCTGCTGGTGGGGCTACTGGCGGCGCGGCTGGCTGCACGGCTGGTGCTGGTGGGGCTGCTGGCGGTACGGCTGGCTGCGCGGCTGGTGCTGGTGGGGCTGCTGGCGGCACGGCTGGTGCTGGTGGGGCTGCTGCTCCGTCACCTCTCTGCTCCAGCTCATCCCGGAAGTTGTTGAGCTACACTTGCTCATTTTGCCACCTGATCTGCGAGGTCTAGTGTCCCAACAGTCTCTTCCACCGCCTCTCCTCTTCTGGCTCCTTCTTCTTCCTCCTCCTCCTCCTGCTCCTGCAGGGCATTCTTGGCCAGTCGTCTGTACGACATTGCTTGCCGTACTTTGACCCGTCTTCCCGGCCTCTTTCTCAGTGTCCTTGAGGACGCGACGATCCCACTTCTGACACCAACTGTGAAGAATGGACTTTGCAGTCCACCTCCACACAGGATGGTGGCGGCAAGGACACACTGAGGTTGGGTGATGATGGGGTGCAGACACAACGCCCAGCAAACGTGGATGACGGTGAAAAGTGCAGATTTATTTACCGTGAGAAAAAAATGTGTTACAGCCCAAATGGCAACAAAAAAACAAACAAATAAATCAAACAATCAAACAAACCAAAAATGAACCCACAGGTTTCTCGATCGCAAAAAAAACCCCACGCACAATTCTCTTTTTCTCAATTCTCTGTAACAACCTCTCAGCAAGTTCACACTCTCCAGACTCCCACCCGAGGACAGAAAACCCTTGCTTTAAATAGAGCCCTTGGGCTCAGATAATTGGGAGAAACCAAGGTGACAGGGCATTTTGGTTAGGTTTAAGGTTGCAGCTGATATTTTACCTATCCCACATACATTGAAATAATTTCCCCTGCATTTCAGTACAAAAAAATAAAAAATAAACTTAATATTTAAATAATATTATATAATAATCACATTTCAATACAAAATCATTTTGTGTTGTCCAAAATAGCTTCCCCCGCTTAAATCCAAACTTTCCCCTATCCCGAACAGGGAATAAAATAGCCTGTTGACAAGGCTCGTGTTCCTTGGGGAAATCAAATGATACGGGACCAGGAAGTGAAAGTGAGTGTATCAGTGTATTGTCAGTGTTTGGGTGCACAATGTATGGACTAACAGAATGAAATGGGTTATGGAGCAGAATCGACGGGTACCGTGTCGTTGGCTATGATAGTTGCAGAAGTTTGGTGAGTAACTGAAATATGGGTGGAAATAGCGAGTGCGCATGAATGAATTACGTTGCGGTTGCTCGGTTGCCGGCACCGCGCGTAATTACAAACCATCTGAAACTAAGCGCGTGTGTGTGTGCGTGTAGGAGAAGGTAGTGAGTATAAATGTCACAGGGGATGTCAGGCGAGTTGGGGGAAAAGGGGGGCTAACTTTTCACAAGGATCTTAGAGAGAAATGGAAGGTTAGATATAGGTCTATAGTTGGCTAGTACCTCAGGATCAAGACTGGGCTTTTTAAAAGGGGTTTAATTACAGCTACTTTAAAAGACTGTGGTTCATAACCTGCTGATAAAGACATGTTAATCCTATCTAATACAGGAGTGCTAACTATAGGTAACACTTCTTTAAGTAACCTAGTTAGAATAGAGTCTAGGAGACAAGTAGAAGGCTTTGATGCCGAAATAGTACATGTTAATTTGTTAAGTTTGACTGTAGAAAAGCAGTCCAAGAACATATCAGGTCGTACAGTTGGTCCCTGGGTTTGAAGAAAAATTGGTGCCAAGCGAGTTGATTTTGTCTCCCTTATAGTTATAATTTTGTAATTAAAGAAGGCCATGAAGTCGTTACTACTGAGGGTTATATGGCTCAATAGAGCTGTGGCTCTCTGTCAACCTTGCTACAGTGCTGAAAAGAAATCTAGGATTGTTCTTATTCTCTTCTACTAAAGATGAGTAATAGGCTGCTCTGGCATTACGGAGGGCCTTCCTATATGTTTTTAAACTTTCATGCAAAGCTAAGCAAGATTCCTCCAATTTAGTAGAGCACCATTTACTTTCTAATTTTCGCGATACTTGTTTTAATTCACGGGTTTGTAGTTATACCATGGCGCTAACTTCCTCTGTTTCATTATCTTCTTTTTTAAAGGAGCAACAGAGTCAAGTGTCGTTCGTAGTGAGCCTGCAACAAGGTCAACAAGGTGATCAATTTCAGAGAAACTAACGTTAATGCAGGAATCTTGAATATTAGGATAAGGCATTCAATTAAATGCAGATGGAATCAATTCCTTAAATTTAGTTATAGCACTATCAGATAAACATCTAGTGTAGAAACTTTTGCCCAGAGGTGAGTAGTCCTGTAATATGAATTCAAAAGTTATTAAATAATGGTCTGATAAAATAGTATTCTGTGGAAAGACTATTAAGTCATTGATTTCCACGCCATAAGCCAAATCAAGGTTGAGGGTGTGATTAAAACAGTGAGTAGGTTTATGTACACTCTGACTAAAACCAGTCGAATCTAATAGAGAGATAAACGCAGTACTAAGGCTATTATTATCAACGTCCACATTAATATTAAAATCTCCTACAATGATTACTTTATCAGATTTAAGGACTAATTTTGACAGAAACTCTGTGAATTCAGAGTACGGACCAGGAGCACGGTGCACTATAACAGGTATAATTGGCTGCACAGTTTTCCAGGTTGAATGTGAAAGACAAAGAACAAGACTTTCAAATGAATTATAATTTCATTTAGGTTTAGTAGTCATTCATTTCTTATCTTGCAAACAAAAGTTAAAGCAGCATAATTTAATTGAGTTAAGGTTGTATAACTGCATAATTATAGTTATATCATATAGCCTTAACACAACGTCCTTATTCTGATTAAATTTTCATGATGCAGTCTTTTTATTCACATTATATGTCGCCCTGAAAAGTAAACAACTTCAGTACTTGTCAGATGATTAGTTAAACATGCAATTTTAATGAATGTACATTTTAATTGTGAAGTCCCTATGTGAGTTCATAGGTTCAACTTGTCTTTGGCGCCTTGTCTGTTGAAGATAAGCAGGTTCTAAAACTGATAATATAAGTCTTTGGGCTTTGAGTTAGCGAGTGATGCCCATTTTATCTTGCTGTCATGGAGGAGCCTGACCAGGCCCTGTCATAAATTGAAGATTCTGTCACTCAATTCCATCAGCTGAACCAAGGGTCACATGTCGGATCGCACCTCACTGAGATCAT
This sequence comes from Echiichthys vipera, assembly GCF_963691815.1. Taxonomy (NCBI): domain Eukaryota; kingdom Metazoa; phylum Chordata; class Actinopteri; order Perciformes; family Trachinidae; genus Echiichthys; species Echiichthys vipera. The sequence goes on from NC_139837.1 coordinate 30,205,265, forward strand.
CTTCATATGAATCAAGTTATTGTCTGATCACACTACAATGGTATATGTCAATTTCAAGTTTATTAAAAATAGCAGCAGACAATTATTGCCCTAAAGTTGTACTCCATAAGTTTCTAACGGCCTCTGTGGCAGTAAGATTACTGTTACTTTTGTGGTTGCTGGCATCTCTGGAAGTGTCTGTCTGTCTGTCTTTGTTGCTCTCTGTCCATATGTCCGTCTTTTCTCTCTCTCTCTCTCTCTCCTTTTCTTCCTCCCCAACCGGTGCAGACAGATGTCCGTCCTCCATAGAGCTGGGTCTGTCCAACGTTCCTGCCTGTTATAGGGAAGATTTTCGTTTCCACCGTACTCTACGGGGGAATTGTTGGGTCTATGTAAATCACAAATGAGTCATGAAGTGTGGTCTATACCTACTCTGTAAGGTGTCTTGAGATAACTTTTGATATGATTTGGCACTATAAATAGAATTGAAAGTAAGGTGTAAATGCAGCTGAGCCTGTTCTTTCAGAGCCTCCATCTTGTCACATTCCCGGTGACACAGCCATGTGTCTTGGTTTTTGTTGCTCTTTTTTAAGCTTTATTGAAACACATTCACCTCTCTACTTTTAGTCGGTCCCCTATATGTTCCCCTCCATAAACACACACACATTCCTATTATACTTCTGCCCTTACTTTAAGCCTGACTCAGAAGTTGGAACTTCCCGATTTCCGATTAGAAGTAAACGCAGCATAACCGTTAGTGACGAGCTACACCGGCAGACCAACTGCTGTCAGCAGAGTACCTAACATGGAGGCTTATTTAGAGAGGGAATGTCTCCACAGATATATTGGAATACTCAGCATAAAGGCAACACGTGCTTTCATTAGTGGGTCACATGATCACCATTGTTTTAACTTATTATTTGATAGATATTAACTTAAAAGACAATTAAATGGATGAAAGAGTACAAAACAAAAAGTGTTTATCTTGAGTAATAATAAGCAGTATTTAGTTGAGATAGTTAATAGTTGTGATTACCAGCTGCCCCAGCTGCTCCTGGTATCCAAATACATCAGCATGTTGTGTTCTTTTATGTATCCATAGAGTTACAAACTGGATCATTAACATAAATGGAACACACATTTGTATGTGTATGTGTGTGTGTGTGTGTGTGTATGAGCATATATTCAAAATGTGTTAACATGCAGTGTATTATAAACCCTGTGAGAGCCAACAGTTGCAGCCTGTCCCATGTCCCAGTGTGATGTCCAGATGCGTCTCAGTGCAGAAATGACTGAAGAGCAGTGAGCCAGTGCCCCAACGTGGAGCCCTTCACCCACAGGAACAGCTCATACAAGGTGAGTCTCCACAGGTTGAGAGACTCTGCCAGCATAATCTGTAGATGCCTCCTCCTGGACTGACTCTTACTCCTCTTGTGCCTGCAGCCGGAGCAGCAAAAGAAGGAAAGAGTGAAGGGTTAGGCACAATCATCATGCTTATTACAAATGCTCCTCAGTTCTCTAACAATTTGCTAATGAGTCATATCAAAACATATTTCACAACTTCATTATGACACATCAATGCATGGTCATCAGTTTGAACAAATAACAGCATTTTCAATGAATTGCTTTCGTATATTATTAACTTATATTTCACCAAACTGCCACAAACCACAACGTTTACGTGTTTTGCTGGGATAAATCATCAATAGGCTCCTTACCTTTGGATTGACTTTGGTAATCAACTTGAACGGAGCAGCTGGTACCGGGTACCAGGGACTCCTACTACTGCAGAGGTTTTGTGTTTTTTGGAACAGTGTTAGTGGTTAAAAAAAGTAATTTTAATGTGTTCAAGTCACCGCCCCTAGCTTATCGGTGTTAGCCGCAAAAAGGCTTTAGGCGACTCTCCTGAAAATCAACGTTAATAGTTCATGCACGAAAAAAATTGTCTTGATGGCTTTTTTGATGGCCGAATCTGGTTTAGAAAAAAAGGTGCCTTTACGTGCACGTAGAGCCTGTTGTTTGTTTTGCAAAACTAGGAAGCGGCCATATCATCCTGTCTACTCAGGCTGTGTGAGAGCTGACTGTCAGTCACAGTTAATTTGCATGCCTCAAGCTACACAAACAAAATTTATTTATATTTATATTGAGTTTTGTTTCATGTTTAAGTTGCCTTTTTTTTCTAAAACTTTAAAATAAACATTTTTGAGGAAAATGCTGCATCTGTAGCATTTATTGGTGTAAAGGAGCCTCATTGTTAATACCTTTTATATTATTTTCTGTAGGTTTAACTTGTTTGGGGTCAACTTGAGATGTTTAATTTGAATTTGAGAGAGGTTTTTACAAATATAGGCTGTGTAAGACCCATATTGGTTTTTGTGTTGTTTGATTTGAACCCCCTTCCACTTGAGGCAGTAGTGCATGGTCCATTGGACAAAGTTATTTTAATCAATGGTTATATACACTGGACACGTCTAAAAGAAATTAAGTTGTTAGTTTTTTTTTAAGGCAAAAGGGTCATTACAAGCTGTTTTCCTCCTAAAGTGTAATAGATAATAGAGCCCCAAACATATCTTGCATAAGGCCCCCCAGAGGCAAGAAACATTTCTGGTGTCTTGAAATCACTTTTGTTATGATTTGACACTATACATAAAATAGAATTGAATAGTCTTCCAGCCATCAAAGCGCTTTATTGTACGTCACGTTCACCCATTCATGCCAAATACTGAGACAGAGAGGCTGAGTGGACTGGTTATACTGGGACAGAGAGATTGAGTAAACTGGTTATGCTGGGACAGAGAGGCTGAGTGGACTGGTTATACTGGGACAGAGAGGACAAGTGGACTGGTTATATTGGTTTATTCCTGTTGTCGATGTGGGAGAGTGTGGAGTGAAGTGCTGTGTTGATGGCATCCTCTGTACTCCAGTTTTTTTTAGGTATGGATATTTGCGCAAGCTCAGTGACCACAGCCGGTTCAAGCCGCGCCTGGAGGGTGCACCTGGAGGGTGCGCCTGGATGGTGCTCTGCATGGTGCGCCTGGATTGTGCTCTGCATGGATGCGCCATGCTGCTTGCTCATCCTTCACTACCAACGGGGCCCAGCTTCTGCTCTATGAAGTCATAGACAACTGTTTGCTGTCCTGGCTCCTGGCACAAAATCGTCACATCTTCTGTTGCAGACTGAAACTGTCTGCAGTCTGTTTAGAGTGCACCGTAAACCATTAAATCAAAAAATCAAAAAAAATAAGCAGAAATAGATAAGCAGAAATAATGCAGATGTACTTGCATAATTCCTGCAGTTTTTGGGGTTGTACCCACTTGGCTGAATTGGCTGAAGTGTTGGCTAAATAAATATAATGTCATGTGCAGGCCACTTATCCCGTCTAGGATACAGGAGTATACTAGGAGATACTAAGAGTCTTTGGCCTGTAGGAGAAAACCCATGCAAACATAAGAGCAGGCAAACTGCACACAGTCTGCAGACAGATAATCACTTTGATCAACCTTATGCTACACCTCTGATCATTTTGAGTGCTGGCAGCACATGAACACAGTGAGTTGTAGAAAGGTACTCCTACAGTGACACAGAGCATCTATGAGTACAGAATGCCAGAATTGAGATGTGGGAATGTGTTGGTACTGCATGATCCCCTGGTGCCTGCCTGTATTACATTACTAAACATGGCACTACAGTTGGTTAATATTTTATAAGATGTGCTTATTCAGATAAGCTCTACCACTGTCAGCAGCACAGCACCAGGCAAGGCAAGATCCTTTTTCGTGTGTGTGTGTGTGTGTCCAGAGCCCAGAGGCCCAGAGCCATCAAAGTACTAACTGTGTGACATCCCACATTTCCCCTCTCCCAACCTATTATGGCAAATTTCAATTTCTCTTCCAAAGCGACTTACTTGTCAGCTTGTAGTGCCTATAGAAAGTTATGATACCCTTATGAAATAGTCACTTTTTTGTTTTACAGCCTGAAATGATAATACACACGTGTATATATAAATATAAATTTATTTATTTTATTTTTTCCAGTGTTACACATTTTGCCTTACAAAGTTCAAGTGATTTTTTTTTTTTAATTTCTGAAAAAATTATAAAAAATGAAAAACTAGAATAGCAGGGATGGAAAAGAGATGAGTCACATTAGAACAACCATTATAAACATTCTCAGGTATAACCAATCACCTTCCAAATCACACACCAAGTTATTTTGCCTCCACCTGACATCAACTGTGTTGACTTTGATTACTTCAGAATAAAATCAGCTGTTCCTTGAGGAATACAACTCCTAGTGGTCAAGTCAAGTTTATATAGCCCAAAATCACATTACATGCTCCAATTGGCTTCACAAAGGCACATTGAAGCGGGCAACCAATGCAGTGGCATAAAACCATTAAAAATTAAAAATCAATCAATAAATAAATAAAAAACACAAACGCAAATGCATAATAACAATTAAAAACAAGTAATGGCTGATCATCGGTAATGGACAAAAAATGGGTTTTAAGCCTGGATTTAAAAATCTCAACAGAGCTTTCCTCCCTAAACATAGCTGGTGGTTTGTTCCATAAAAGTGGAGCACGGTGAGAGAAGGCTCTGCTGCCTGCTGACTGCTTATTGACCCAAGGTGTTTTAGTAGGCCAGCATTTTGGGAACAAAGGGCGATATAGAGTGTGATAAAGTCAGTTAAATATGATGGTGCTTGTCCATGCAATATTTTGTATTTTGCGCATATTGCACTTTTGAGTAACTTGAATTTGTATTGCTGTGGACTACACAGTGTTTTCCTTTTCACTTAAATAGTGGATGGTAACACAAATAATTCACCATGGTTGGAAAGATGCTTTCAAAAGAGCTCCAGGACAAAGTTGTGGATAGGCACGAGTTAGGAGAAGGATATAAAAAGATTTCAAAGGCTTTAACTATCCCTCTGAGGACCGTTCAGAGTATTGTCCAGAAGTGGAAGGCATATGGATCCACCCAGACCTGGCCTGGCGGCATTATGTTGTAGGCTTGTTTCTCTTCAGCAGGGACTGGGCACTTGGTCAGGATTGAAGGGAAAATGGATGCTGCCAAGTCCACTCAAATTCTTTAGGAAAACCTGCAGCCCTCTGTTAAGACACTTGAAAATGGGCAGGTGGTTCACCTTCCAACATGACAACGACCCAAAACACACCTCCATAAAAACAACACAGTGTCTAAAGGACAGGAAGGTGAATGTCCTAGAGTGGCCTAGTCAGAGCCCTGACCTGAATGTAACCCATGTTAAAATATGGCATAAATAAGAAAAAACAGTTAAAAAGCTGCATAAATATGTTTAAAAGTCAAAAGTGATTAATTTCATGTAAATCAATTCATCAGAGTTAATTTAAGTTAATACAACAATAACTTAAAGTTGAAGATTAAAAGTATGCCGACAGGAAATTCATATCGCTGCCCTTTAAGGGACTAGCATCAGTGACGCTGCAGCAGAGACCGGAGGGAGAGAGTAGAGGAGGACATCGGAGAGAGAGAGTGGTGATTAATAAACAGGAAAAGGAGTGAAAAAGTGGATTTTGCAGTTTAAAAAACATAACTTGCCTCGTCGGGTACTAACAGGGATTTCATGAGAACTAAGCCACACCGGTTGTGGTGATATTTGTGTTGATTTTATTTTTCATTTTTACCATGTTGTACTTTTTTTTTCTGGCGAGAGCTAACACTAAAAACGTAGCTGTTTACAAGGAAATGATCCGTCATAAACTTTGTACCAGTAATATTTTGGGTTTATGAAGACTGTGAATGTTATAAAAGTGACTTTATGCTGTGTAAATGAAAGTTGTGTGCAGTAGTTAATGTGTGAGATGGAGCCGTGAGTTCAAAGAGACCTCTCAGCTGCCATTTTGAGATGAAAAAGCGCTGTAGCAGTAACGTTACAAAACTCAGAGAGTGTGAAACATTTATTTGCATAATTTGAAGATTTAAAGAGATTTATTGTGTTTATGACCTGTTACACAGGTCAGGTTTTTTTGCTTGGTTTGAAGCTCGGTTGGAGCGAGGATTGGTCAGCCGTGTGCAGGCGTGCACAGGCAGAGACGGGATTCAAGATGGCGAGCCAGACCGAGACCCTCAACTCATCTTCTCCATCCCATCAGTGAGGAAGTCCTCTGGGAATGGTGACTCGCTACCAGAGTGGAAGGAGTATCAGAATTGGGTTTGAATTGAACAGAGAACTGATTGAAATATTATTTTCGGACTGAATTAAACTGAAACTTTTCCTTGAACTGAGCACTTGAACTCACATTTGGACTTTGAACTTGATTTGGAAGTGTCATAGTTTTATTTGCACATTGAGTTCATATTTTTGAATTTGATCTGAAAGGATTGTGGTCCACTATGATTTGATTGTTTAAATGAAGGTATTTTCTTACCTGTAAAAGAAAGGAAAAGAGTTAACTCAAGAAGAAAAATAGGAATTCTGAATAGGTGCAACCTAAGAGAAATAGACCGGTCCAATTGACTTAAATTAGCCTGACTTGAATAACTAGGTTAACTAAAGAACTAAAAGAAAGATTGAAATAATTATTTTTTATTTATACTCCCCTCAATATCAGTAACCTGCAGGATATTTCATTGTATGCACTGTTTTTTTTGTGTTTTTTTGAATTCAGTAAATTGCTGGCTTTTTGTGTTTAAAGCAACGGTCTCTGGTGTAATTATTTTTGCTCCCCACTCCTTAGAACCTAGAACTGGTCCAGTGGCGCAGCAAGTGGTGTGACACCGGTGCTACATGAATCCTACAGAACATCTGTGGATGAACTTGAAGAGTGCAGTCCATCACCACTCACCACAGAATTTAACTGAACTCAATCAGTTCCTTAAAACAGAATGGGTATATATATATATCCAGTCTAGGTGCACAAAGCTGGTAGAGACATATCCAAACAGACTGATGGCTGTAATTAAAGCAAAAGGTGCCTCCACAAAGAATTACATCTGGGGACTCGTTACTTTTCCAACCCTGCTATTCTAGTTTTTTATTTTTATTTTTTACTTTTCAGAAATTTAGAAAAGAAATTCACTTGAATGTTGTAAGGAAAAATGTGAAAATCATGCTGGATTTTTTTTTTCCAATGTATTTTCATTTCACACTATTACAGACTATTCCAAAGGGTATCATAACTTTCTATAGGCACTGTAGTTTGTCTGTAGTCATCTAAATACATACATCTAAGATAGAAAAGTGTAGTGGTTTAGAGAGGGAATGTCTCCATAGACACGGATATTGGAATACTCAGCAAAAAGGCAACAAGTACTTTCATTAGATGGTCATATGATCGATCACCATTGTTTCAACTCACTATTTAATAGAAAGGAACTTAAAAGACAATTAAATAGTCCAAAATCTTCGTTTGGTCTAGTCCACAAACTTTCCTTATATGCTGATGACCTTCTCTTATTTATTTCAAACCCCACATCCTCCCTCCCCTCAGTTTTATTAATTCTGGATCAGTTTGTGCACCTATTGGGGTATAAGTTGAATATTCATAAAAGTGAGTTATTTTTTGTCAACAACAAGATCACTCCCACAATCCATATTCCCCTTTTAAAACAGCTGACAAGGGGTTCAAGTATTCGGGGGTGTTTATCACCAGCTCCTTCAGGGACCTTTTTTAAAAGAACTTTCAGCCACTATTGGATAAATGCAAGTCAGACTTTTGCTCTTTGACAGCATTTCACAAAACTTGGGACCCACTGCTGGCTCTTATTATTAATAGGCTCCCTGGTATTCCTGATGATGCTGAGGATGCGTGGAATGACAGACACCCCCTACCTCCTTTTCCTATTTTTTATTCTTTTTCCTTTTTTTTTTTTTTTTAAATTACTTTATTTTCGATATTAACTATAGTTTTTACTCTATTTGGTTTCATTGTACCTTACTTTTCTACTTATGTTGTATGTTATTCAATTACTTAGTTGGTTACTGTGACTACGTCTGACATGGGTTGTTGGGAGGGATAGTGGGATTTATGTTGGGGGTTTTTGTTTTTGTTCCTGTTTATACAGTGTTGATACACTGTACAACTGTTATACTTGTTCTTGTTTGATTGTCTGCAAAATTCAATAAAAAATTCTGGAAAAAATAAAAAGTAATCTAGCTACTGTCCTACTTCTCTATAAGGTTTTCTTCTAAAAGGTCAAAATCTATATAGACCGATGGCTCACTGCTTAGTGTTTCTGTGTCACTTCTGGTGTCAATACAGAGCAAGACAAAATGTCTAATGAAGATAAAAATAAACAAAAAAACTGATTTTCTGACCTTGACATGGCACGTATGCAGCAGCGGGACATGTTGATGAAGGACGAGGAGGAGGCTCTGGTCTGTAAGGTGGTCTCAATGCCCCTCAGCAGGTCGTTGGTCTTCAGCAGCAGCAACATCTGCCTGGGCACTCGATTCAGCAGATTGCTGATCTGGGGCAGGTAAAGAGCTGCACTGGTCCGTATTTCAACATTCTGCCAAGGTAGACGGACAGGAAGACATGTCATCACTTTACTGGTTATATTATGTACAAGTCAAAGGCCCTAGACACCCACACTGATGTTTTTAATGATTTTGACTGAATAGATCTCTTCCGGGTGGATGCACAGGCCCACCTTACTTGACTCTTCTAGATCTGTTAGGGCAGGAGGACATAATGTTCTTGTTAATGGCTTTTGTTAAGTTTGTGTGTTCATGTATGATTAGTGTGGGGAGTTAAGTTTGTGCAATTGAGTCATAATTCTAGCTAACTAAGGTGGGGTTTTTTTGTCTTGAGTAACTGGCTCCTTGGTTAGTTTTGATAGTTCTGATTCCAGATCGGTTTGTGCTGGCTGTATTTGGAGATGGTACTGTTGCTAACCAAAAAGCTAATGCCAATGCTGTCTCAGAGCAGACGTTCGTTTCCTCCACGGCATTAGCTCGTAGTAACATTAAACGGTCTTAAATTATCACAGAAATAAAATAGGTCTCTACCCCGATTAATGTTATCGTATTGCAAAGTAGCCCGTAGTTGATGCAAAAATGCTGTGTGGCAGGCAAGAATGATTTATTACTTTTACTGAGTATAATTCTGCAAAGTTGTGATTTACAATTATTCTGTAATGTCAGCAGCGTTTCTTATTTTTGCGTTTGGCTTTCTGACAGAGGCCTGAAGGCTCTATTCTTCTATGTGTGAGTTACACCGGACATTACAGCAACGAGAGGAGTGTCGAAAGAACGGACACATTACTGAATAAAATTAAGGATTTCTCTGGGTAATCATATTGTTGGAAACGTTGGTTACGTTAAAGAAAATATATATCATAGGTATAGATTTTCATACTTTAAAACAAAAAATGTTCCATATTATATTTTTAAATACTTTATGATAATCCCATGCAGTTTGGGGCGAAAAGCATGCAGTACAAATGTGTTATTTTGGTCTATTCTGAAATAGAGTATTTTAATATATCTATATATACTAAACAGTTTTGAATTGCTATGGTAGGGAATGAGTCCTTACCCCAAGTGAAGGAGTTCAAGTACCTCGGGATCATGTTCACGAGTGAGGGGACGATGGAGCGTGAGTTTGGCCGGAGAATCGGAGCAGCGGGGGCGGTGTTGCAGTCGCTCTACCGCACCGTTGTGACGAAAAGAGAGCTGAGCCGGAAGGCAAAGCTCTCGATCTACCGGTCAATCTTCGTTCCTACCCTCAGCTATGGTCATGAAAGTTGGGTCATGACCGAAAGAACGAGGTCGCGAGTACAAGCGGCCGAAATGGGTTTTCTCAGGAGGGTGGCTGGAGTCTCCCTTAGAGATAGGGTGAGAAGTTCAGCCATCCGTGAGGAACTCGGAGTAGAGCCGCTGCTCCTTAGCGTTGAAAGGAGCCAGTTGAGGTGGTTCGGGCATCTGGTAAGGATGCCCCCTGGGCGCCTCCCTAGGGAGGTGTTCCAGGCACGGCCAGCTGGGAGGAGGCCTCGGGGAAGACCCAGGACTAGGTGGAGAGATTATATCTCCACACTGGCCTGGGAACGCCTCGGGATCCCCCAGTTAGAGCTGGTTAATGTGGCCCAGGAAAGGGAAGTTTGGGGTCCCCTGCTAAAGCTGCTGCCCCCGCGACCCGACCCCGGATAAGCGGATGAAGATGAGATGATGAGATGAGATGAGTTTTGAATTGCAGGAATTAGGTCTGACTGGAAAGCTAAGACTGAGCTGAGTTAAATTCATATGTGATGATGTTAGTCCCCATAGTAGTAGTAGTAATTTCACTGTAGTGAGATAATTTTTTGAAACTTGAGCTCACTGTATAAAATTAACTGCTGACCTCAAGGAAAATCACCAAAAACTAGAGACTCTGGGTAGTCAACAAACATCTTAACTCTAGATTTACACTCTCTGAGCCCACTTTGAAAGACTAATAGAGGTTGGCCCTGCCAGCGGCCCGTTTAAGAGGTTAATGATATTCCAACGAGTGTGTGCACACATGTACATACTTCATACCACCCCTGCATAAGTCAGTGCCCCACCTGTGCCACCCCAGTCAAAAAAGTCTAGACACCACTGCTCATCAGATGGCTTGTTTCACAGAACCATCTGAGAAGCATAATTGGAAAGTAATTGGAGACTCTTAACAGACTCATTGGAGCAGCCTGATAATAAGGAGTTGCAATCCGGCTGTTAATTCTGATTTACGTCTTTTTCATCGATTACCGGGTCCAAGCGCTCCGTTGAAATAAAACAGACACAATGGCTGAACATGTGAACAATTAAGATCACCTCTAACGTCCGTTAGACACCTTTTTCATCCATAAGGAAGAGGTAAAATGACAATTACGGTTGTTTTTTTTTTTAACTCAGATCAGTTCAAACAACAGGGAACACGGCACTGCTGCGTTGTAGAAATACGGGGCTCGGAACGGCTTTGACCCAGAAACTATATTTTGAAAGAGCCTTACATCACGACTTAACAGCCGGATAGTCCAGCCTAGAAGTAACAAATGCATGGACTAGTTTTTCAGCATCTTTCTGAGACAATGTTCCTAATTTTCACAATATTACGCAGGTGAAAATATGCAGTCCTTGTCTTTAGTTTTTATATGAGAATGGGTGTTATTTTTTATCAGATTCCTTACTGTGGTGCTGGAGGAGAACACAACACCATCCAGAGTTACAATATCTTTAGATATTGAATTTCGGACGCCTTCTGGACCAAGTATAACTAGAAAATTCTGCAAGAAATTTTAACTGTGGGCTTCACTTTTACTTGTTCTGATAATTGGTGCACATCCCAATGCTAAGATCAAAAGTAGCAGAAGTTGGCTAGTAGTAGTAGTAGTAGTAGTAGTAGTAGTAGCAGCAGTAATAGTACAGGATAGACCAGCGGTGTCCAATCCTGCTCCTGGAGAGCTACTGTCTGAAAGTATGAAAAGCTGAATATTTGAAACAGATATTATTAAGCTGAATATATGCAAAAGTATGAAAAAGCTGAATACCTAAAAAGAGTATCAAAAAGCTGAATCTGTGCAACACTATAAAACTGCTTAAAATTTGAAAAGGATATTAAAAAAGCTGAAAATGTGCAAAAGTATGAAAAAAATGAACATTTGAAAATAATATTCACAAGCTGAATACCTAAAAAGAGTATCAAAAAGCTGAATATGTGCAAAAGTACGAAAGGGCTGAATATTTGAAAAGAATAATAAAAAAGCTGAATTTGTGCAAAAATATTAAAAAGCTGAATATTTGAAAAGAATATTGAAACTTAATATCTGTAAAAGTATAAAATAAGCTAAATAGTTGAGCAAATATGGTAAAAGGCTAATATTTGCAAAGAATATGAAAGGCAGAGAAATGTTGAAGACAAATCAAAATGTCTTTAAAGAGCTGAATATTTTAATATTTGAATGGTTTTGTGTTGTTTATGTGTGTATGCAATTGTTTTGGCAAAGTTAACTCTTCTATTCAATGCCAGTAAAACCCTCTCCATGCCAGAGACCGACAGACCGACAGACAGGTAGACAGAGTAAGACAAACAGACAGACATACAGACAGACAGACGGACAGACAGAGAGACAGAGCGAGAGAGAGAGAGAGAAAGAGTAAGACAAACAATCAAACAGACAGACAGACAGACATGCAGACCCCATCAGTTAATATATCATATTGAGCTTTTATTTTGAAGGGAGTGTCAGACTGCAGTGATGATGTCATGTCAGCAGCAGTGAGATGTTGCCATAGATGGTCAGTTCTCTTTGACCCCTGGGGCAGACAGGGACTCTGAGAATGCATTAGAGCAAACCTCTCAAACATGCTTCGAACCAACTCCTTCTCACTGAAAAACTTTAAAATTTAGTCAGAAAGATAACTGAACACTTGAGCTCCTGTGAGGCAAGATCAAATGGTTTCCTGTACACTCTCTTTGGGACCAGGTCTCAACAAACCATAAAACACAAACCATGATTATTAAAAAACTGTAAGAGATATTTAAAAACTGTCTGATAATTTTTATAGATGACAGTCTTCTGAATCGATGGAAGTCTATAGGTGGAAGTATGTGGAACTAGATGAGGTTCAAAGGGGGGCATGTTTAAGAGTATTTTTAGCTGATCTCCATTGGTTTGCATTATAAAAAAAAATTTAAGAGCTCAATATTTTAATATTTGAAAGGTTTTGTGTTTTTTTTTATTATTTTATGTAATTGTTTTGGCAAAACTCTTCTATTCAATGCCAGTAAAACCCTCTGTATGCCAGTTAGACGGACAGACAGACAGACAAACAGAAACACAGACAGAGAGAGTAACACAAACGGACTAGCAGACAGACAGACAGACAGACAGAAAGAAAAAGCAAGACAGACAGGCAGGCATGTAGACAGACATAGAGAGTAAGACAAACTGACAGACAGAAACACAGACTCGGTGAATATACCATATTTGGGTTTTATTTTGAAGGGCGTGTCAGACTGCAGTGAGATGTTGCCATAGCGATGGTCAGTGCTCTTTGACCCATGGGGCAGACAGGGACTAATAGAGAATGTATTGGAGCGCACCTCTCAAACTCAGTCTTCTAGATCAAAGACCGTACCTCTGATCGCTTAGATCTGGTGGTCAGAGTGAAGACGGGACTTGGACAATGTTTGTAAAAATTTGTGTGGTTAGTCCAAAAACTGTGAGCGCGAGAGCAGTTTTTAGAAAGACCCTGAAACTGATGGAATGCCCATAAGTTATTATTGGAGTCAATGCAGCAGGTGGTTGCCTCTCTGTCACTTGGAGGCTCACTAGCCAAATGTATGAGTCTGATTGCTTCCAAAGCTACATCTTAAGAAAGGGCACACGTTTGCCTTCATTTTATTGTCAAAATGATGTAGGAAGAGTAAAAATTGTGGTCATCATAGCAGTTTAGGAGAGATTTTCTCTCTGTTGCCCTTCACTCTAATGGTTGAGCCCCCGACTCTGTGGATGAACATTCCGTCAAATACACACCCGGTTGAAAGTCAGCACACAAGAGCTGAAAAAGCTGAACATTTTGATAGTTGAATGTTTTTTTTTTTAGCTGAAAGTATGCAGAAGCTAGAAAATACTGAAAAACATACGGAGAAGTATGAAGAATAATTAACCTTGGCATAACATATGTTGAAAATGCTGCATAAGCATTACCACCAACTATAACATGCATTTCCTGTGGAAATAGGTGTAAATGTTTTAATGCTGAAGTTACAGTGAAAACAGCTAATATATACTATATATAGCTAATACAACAACAAATATAAAAAGCTGAATATTTGAAAAGAATATTAAAAAAGCTGAATATGTGCAAAAGCATGAAAAAGATAAATTTTAAAATAATATTTAAAAAGCTGAATATGTGCAACAGTATAAAAAAGTTTTAAATTTGAAAAGAATATTAAAAAAGCTGAAATTGTGCAAAAGTATAGAAAAGCTGAATGCTCAATGCCTTGGAAGTGAACTGGCATCTTTTCCCTCCCCCGGACGTCACTTACATGCCCTATTTTGGAAAGAGGAAATGAGGCGAAGTCAAAGTCTGACAAGATGGAGACGTAGGCCCCAACGATTGGGTCAAGTTCAGAGAACGGACTCCGACGTAGAGGCTACATCCATTTTTTATACAGTCTATGCTCATTACTGGTGTGGTAGTTTTCTCAAATGAGAATATTAACTTAAGGGTGTATCCCTTGAAAAAAGATTGTTGTCTGGCTTGTTCACTGTGAATAAATATCGAGGTGTAGGTGTGTTCAGGCATTGAGTCTTGTCAGGCATTTAAAACTTGGTACAGATCGACCAGATCTGTCAATGTATGGTCAAGTTACAACAACTTCCTGTTTCACGGCTTAACATCAAACTTCCCGCCACTGCCATGGTATGACAATTCAGTGAAAACCCGAGCTTTTAACAACTTTTCATCAGAAACATGTTGAGATGGTACTAAACTTCAAATGTGCATTTAGGAAATAAAAAGCTGGATACGGTGCAATTTTCTGATCAGATAAAAATGAAGTTATTGTACTTGGCCCCATATGCCTCTGAAACTCAATGGGCCTCATTTATCAATCTTGCGTGAAAACGGGCGCAGATCTGAGCGCAGAATTGGTCGTAGGAAAGGACCCACGTGTGATTTATGAAACATTCGTATCGGACCAATATCAGCGCACGAATGAGCGGGCCTTGATAAATGCGGCGGCTGAGTTCTATCGTCATTAACATGTTACGCCCCTAAATATTCCTGGTTCGGAGGCCTCGCCCACTGAGGTCAAACACGGAGAGACGAAACCCTTGTTGGAAAAGAAACTTTTCCGACACACAGATCGGCATCCTGACATCCGAGATGGAGCAAAATAAAGATGTGCTTTTTGGCAGTCTTAAGAGTGGAATAAAAGGGGCCCATAAAAACGCTGTATTGAAAAGAATAACGGAGGCATATTTATATATAATAAATTCCTGTTCATGGTGAAATGCGTAACTTTGGCGCCAAGTGTACACGGTGGAGTGAAAACACAAAGTATCGTTTGATCAGACATGTCTTTAAATGGTACTGACTGATTTTGTAGGTGATTGTGTTAAATCACTAGGAGGAGTTTGTTAACGTCCCCAAAAAGGCTATATGCATGAATAACAAAAAAGTATATATATAATTTCTTCAAAAACAATAGGGCTTTCGCAGCCCGACTTTGTCGGTGCTTGGGACCTAAATATGCTTGACTTCAAAACACCACCTGATTACATTTTTGACTAATTATTTTGTTTTCAGTGTTAAGTAGAGAAACATTGATTAAAACAATAAATATCCTGTGTGAAAGAAAGGCAGCAAAAAGCCACTCAACATTTGCTTAGTGCACATGATTGCATTAACACTAATGGCATGCACCATCAGTTGTTAGAAGGACTTAAAATTGATCCATGACTAAAAGAGTGGATAGTAAGGAAAAAAGAGGAGAGATGGGACAACAAATAATAGAAGAGATATTACAGAAGGGATAACACAGACAGAGCAAAACAGATGATTGGCTGTGACCAAGGAAATGTCTTCAAATGTGCTACAAAATCAACAAGTGTGTTCAAGTAGAGAACACTTGAGTGGAGTCTGCCTAATGGGGTCTGTGTGTGTGTGTGTGTGTGTGTGTGTCTGTGTCTGTGTGTCTGTGTGTGTGAGAGAGCTTTCATCTCTGCTAAAGTGGGAGAGAGAGGGAGGGAGAATAGAACATGTTACTTCACATTCTCACACTGGAATACAACTATTAAATAACCATTAAAATGCACACATAAACACACACAACTGTAGCCTGTTCCCTCAATAATGAGAAACCTGGCAATGAATGGATGAACACAAAGCCAACAGTTATCAAAAACTATACAGCTTCTTTGCAAAACATCATGCATCTGAAGCCATTTATCCATGGACCCAGTAGAGCCTGCTTTTATTGCACTGTGGAAGCCATGGACACCTGTTTCAGTGAGCTGTTAGATGGAGAGCTAAGTTGCTGCCTTATTTTGCTTTTCATTTTCATGAGTAATACTTGCCTTTGTACCTGGTTTAAATAGTTGTGGTTGCTCACAACTCAGGGTGAGTTTAAGCCTATCCTTGAAAACCTAATTTTGGCCACTTAGTAATAGGTGCTCCTCTATGGTCGACTACCCTGAATGAGGCGCGTCTATCTTGCCAAAAAAGCCCCTAATTTGCATGTGAGTAGCTCAAGAGTCCGTTTGACTGGGTAGAAAATGGCCCTATCGGAGAGCAGGGCCTCTTTTGTACCCTGAGATATACCCGATTGCTGATTGGATGTAGCTCTCAGCGGGATGTGACGTGGTAGTACAGACGCCACCACAACACGGCGAAGTAGAGTAGACACTTTTATCCAGTGGTGTAGAAGAACGCAGCGCAGAAAATGATTTGTGCACAGATTCTGGATTTAATTTCCGACCTGTGGTTGATGCATGCTCTATACCTCTCTCACACACACACACACACACACACACACACACACACACACACACACACACACACACACACACACACACACACACACACACACACACACACACACACACACACACACACACACACACACACACACACACACACACACACACACACACACACACACACACACACCGTACTGCAGCAGGTTGACAGCCTGTCAACAAACACTTTTACAGTGCCTCAAATCTTTAAGGTGGAGAATTTTCTTCCATGTTACTTGTATATAAGTTAATGTTGTGAATCATACGGGCCACCTTAAATCACACTACAACTATTTTGTATTTCTCACTCAGAGGACGAGTGGCGCGCCACGGCATCACTGATCAGCTGATCAACGGCGATTGAAACCCATTCAGAGTGATACGTCACCTCCGGAGTCTCGTAAATCCCTCTCTGGCCTTTTTTTGTAATGGAAACTGGGTGAGTGAGAGGCAATTTGAGAGGGCGTGCCCTCAAACTTTCCGGGAGGCCACGTTATAGGGCTAGGGGAAATGCGCATAATGTGAATATGACTTAATTGTTACGGCAGTTAATATATCAGAGTGATATAAATAGTAGAAACCACTACAGCTTAGGTGATGAAGATGAATGAATGATGATGATAATAATAATGTGGTAAATATGATCAGTGATATGAGTAGCAATAATAACAGTTGTAATACAATGAGAATTTTGACTGATGTTTTATAGCTATGAAAATACTATCTACATCTGTGTGTGAGCTCATATACCATACCTCAGAGTTTGTGATGGGCACACAAGTGATGCCAACATTGATGGCAGTCCAGGAGCGACCTGTGAGCACACAGGCAAACAGTGGGTACAGATCTCCAGCTCCCAGCCTGAGGCTGTAACGCTCCACCCCGGACATGTCACCTTTAATCAGAGCCTGCCACAGACGACAGTAGTTCAACCTGAAGTCTGGCTGCAGAACCTGAAGGGGAGGAGGTGTCTTTTGTTAGAATTTTTAATTTTATTTTACTGATCATTTATAGTAAACTGTAAACAGTAAATTGTATTGCAAACAACTATTTTTGTACATTTTGCACACTTATCTTCTATTGCACTCTGCATGTATGTTTAAGTAAAGTTTCTAAGCATCTATGCTATGACGTGCACTAGCCAACAAATACTTGTTAGTAAATGACAGCTCCAGGAACCATCCCCTTATCGTGGTGGAGAGGTCTGTGTGTCCCTGTGAACCTGAGGGCTGTGTTGTCTAGACCCTGGTGCTCCTGGTAAGGTCTCCCATGGCAGAGTGGTCTCAGGCGAGGGGCCGGACTAAGGATGGTTCACAAAGACTCTATGGAACAATGAGGAAGAGAGACCCTGCCCGGAGGAAGCCAGGGGCCCCCGTCTGGAGCCAGGCTTACTCAAGAGTTTTCGTTTATTAATCTATTTTTATCACGCTACTTTGTAAGTCTTCTATGATAATTTTTTATCTTCTTTTTGTAACTATAGTAAAGCCACTTCGTACTGATCGTCGTTGCATCTGTCCGGCCGGCAGGTGGCATTGAATTTTGCGCGACAGCCAGAGCCAAGCCACCTGAAGGGCCGGAATCAAAGCAGGGTTGTGAAACAGCAGCAATCCCGCTGCTCCAACGGCAAAAGTAAGGTCGGCCCTTTTACTGCAGCTCCTGGTTAAGACTGTTGGTGATAACTAAGTTCTGATCCGAGTTTTGTTGATAGGCTAATTAAAGCCAGTTTAAGTCCACCAGTAATATTATAAACCAGCCCTTAGGTTTGAACTACTCTGGTCTTAAACTTGTTATATCCACATTTAACCCTTTTATTACTTATCTATTCAGTACTGCCTTATTCTGTATTATCCTTGCCAGTGAATCAAATAAATGCCTATAACTTTACATCGTTGTGAGAATCTTCCCTTCTGTGCAGAAGTTGATGGTCACTGTTAGGTTACGGTACGAACTAACACGTTCGAGGCGAGACTGATGAAATTAAAATTATCAAATACTTTAGGCTGCTAACAGGTATTAAACCTTCACCAAAACGTAATAAACACCCTGTCTTAGTTGGTGTGGTGCCCTACTTCGAGGTAAATTAAGTCCTAAATTTTAATGAGTCGAGATAATTCACAATTAATTCGGTGATTAATCTTTTCAAGCCATAATACGTGTAGACTATTCCTACACTCTTGAACACCGTGGTGGACACCGGTGGTCAGGGAAGCTGTCCAAGTGAAGAAGGAGGCCTTCTGGGATATGTTATCCCAGAAGACTCCAGGGGCAGTTGCAAGGTACCGACGGGCCAGAAGGGCTGCAGCGGGTGTGGGAGAAGTTCGGAGAAGTCACAGAGAAGGACTTTCGGGCGGCACCAAGGTGCTTCTGGAAAACCCTTCGACACCTCAGGAGGGGGAAACGGCGAACCGCCGAAGCTGTTTACAGTAAGGACGGGACGCTGGTGACCTCAGCTCATGAGGTAATCGGGTGGTGGAAGGAGCACTTTGAGGAACTCCTTAATCCGACTAACAAGCCCTCTTTTGAAGAGGCAGAGCTGGAGGCTGATGGGGAATCATTGTCAATATCTCTGGCGGAAGTCACTGAGGTAGTCAAACAACTCCACAGTGGCAAAGCCCCAGGGATTGATGAGATTCGTCCAGAAATGGTGAAAGTTTTGGGTTTGGAGGGGCTTTCTTGGTTGACACATCTCTTCAATATTGCATGGAAGTCTGGGACAGTGCCAAGGGATTGGCAGACCGGGGTGGGGGTTCCCCTACTTTAAAAGGGGGACCAGAGGGTGTGTGCCAATTACAGAGGTATCACACTACTCAGCCTCCCTGGTAAAGTCTACTCCAAGGTGCTGGAAAGGAGGGTTTGTCCTATAGTCGAACCTCAGATTGAAGAGAAACAATGCAGATTCCGTCCTGGATGTGGAACAACGGACCAGCTCTTCACTCTCGCAAGGATCCTGGAGGGGGCCTGGGAGTATGCCCATCCAGTCTACATGTGCTTTGTGGATCTGGAGAAGGCATATGCTGCGGGAGTATGGGGCGATGGGGTCACTTCTGTGGGCCATCCGATCTCTGTACACCCAAAGCGAGAGCTGTGTCCGGATCTTCGGCAGTAAGTCGGATTCATTCCCGGTGGGGGTGGGCCTCCGCCGCGTAGTCTTGGTGGAAAGAGGTTGAAGTTCGGTGGGCCGAGGATGTCGTCTTTGCTTTTTGCAGATAATGTGGTCCTGATGGCATTGTCGGTTGGGTCATGACCGAAAGAACGCGGTTGCGGTTACAAGCGGCCGAAATGGGTTTTCTCAGGAGGGTGGCTGGAGTTTCCCTTAGAGATAGGGTGAGAAGTTTAGCCATCAGTGAGGAACTCGGAGTAGAGACGCTGCTCCTTTGTGTTGAAAGGAGCCAGTTGAGGTGGTTCGGGCATCCCTAGGGAGATGTGCCAGACACGTCCAGCTGGGAGGAGGCCTCGGGGAAGACCCAGGACTAGATGGAGAGATTATATCTCCACACTGGACAGGGAACGCCTCAGGATCCCCCAGTTAGAACTGGTTAATGTGGCTCGGGAAAGGAAAGTTTGGGGTCCCCTGCTAGAGCTGCTGCCCCCGCGACCCAACCCAGGATAAGCGGTTGAAGATGAGTGAGTGAGTGAGTGAGTGAGTGAGTGGGTATTTCAGTGCAAGGAAACTATATTTGGTGATTTTAGCTTTTTTCAATATCTCTGTTTTTAGTGGGGGAGACAAAAGTTATCTTCCTAATTATTTATAGACCACCAAGATATCCAGGAAAAGTCTTTGATGAGTTTGCTGAGCTGCTGTCAGTAATCTGTACTGACTACAACTTTTCTTTAACATTCGTTTAGACAATAACATGGACACAAATGCAAAAGAACTTTGTTCTCTTCTTGACACCTTCACAAGTTGGCATCTTCCAACATGTGAAAGGGCACACACACTCTGGATCTGGTTATATCTAGAGGTGTTGACATTACTTCTATTGATATCAAAGACTCGGCTCTTTTTGATCACTTCAAGATTCAAGATTCAAGAAGCTTTATTTATCCAGAGGGAAATTATTGTACAACAATTTCAATACAAAAGTGTTCTGTGTGATCTTTGACTTACAGATAACTCCAAACATACAGTTACCCTTAAACATCAGATCTCTGTCATCTATAGCTGTATTAATAAATGATCTGATATCAGATAACCATATTGATTTACTCTGTCTGACTGAAACCTGGCTGCGTCATGAAGAATATGTTAGCCTAAATGAATCCACTCCTCCCAGTCATATAATTACTCATATTCCTCAAGACAGTGGTCGAAGAGGAGGCGTTGCAGCTATTTATGACTCAGGCCTATTAATCAACCCTAAACGTAAACTAAACTATAATTCATTTGAAAGTCTTGTTCTTTGTCTTTCATATTCAACCTGGAAAGCTGTGCAGCCAATTATACTTGTTATAGTGTTCCGTTCTCCTGGTCGTTACTCTGAATTTCTATCTGAATTCTCAGAGTTTCTGTCAATTTTAGTCCTTAAATCTGATAAAGTAATCATTGTAGGATATTTTAATATTCACGTGGACGTTGATAACAATAGCCTTAGTATTGCGTTTATCTCTCTATTAGATTTGATTGGTTTTAGTGTACATTAACCTTCTCGCTGTTTTAATCACACCCTCGACCTTGTTTTGGCTTATGGTGTGGAAATCAATGACTTAATAGTCTTTTCACAAAATCCTATTTCATCAGACCATCATTTAATAACTTTTGAATTCATATTACAGGACTACTCACCTCAGGGCAAAGGTTTCTACACTAGATGTTTATCTGACAGTGCTTTAACCAAATTTAAGGAATTGATTCTATCTGCATTTAATTGAATGCCTTCTCCTAATATTCAAGATTCCTGTACTAATGTTAGTTTCTTTGAAATTGATCACCTTGTTGACAGTGTTGCAGGCTCACTATGAACAACACTCGACTCTGTTGCTCCTTTAAAAAAGAAGATAAATGAAACAGAGGAAGTTAGCTCCATGGTATAACTCACAAACCTGTGAATTAAAACAAATATCGCGGAAAAATTGGAAAGTAAATGGGCTTCCACTAAATTGGAGGAATCTCTCTTAGTTTAGCGTAATATTGCGAAAATAGGAACATTGTGTCTCAGAAAGATGCAGAAAAACTAGTCCATGCATTTGTTACTTCTAGGCTGGACTATTGCAACTCCTTACTATAAGGCTGCTCCAATAAGTCTGTTAAGAGCCTCCAGTTGGTCCAAAATGCTGCAGTTCGTGTACTAAGTAAAACAAATCGAAGAGAACATATTTCACCTGTATTAGCTTCTTTGCGCTTTCTACCTGTAAAACCTAGAATAGAATTTAAAATCCTTCTTCTTACCTACAAAGCTCTTATTGGTCAGGCTCCGTCGTATCTTAAAGAGCTCATAGTACCGTATTACTCGACTAGATCGCTGCGCTCTGAGAATGCAGGGCTACTTGTCGTTCCTAGAATCTTCAAAAGCAGAATGGGAGGCAGAGCCAAGCTCCACTCCTATGGAACCGACTACCAAGTGTTATTCGGGAGGCAGACACTGTCGCCATATTTAAGAGTACGCTCAAAACTTTGCTCTTTGATAAAGCTTACAGCTAGGGCTTAGGAGCCCTTAGCTACGTTGTTATTTTGAGATGATTTTGTCAAGAGAGATGTCTGTCCACCATAGAGCTGGGTCTTTCCGACATTCCTGTGGTAGAGTGTGGTATATACCTACTCTGTAAAGTGTCCTGAGATAACTTCTGTTATGATTTGGCACTATAAATTTTTTTTTACTGAAAATTGAATTGAATTGACCAATTTAGAATGTTTATGTTTACAACTTTGAAAAGGTCTATACGAAACATAAAAATGCAAATCATATTCCTTAATAACTCACTTGAGAGCAGGGAATAACATTTTGGTAGCATATCAAACATATTCTAAATATAAGATATAAAAATATTACACAAGCTACTTAACATGAAAATAAATTCTCTCATCCTTGACATTGGAATCATTAAAAAAAAAAGAAATCCTGAATAGAATAATACAATACTATGCCAGTGAGGCCGTATGCCTTAGTGACATGCTCTCTGTGAGTAGGACTGCTGACATTACCTGCCAGTCCGGTTCAATGTAGTGGCATGTAACTGTGATGTAGCTTTCTGTTGTGAGGGCCAATGTGACATATTAGGTGGTAATTCAACGAAGTTGTGGAGTTGTACTTTAAAATACTTCAGTCGTGAAAACGGGTCAGGGGAGAAAAAGGTGAGAAGGGGCGGTGCAATATTATCCACCTACAAGCATCAATCTGATGCATTTTGAGAGAAAAATTCATAAGTATGAATATATATTAGGGCTGGGCTATTCAATTTATTTGAAATTGAGGCCGGTTGACGACAATAATCCAAAATGAGGGTCCAGAAAAATATAAATGTCACATTAATGGATATTGTAAAACACTACAGTGACAATGGAGTGCTTATATTGTCTTTATTTTATCAATATAAACAGTAGCAATAGGCCTCAGAGTGCAACAGCATAACAGCTGATCAAAACAAGTAGTGATAGGCCAACTCAAAGCAACAACCATGTCAAAAAACAATCCTTGTTAAATGAAAAAATGCCTGTTAACCAGAGGTTTTCACTACTGTACTAATGTACAAGTTTGAGGCTCTTGTCCTTTACTTGAGTATATTATTTTCATGCTTCTTCATACTTCTACTCCGCTACAATTCAGTGGGAAATATTCTACTTTTTACTCCACTGCATTTATCTGATTACTTCAGTTACTAGTTACTTTACCAGGCTTACAAGCACATATGAAACAGTTTATTCATGAAAAAAACTGGACTGACAAAATTAACGTAACATAAATGCAGAGCGGTTCAGTGGGAAAATGGTGTTGAAGATAGCATGATTGTCCTTCAAATGCCTTCTCAACTTATACTCTTACCACACCAATATGGCTGCAGAATAAACACAGGCTTCACAGTGACAGAAACTAAAACTTCTCTGGTGAATTGCCAGTTTCCTGTCAAACTTTTTTTTTTTCAAAGTAGAAAGGGACATTGAAGTGGTGTTTTAACCACAGATATAACCAAACTGAAACGATTGAGAACAACAACAGAGCGGAGCTTAGCAAGCTGTTGCCAAGAGGATTCAGAAACCCACGAAGAAGAGCGTAGTGGGAGCGTGAGGAGCATTGTTGCTGCGCGCCTACAGGGAGCACTTGGAGCAAGTCTCCCAATGCACCAGTATTTGACGCACTTAGATCAGAGAGGACAGCATTCAACATTGGCCACTATAGCCATGAATTACTGTTTCATACAGGTTTCTACTCAAAGGGCCAGGAAATATTCCATTGCTTGTTCGCACTTTCGTAGTTCACTGATAATCTCTGATAATCTCTGGTATACCTCCATATCAAGTAATTTCTTATTGAAATGACTTCTTATTGAAATCACTCGATTAAAATAGATTAATGCATCCCTAATGAGAATACCTGTATAAAGTTTATGGAAGCTATAGCCATGTCACCATATGTGAGTGCAGTGACAGTTGATGAACTCCTGGATAATTTCAACTGCAAAATCTCAAATGTAATTGATACCATTGCACCAATTAAAACTAAAATGACCTTGACCAGACAGAGAACTATGATGGTAAAGGCTCTGATTATAAAATGCAGGAAATCAGAGCATAAATTAAGAAAAACTAAACTTCAAATTCACCATGACCTCTACAAACAAAGTCTTTCTAATTTTAACCATGGGTTATTCAAGGCTAGACAGCAACACTTTTCTGAAATGATTAATAAGAACATCAACAACACTCCCGCTCTGTGTGCTTTGGTTGACAAGCTTACACCCCCCCAAAAAACCCAGTAGAAGAAACAGTTCAGCATCTTAAATCATCAACATGTTGTCTTGACACAATGCCATCTGACTTTTTTTTAAAACTATTGTAAGCTCTGTCCAAACAGATCTGCAGCAAATAATAAATTGCTCACTTCAATCAGGCACGTTTCCTAAACCCCTAAAAGTAGCTGCCATCAAGTCACTCTAAAAAAAGAGAGCGTTGGATACCACCATTTTAACCAAATACAGACTTGTCTAAAATCTCCCCTTTATAGCCAAGATTGTTGAGAAAGTGGTGTTTAATCAACTCAGCAACTACTTGAACTCCAGTGGACTTTTTCACAAATTTCGATCAGGCTTCCGACTCCAACACACTACAGAAACAGCTTTTATTAGAGTGTTAAATGACAGGCCTTTGACACTGTGGATCACAGTATACTGCTGAATAGGTTGGAAACCTGGACAGGACTCAGCGGTACAGTCCAAAAATGGTTTAGGTCCAACTTAGAGGAGCATAGTTATTTTGTGACCATTGGTAGTTATCAATCCGATCGAGTGGCTATGACATGTGGAGTTCCTCAGGGGTCAGTCCTTGGACCCCTTCTGTTCAACTTATATACTGTATGCTGCCTTCGGGCCAAATTCTGCAGAATTCTAATGTCAACTACCATGGTTATGCAGATGACACACAGATTTCTGTTGCACTGTCTCCAGATGACTTCAGTCCAGTAGAGTTATTATGTCACTGTTTAGAGCAAGTCAAAAATTGGATGAACCAAAATTCATTCAGAACATGCAGCTCGGGTTTTAACAAGAACAAAGAGATCAGATCACATCACCCCAGTTTTTAAGACCTTACATTGGCTCCCAGTCAGCTACAAAATAGAGTTTTAAGGTTTTCCTACTTATTTACAAATCACTGAATGGTTTTGGTCCAGAATACATGAATGACATGTTAGTAGAGTATACACCCAGTCGAGCTCTGAGATCTACTGACTCAGGTCAGATAGTGGAGCACAGAGTTCAAACTAGACATGGTGAAGCAGAATTCAGCTGTTATGCTGCACACAACTGGAACAAACTACCAGCAGAACTGAAATCAGCCCCAAGTGTGAGCACTTTTAAATCCAGGTTAAAAACACTTCTCTTTTAATGTGCTTATAGATGAGCTCTTTTTAATAACTTAGTGCTTGATCTATTTTCTTTTCTTTTAATTTCTTATTCTTCTTCACTCCGGCTTTTAACTGTCTTTTTTGTTTTTATACTCTTTTAAAAAAATGTTTTGTCTTCATGTAAAGCACGTTGGTTTGAAATGCGCTTTATACATAAAGATGCCTTGCCTCGCCTTTAAAGTTAATGTGCAGTGACACGTGTGTACCGTTCGGTTTGTGAGGTGCAACGTAGCTTAAGTCATCATGACCGCTGTCCTTTCTTATATCTCAGCGCTACGTCTCAGCGAGTCAAATCCAAGCATGCTGGGAGACTTGCTCCACGCGCTCCCTGTAGACACCCGGCCTCAACGCTACGCGTGTTCCCGCTACGTACGTTCCTGCTACGCACGCTCTCGCTACGCTCTTCTTCGTGGGTTTCTGAATGCTCTTGGCAACAGCTCGCTAAGCCCTGCTCTGTTTGTTCCTTTCTGTCTGGTTAAATCCGTGGTTAAATCCCCACATCAATGTCTCTTTCTACTCTGAAAAAAGAAAGGTTGTCACAGAAAACCGTCAGTTCACCAGAGAATGGACAGAGAAGTTTTTGTTTCTGTCACTGTGAAGCCTGTGTTTACTCTGCAGCCATATCTGTGTGTAAAGAGGATAAGCTGAGAAGGCATTCTAATAAAAATCATGCTACTCTGCATTTATGTTACATTCATTTTTGTCAGTCCAGTTTTTGATGAAAAAACTAATGTTTCATGTGTACTTGTAAGCCTGGTAAAGTAACTAGTAACTGAAGTATTCAGATAAATGTAGTGGAGTAAAAAGTAGAATATTTCCACTTGTTGTAGTGGAGTAGAAGAATAAAGTAGCATGTAAATAAAATACTCAAGTAAAGGACAAGAGCCTCAAACTCCAATAATTGAGTGTAAACTTCTGGTTAACAGGTTTGTTTATTTAACAAGGACTGTTTTTTGACAAGCTTGTTGCACTTTGAGGTCATGACTAATATTAACATTGATAAAATAAAGACAATATATGTACTCCTATGTCGCTGCATTGTTTTACAATATCCATTAATGTGATGCTCATATTTTTACAGCCCATCATTTTGGATAATTTTCGTCAACCAGCCTCAATTCCATATTAATTGAATAACCCTAGCCTTTATCCAGTCAGTTCAGGGATTGCTGTTTGTGCGTATTTTAGTGAAAGAAAACCTATTTTCTTCATTTTTTCTAAGATTTGATAATGTAAAAGTGTTTATATTTTTACCTAGAAGGCAAACAATTGTTAACCTTTTTGCCAAATAAATATATAAATGCGTAAATGTAGCAATGTGTCTCCTACTTGTTTATTATAATACTGCTACTCCTACTACAGTTTAGCTTTAGCAATACAGCTTCTTAGCATTTCCATGCATTTTCCGCAGGAAATGCATTTTCTGCTTATTCTCCCCCTTCTGCCCTAAAACTTTGATTGGCATCTAGTCAACTAGGGCAGCAACGATTCGTCGACGTTGTCGACAAAAATCGATAATGGAAATTGTCGACATTCGTCGCTAGACGTGTTTTTCCAACAGAGTGAGGCATCTCACTTCATTACAATCTCTGCCGAGTCGCACATGCGCAATAGCGTCTCTGACGAGCGGTAACACACACAGAAATGGCGGCATCCAACACAGCAACTGCGCGCACGAAAACTTCCAAAGTTTGGGAGCATTTTAGCCTGGATACGGCGGATAAAAAGATTACTTGCAAGGTTTGCAAAGCGTATTTTCGCTTTAAAAGAGAGCTTTAACGTTATGCCTGACGAACGTTTTTTAAATTAAATGCATGCAGTCCGAAGAGGAGAGCCACCTTGGACCCCTTTCTGCAAAAGAAGCAGACGTGCACCCCGCAACAGGCGACTCCCCTCACTGAGTCAGTGTTGCAGATGCTCATCTATGATATGAGGCCACTCTCCATGGTTGAGGGTGCCGGGTTTCAACAGATGATTGCCCAGTTCAACCCAGAATACGTCCTGCCATCCAGAACCCATTTCACCCACTTGATGGAGCAGAAATACAGTAAAACGTTTCCGAAGGTAATTGTTTAAAACACACACACACACACACACACACTGTTCATATAAGCAATCACACATTTCACTTAAGAGCAATTATATATTTCATATTAGCAATCACACACAAACACACACACACACATATCATAATTCATATAAACCAACACATATATTTCATACAAGCAATCGCAAATTTCATTTAAAAGCAATTATATATTTCATTCATAAAAGCAATTATATATATATATACATATATATTAAAATAGATTAAATACATAACTTAATTTTGGTAAAATCATAGAGTTGCTGCAATTATTAAAACTGTAAAACTTGTATGTTTAATTGTTTCTGTTGACATGTAGGTTTTTGCACGTTAAATATTTACAAAAATCAACTTTTGTGTTTAAAGGTAAAGGAGATACTAAAAGAGGTCAACAGCTCCCTCGCACTGACGTGTGATGTTTGGACCAGCCGTGCCACAGAGGCTTATCTTGGAGTTTCGTGTCACTTCATCACCAAAGACTGGCAAATGAAAACTTTGAACCTCGCCACTCTACCTCTGGAGGAGAGGCATACTGCTGCGAATATCATGATGTGGATGGAAGAGGTGATGGAGAAATTTGACATCTTGCCTAGCAAAATTAAAGCAATAGTAAATGACAACGGGTCTAACATGGTGGCGGCAGCTCGACTCCTGGAAGAAAAACACAATTGGTCTTCAGTCCGCTGTGCTGGCCACACCCTCCAACTTATCGTCAACAGTGCCCTCAAAGAGCCCCGCATCAACAAAGCTACTGCTGCTGCAAGAAACTTAGTGGAGCACTTTAGGAGAAGTGAGCTGGCAAATTCAAAACTAAAGAAGAAGCAGCAGCAAATGAACACCGCAGAGCACAAGCTGATCCGGGATGTCAGTACGCGATGGAATAGTACTTATTACATGGTGGAGAGACTCCTGGAGCAGCGCTGGCCAGTCACTGCAACTCTCTCTGACCCTGAGGTAACACCAAGAGGCAAGCACTACTTTGACCTGAAACCAGAACAGTGGGTGCTACTTGAAGAGCTGGTGCAAGGGTTGGGGCCTTTTGAATGTGCGACCGTTTTCCTCAGTGGACAGGAGTATGCTACTGCTTCATGTCTTCCACAGCTAGTCAAAGGG
This sequence comes from Echiichthys vipera, assembly GCF_963691815.1. Taxonomy (NCBI): domain Eukaryota; kingdom Metazoa; phylum Chordata; class Actinopteri; order Perciformes; family Trachinidae; genus Echiichthys; species Echiichthys vipera. The sequence continues at coordinate 30,233,972 of NC_139837.1, forward strand.
CTGCAACGGTCCATACACCAAACCCAGTATGAGACGAGCTCAGGAAAAGCCTTTCGAGCCATTGCAGGAAAAGGAATAAGTGAGAGATGGGAGAATCTTAACACTGTGTCTGCAGAGAGAGACAACCCAGTTGTTCTTGCAGCTGCCATCGACCCAAGATTCAGAAAGATGAAGTTTATCTCACCTGAAGATGGCACAAGGGTGCAAAGTACAGTTGAAGTTCTCGCCATAAAAGAAGCAAAGGCCAAGACTGGGATACATGATGACCCTGAGCTACAGCAGAAGAGGAGGGGTCATGTCCCAGGGGGAAAGTCAGCGCTGGATAACCTGCTTCAGTCTGACACTGACAGTCTGAGTGAGGAAGAGGAGGAAACCCTGGAGGACAAAACAATCCAAATGGCGAGGAGGGAAGTTCAGATGTTTTTCACAGAGGCACCAATAGCCAAAAACAATGACCCTCTCAGCTGGTGGAGAGAAAATGAGGGGCGTTTTCCCACTGTCAAACCTAGCAAGATCTCTTCTGTGCATTCCTGCAACATCCATCCCGGCAGAGCGAATCTTCTCAGCAGCAGGAAATATCTGCTCCCAGAAGAGAGCAAGCCTCACACGAGACCATGTGGATATGCTGACTTTTCTTAGTATGAATAAACTGAACGACATAGCCTGAGCCTCATGTTTATTTGTTTATTGTTTATTATCATTTGCCACATAATTAAAGCAACCTCATGCTAAATTTAAGAAAAAATTAATAATTATCCGATTAGTCGACTAATCGTTTCAATAGTCGGTGACTAGTCGACTATTAAAATAGTCGTTAGTTGCAGCCCTATTGCCAACACATGCACAACATACACCAAAACATGCTGAATGATCGGGAATGGTGTGCTATTATTTGTTAGAGATTTGCCAAGATGAACGCTCAACATGAAAGGGTATGGGGGCGCTAGTGAGATGAGAGCAGTGTATACGTGTTTTTTTGGAGCTCCTCATGCCAAATCTTATTATTTAAAACAGCTTTTTTTGCACACTTTACTCAATTTTTCGGACTAACTTTATTTCGTGTTTACACCACCATTAAGTGGAACGCAAAAATGTCCAGTAAAACTGCACGAGGCGGAAAGGGAGCCAGCCGCCCGCAAGCCGACACCGTGGCTAATGCTAGTCGTAATCAAGCTAGCAAGAAATCACCGGGAAACTCACCAGCTGAAGATGAAGACGAGCTTCCACCCGCCTGGCATGAATTGTCAAATATGCTTTTGCAGTCCTTTAATGAGCGTGTTTGTCAAGTTCGAGCAGAGCTTTCAGAACATTTGGTCCACCCAGCGGGAGCTAATCGAGAGACTGACTACCACCGAGAGCAGGGCTGTGGACCATGAGCAATGTATCCACAAAGTGGAAACTTCTGTCACTTAATTGCAGCAAGAGAATAAGAAGCTACGGGGCAGGCTTTCCGATCTTGAAGGGAGACAAGGAATTCTTGGCGTCCCCGAAGGTGATGAGAAGGGGAGGCCGACTGAGTTTGTGTCTAACCTGATCCCCAAGCTACTTGGGGACGACAACTTCACCACGCCAGTCGTTATTGACAGAGCACACCATACACAACTGCCCAGACCAGAAGGATCTCAACCCTGCATGATAATCGCATGGGTGCATCTTACACAGGAGAAAGAAGAGATTCTGCGGCTTGGGAGGCAGAGCTCAATGGAATACGAAGGTAATCGAATCCTAATCTTTCCTGACTACATCGCGGAGGTGATGGCGCGACGGAGACTTAAAAATGGATCCAGATGAAACCATGGTATCCTACCACATGACTTCCCTGTTCACCTGTAGTCCAACCATGGAGGCTTTGGCCACATTAAGAGAGCGGCTCACACCGGACAACTCCTTACACAACTGAACAAATCTCAAACCAGACCACATTTGCCAACTTCTGGATTTGTGCCTGAACACCACATACTTCCAGTTTAATGGCACTTTTTACAGACGAAAACACGGCTGTCCCACAGGTTCACCATTATCCCCTATTGTGGCAAATCTATACATGGAGGAGGTAGAGGACAAGGCTTTGAACTCCTTCAAAGGAGTAACCCCCAGCCATTGGTTCAGATATGTCGACGGCACATGGGTTAAAATCAAATCCAAAGAGGTGCAAACTTTTACCGAACATATAAACTCAGTGAACAGAAACATCAAGTTCACCAGAGAAGAAGTCAAGGACAATAGTTTGCCTTACTTAGACTGTGACGTCCATATGGAGAATGGCAGGAGCCTCCACAATGGGGTATACAGAAAACCCACTCACACAGATCAATATCTACTGTTTGACTCCCACCACCCCCTGGAACACAAGCTTGGAGTTATCAGAACACTGCAACACAAAGCTTGTAAAGTACCCACCAGGTCACAGGCCCAAGGGGAGGAACGCAAGCACCTGAGAGGCGCCCTTACAACTTGTGGTTACCCCAGGCTGACCTTTGTGAAAACGACAGCTACTTCCGGTAAGAAAACAAAAGTGGTTGAGAAAGAAAAAGAAAACAAGAGAAACAACATATTCATTCCGTATGTGGCTGGGGTATCAGAGAAAGGAGGATCTTCAACAAACACTGCATCCCTGTGTATTTCAAACCCAGTAAAACACTCAAACAGAGACTAGTACATCCCAAGGACAGAACTCCATACACCCACAAAAGCAATCTGGTTTATGCTGTCCAATGCAACGAGGAATGCAAAGATCTCTACATTGGAGAAACAAAACAACCACTGCATAAACGCATGGCCCAACACAGGAGAACTAACTCCTCAGGCCTGGACTCTGCTGTCCACTTACATCTCAAGGAGAAAGCCCACTCCTTTGATGATAACAATGTCCACATCCTGAACAGAGAGGACAGATGGTTTGAAAGAGGAGTAAAAGAAGCCACCTATGCAAAAATAGAGAAACCAACTACACCATCGCTAAACAGAGGAGGTCGAGACACCACTTATCTCCAATTTACAATGCAGCACTTTCATCCCTTCTCAGGAGATTCAACAATCTAACCTCAAAGAACAACTGTTCACAAAAGGCTCCTGTGACTCCAACAACTGTTGTTAAGACTCGATAGAGCACTAACAAAGTCGAAACCTACTTCCCACCAACGACTGTCACTCTAACGAAATGTCATTGGCACTTGGAGCACAAAGAGTTCCAGTGACATCATCTGCCTTGTGAGAGGTTAACTACCTTGTTCTCCACACCAGTTAGTTGGACCAGTCCCAGCCTATTTAGTTGCGTACATGAACTGAAGCCTCATGGATGAGAGGTGAAACGTCTTCATAGACAAATAGTCCAGTTGCTTTTGACTGAAATTGCTTTGGGGACTCAGTAGCTGTCCTCAGGCGCTTGGAGATGGACGCTGTCGCTGGTGCCATGACCGGGTGCTGAAGGTGGTTGCTGAGGCCATCAACATTGCCATCGACCAGAGCAAGCGTGTGCAACCACCAAGGCTAGGAATTCCATTCGTAAGAGCCAGAGAACAACCACATTTCAGGCCCAAAGCCCAAACAGGCCTGGGAACAGCAAAGGACTGGCAGGTAAGGGTGGACCTGGGTAAACAACTGAAATTTCCTGAAAACATCATGGAAACCAGCCTTAGATCATCACAGAGAATGGAGGAAACCAGTGAGATAAAGAGGGGAGCTGGTGGAGGTTGCCGCAGATGGGGGTGGCGTGTGAGATGCCTTCCCATTGAGGGAAGGGGCTTTGCAGGGAAGTCACTCTGCAAGGCCTACGCTCTCCTGGGCATCACAGGTGCACGCAAGAGGAGAGCTATCTGTACAGCTTCCGAGGCTGCTGAGAGAGTCTCACAATGGCTATGAAACCAGAGGGACAAGCAGTGGATGAGCGCTTTTTGGACATAGGCTGGGAGCTGATTACTCCCGGTTGGGTTGCCTGGGTGAGGGGGACTGATAGACCCGAAAACCCTCCTTGACCGGGTACTATCACTAATGATGTGTTGAAGAAGCTGCATTATATGATGTATGAAACAATCAAACAATCTAGAAACAACCTTAAACAATACAGCAGCCTAGACTTAGACTCAATAAAGAGAAGTCTAAGTCTCCTAGAATAATTATCCATCAGCACATTGAGAACATACACTGAAATAAGGATATAGTTATATTATTATCATATAATAGTATTTTTTTATTTTATTTATTTGTCTTTGCATTTATTTTATTTGTTTTTCATTTGTTTTGTTTTTGTTTTTTTTGCATGGTGTTTCCAATGTCAGAGTAATCATGGTAATTAATTGTCTCAGTATTGACCAAAATATTTGGTGATTATGATTTTTGCCATAATCGAGTAGCCAAGTAGTCTGGCTTCAGGATAAATCCTGGAAGGCAGGGCACCCGGTGGCTCAGTCGTTGGGGCGAACACTTCCATATACAGAGGCTAAGGCTATGTTCACGCAGCAGTTCCAAGTGACCGGAATCCGATCTTTTCAAACATGGAGGACAGCAACGAAGCAGGCAGCCAGTGGAGGGATAACAAGGTTTTAGACATCATTACTATTTGGTGTGACACTTGAAGGGTCTTATCGTGACCGATCTGTTTTCCGGTTGCCGTTGCCATGTTCGCTTCCGTAAATAATGTTGTGGCATGATGTCATCATTGATCAACTGCACATGTGGGCGACTTCAGGGACGTGAGTTGTTCACACAGCAATCCATAGACAGGCCACATTTAAAGACGTAATGTGAACAGCAATCCCGAACATGTCTGTGTGAAGGAAGAAAAAGGAGAGAAATCTGGAGGCCAAACTCCAAGGGATGGGATGTGTGGGCAGGAATGAAGCACATCACAGGGATGAAGAAGAAATACATGCAGACATCTGGGAGCCTGGATACAGGTAACCAGTATAACCAGTTTTTCAAAATGTTTAGCTCACCTCCTGCTGGCCTTTCCACCCCCACAACCCCCCACACACTCACGCTGTCCCAAATGGCTTGACCCTCCCCCCAGCGTTCTTCTGTACAACACCTCTCCATCTGCAGTGGGTTAGCAGTGGGTCCCGAGTTTGGTGGAATGTGGTCAAAGATCTCCTCTGTGAAAACCTTAACTTCTCTAACCGAGACATTGTAAAATTTCATGTATCCAACTATTATGAGTCGGCAGAGAACCATGTTTCCATTTAAGGAGAATCTTAGGTCTGGCGAGCAGGGTGGTAAAGGCCACGACGCGCTGTGTAATAATGGGCAGATTTTTAGGCGGAGGGAACCCAAAAAGAGCAGTCAGGGGACTGGGTTCCAAATTTTTCTTAAGAGCCTGTTTGACAGTTTGAAATATATCAGACCAAAATTCAGCAAGCTTCGGGCACGTCCAGAACTGTGGGTGGTCGGCTGGGGACTGCTTATAGCGCTTACAAGCATCACTGTAACTAGGGTATATCTTAGCCAGTTTAGCGTTGGTGAAATGGGCCCTATGAAGCACCTTCCACTGTAATAGGCCGTGCCTGGCACAAATAGAGGATTAGTGGACCAGTTTTAAAATGTCCCTCCACTGGACATCAGTAATGTCTACCCCCAAATCCTTTTCCCACGCATTTTTAGGCGATACAGTGGGAACTGGGCTCAGAAGAGCAATCTTATTATAAATTACAGATATCAGTTGCTTGTGTTGTATGTTAAGAGACAGGAATTGGTCCATCTCACCTTCAGGGGGGCAGTACAGAATATGTGGAAATTGCTTTTGCATTAAATGTCTCATTTGAAGGTACTTAAAAAAGTGGCAATTAGGCAGGCTGTATTTCTCATCTCATCTTCATCCGCTTATCCGGAGTCGGGTCGCGGGGGCAGCAGCTTTAGCAGGGGACCCCAAACTTCCCTTTCCCGGGCCACATTAACCAGCTCTAACTGGGGGATCCCGAGGCGTTATCAGGTCAGTGTGGAGATATCATCTCTCCACCTGGTCCTGGGTCTTCCCCGAGGCCTCCTCCCAGCTGGACGTGCCTGGAACACCTCCCTAGGGAGGCGCCCAGGGGGCATCCTTACTAGATGCCCGAACCACCTCAACTGGCTCCTTTCAACGCAAAGGAGAAGCGGCTCTACTCCGAGTTCCTCACGGATGGCAGAACTTCTCACCCTATCGCTAAGGGAGACTCCAGCCACCCTCCTGAGAAAACCCATTTCGGCCGCTTGTACCCGCAACCTCTTTCTTTCGGTCATGACCCAGCTTTCATGACCATAGGTGAGGGTAGGAACGAAGATTGACCGGTAGATCGAGAGCTTTTCCTTCCGGCTCAGCTCTCTTTTCGTCACAACGGTGCGGTAGAGCGACTGCAACACCGCCCCCGCTGCTCCGATTCTCCGGCCAAACTCACGCTCCATCCTTCCCACACTCGTGAACATGATCCTGAGGTACTTGAACTCCTTCACTCGGGGTAATGACTCATTTCCTACCTCGAGAAAGCAATCCACCGGTTTCCTGCTGAGAGCAATGGCCTCGGATTTAGAGGTTCTGATCCTCATCCCAGCCGTTTCACACTCGGCTGCGAACCGATCCAGTGAGTGCTGAAGGTGACTGACCAACGATGCCATCAGGACCACATCATCTGCAAAAAGCAGAGACGAGATCCTCCTCCTCCCCACCACAACTACGCCTCGATATCCTGTCCATGAAAATCACGAACAGGATTGGTGACAATCCATCAATCCCTGGGGCTTTGCCACTGTGGAGTTGTTTGACTGCCTCACTGACTTCCACCAGGGATATTGACAATGATTCCACATCAGCCTCCAGCTCTGCCTCTACAAAAGAGGGCGTGTTAGTCGGATTAAGGAGTTCCTCAAAGTGCTCCTTCCACCGCCCGACTACCTCATCAGCTGAGGTCACCAGCGTCCCGTCCTTACTGTAAACAGCTTGGACGGTTCCCCGTTTCCCCCTCCTGCGATGTCGAATGGTTTTCCAGAAGCACCTTGGTGCCGCCCGAAAGTCCTTCTCCATGACTTCTCCGAACTCCTCCCACACCCACACTAGGGTGCTCTGGTACCACGTACACTTATGAGCATCCTTATGTTTGAACATGGTGTTAGTTATAGACAATCCGGGACTAGCACAGAAGTCTTATAACTGACGACCACTCGGATTTAGATCAGGGAGGCCGTTCCTCCTAATCACGCCTCTCCAGGTGTCTCCATGATTGCCCGCATGGGCGTTGAAGTCTCCCAGCAGAACTATGGAGTCCCCTACTGGAGCCCCATGCAGGACTCCATTCAGGGTCTCCAAGAAGGCTGAATACTCTGAACTGCTGTTCGGTGCATATGCACAAAGAACATTCAAAGTTTTCCCCCCTACCAACTGCAGGCGTAAGGAGGCGACCCTCTCGTCCACCGGGGTGAACTCCAATACCGCGGCCCTCAGCCAGGGGTTTGTGAGTATCCCCACACTTGCTCCACCTCCCGCACAAGCGCCGGCTCCTTCCCCGACAGAGAGGTGACATTCCACGTCCCCAGAGCCAATTGTTTCCTCCTGCGAGTGGTGGGCCCACAGGATGGAGAGGAGGGAGGCGCCACGTCACTTTTTTGGCTGAGCCCATCCAGGCGCTGTGGCAAACCCGGCCAACAGGCGCTCACGGGCGAGCCCTCCATCTGGGCCTGGCTCCAGATGGGGGCCCCGGGCTTCCTCAGGGCAGGGTCTCTCTTCTTCTTCATAGTTTGTCCATTGAGTCTTTGTGACTTAGACAGGCTGTATTTGTCCAACATAAATGCAAAGGATGCAAAAACACCTTTACAGGTCATTAAGCGTTTTGAGGCCCTTATCTGACCATATGCGGAATGCAGGGTCGGTGCAGGAAGGGAGAAACGCATAGTTATTCAAAACTCTGGAAAGGATCAAAGCCCTTTGCAAGCCGTACTGCTTCCTGAACTGGATCCAAATTTTAATGGTATTAACGACAACCGGATTAGATTCTTGAGTTCTTGTGGGCAATTATGGGAAGCTGTGAGCAAATCGTAGAGTGAAGAGAGCAGGAGGAACATGTTATCTCTGTATGAGTCCAGGCGTCTGCAACTTCACCGCAGAGTTTAGGGAGTTGAAGTATATGTTTTTTGATATGGTCTGGTTTATTCTGCCAAATAAAGGTGTTAAATTGTTGGTCTAGATTAGTAAAAAAAACGATTTGTTCAGACAAATTGGGAGATGCTGATAAAGATACAGAAACTGTCATAGGATGACCATCTTAATAAGATTAATCCGGCCTGCAAGGGACAGGGGGAGGCCCGCCCATCTAGACAAGTCCGACTTGCATTTATCTTATAGCGGCTGGAAGTTCTTTTGAAGTATGTCCCTGAAAGAGCTGGTGATATACACCCCCAAATACTTGAACCCCTTGTCAGATGTTTTACAGGGAAATATAGACTGTGGGAGTGATCTCGCCAAGTTGTTGACAAAACATAACTAACTGAATATTCAACTTGTACCCTGATAGGTGGCCATACTGATCCAGAATTGATAAAACTGGGGGGAGGGAGGATGTGGGGTTTGAAATAAATAAGATGAGGTCGTCCCCATATAAGGAGAGTTTGTGGACTAGGCCAAGACGAGTCAAACTCCAAGGGATTAGGGGTTGTTGCCGTAATTGGGCTGCATTCGGAAGTACACTCACTTTATTAGGTACACATGTCCAACTGCTAATGCTGCTGTTGGGTCCAGACGGGCTGGTCTGAGTATTTCAGAAGCTTCCACGCACAACCATCTCTAGGGTTTACAGAGAATGGTCAGAAAAAGAGAAAATATCCAGTGAGCGGCAGTTCTGTGGGAGCAAATGCCTTGTTGATGCCAGAGGTCAGAGGAGAATGGCCAGACTGGTTCAAGCTGATAGAAAGGCATTAGTAATTCAAATATCGACAGGTTACAACAGAGGAATGCAGGAGAGCATCTGTGAACACACAACACAATCTCTCAACTTTCTAGCAGATAGGTAAACACAGCAGAAGACCACACTGGAACTTTGTTAAGCACCATGTGTGCCCAATAAAGTGGCTGGTGAGTGAATATAGTGCAGTGTAAAAATCTGAAAAAGACTTGTTGAAAATCACTGGATCAGAAGTGTGGCTGCCGTCCGGTAGTTGAATTTTAGAGATCAGTCTAGAAGCAAAAAAAAAAAAAAAGAATCCTTTGTGTGGATTGTCACAGCTATCTATCAACTTAAAGTGTCATTAAGAGGCCGTGTTCCGAATGCAGTAGTAGCCGTTTCTTACATGGGGGTGGGGGGCAAAATGCCACTGCAGACATCATTAAACTATGTAAGAGCGATTTGAGTCGCAACAAAATCTTTTAACTTAATGTCCGACGGTAAGTGTGAACTAAACCACCTCCATGGTGAACGTGGAATTGTATCCCATGGAAAACTGGTGTCAACTGTGGTAGGAGCCTGGTCAGAAGTTACTATTGGGTAATATTCACACGGATTCACACAGTCGAGAATGTTGTTATTGAGTAAACAAAATCAATTCGAGAGAATGTGTGGTGTACAGGGGGAAAAAAGGAGAAAGCTTTACCATGGGGATTTCTAAATGCATATGTTTTTAGTGTGTGTGCTGATTTGGATAGTATAATCTGTGTGGGAGAAGATCCGTCAAGAGTCACATCCTGCAACAGATTGAAATCTACACCCATGATAATACAATGGCGTTTGGGATTTTTGCAAATAGCCTTTAAAAAAACTGTTCATCGTCCCAGGTGGGTGCATAAACCGAAACTAAAACCACTTGTGTTCTGGAATGTGCCTGAAAATATGACATAGCGGTCGTCAGTATCTAGGATTACATTTGTCGGCTCAAACAGGAACCTCTTTGAATGATGATAGCTGCCCCTCTAACTCTATCCGTAAATTTGGAAAGGAATAAGTGACTCAACCGTGCCTTCTTATACGTGGGCTGATTTGAGATGTGTTTCCTGCAGAAACATCACATCCCCCTTAAGGTGCTGTAACTGTGTCAGGACCTTACCGATTTTGATCGCACTGTTCATTCCCTTAGTTTTCCAGGAAATCAGACGCACTCCAGTACTTGTCTTTACAGCATTAGCAGGAATAGGAACAATAATAAGTTAGAATGACACTGCGTGACCGGACGTATTCTGTAGCAGTGGAGGAAGAGAGTGAGGGGAAGGTAAAACAGAACAAACAAAACAAAACTAACAAAAAACAATTAATAATAATATTTAACAATAATAATAATAATAAAAGGCGGGAAAAAATAAATAAAAAGGGAAATAAGGGCCAAAAAACACATAAAACAGAACAAAACAACATAGGACAATGACATTGTGACCAATCTGAGGGTTACTCCCGTAGAAAAAACCTTGTGAGCGCTCCAGCTCGCAACTAACAGCTAAACTGAAACTTCTGGGGTCTGTGTTTGGCCCCTTAGGTCACCACAAGAAAGGAGAAAAAATAATAAAATGCAAAGATATATATTCCAGAGCCAACTGTGTGAAGTGTGCTCTGGGGCGCAAGTGCAAACTTCACGCAAAGACGCCTTAGGGCAGGCAGGCCATGAGGATATTTTTCTACATCAGTTAAGATGAATAGAATGCCTGTATGAAACCCACCATCCGCACTGGGTTAGAATGCACATGCTGTCTCGATATACAGTAGGTCACCTCTGTACATCAATCGATGATAAGTATCAGGCTTCAGTAAAGCCCTTTGACCAAACAGTTAACAAAAATACTTCAGATAACCCTGTGGCGGTGGGCGATAAAAACTAGAAATAAAATAAAATAAAGCTGTGAAGAAAATATATAATAACAAACTGAGTCAGTCTTGGTTGGCTAAAGCACAGCTATGCAGTTAGTACCACATCATCTCACGGCTATACATATAACCCGACAGTGGCTCATCTGTGAAATCAACAACCCTCCGCGGTCATCAGGTCTCGTCCGTGTGGGTGGATGTTATGAAAGCTTTCGCTTCCCTATTTTTAACCTCTCTCTTTCTACTTTTTTACTCTTCTTGTAAAGAGATTGTGTATTTTATATATATCCTATGGATATTTCTAACTCTAAAATGCAACCAAGAGGCAGTTTTCTCAATTACTCAAGAGGGGAACTGCTGGCTCTGCGCACAAAGGGACGAGCTGGGATATGACACCCCGTCCCAGCGGTGCTGACAAGAGGACCCAGGGGCTTCAAGGCTGGGGCAAAGCTAAAGGCCGAGCTAGCGGAGAATTGGAGGTGCTACAAGCCGTCGATTCCCTCCGTAATAATGGGGAATGTGAACTTGCTGCAGAACAAGATTTACGAGCTGTCCACGCTGAAGAACCAGCGAAACAGACCAATGGTGGAGAATTTGAGGCGCTACAAGCCATCGATTCCCTCCGTAATCATGGGGAATCTGAACTCGCTGCCGAACAAGATTGTCGAGCTGTTCGCGCAGAACTATCAGCGGATCTACCATGAGAGCAGCTAGTTCATCTTTACGGAGACATGGCTAAACCACGCTGTGAGAACCGACAGAGACAAAAAAGCGAGCAGAAAAGGAAAGGTTGGTGACTCATCATGTATGTGAACAACCAATGGTGTAACCCAGGACATATCTCAGTAAAAAAAGTCTCATGTTGCCAGGACCTCAAGCTGCTGGCTGTTAGCCTACGGCCATATCATTTACCGAGAAAGTTCAGTCAAATGATCACCGTCTGTGTTTAAATCCCTCCCAGAGCGGACGCAGCCACTGCCTATGAGAACATCCACTCAGGGCGCACTCAAACTGTCCATCTGTACCGTGCCCTGTGCTTTAGGGTACTTGTCCCCCCCTCCCTCTTTCCCCCCGCAGGCCAGGCCCGTTTGTACTCACACTACCTGGGCCTCGAGCAAACACTTCTTGCCTGCCTATACGTCATCACGCCATAACACGTCACACGCAGTGAATGACATCATCACGGTGCATCGCCTTGTTTACAAATCTTTCCATAAACCTCAGAGTTTTGGGCGTCTTGTCCAACTTTTTTCGAATATTTTCATCCAACCAAATCTGCATACAATCCATATCCGCATCACACAACGTGAACCTTTCGCCCTTGTTCTAAATGTCCGCGCATGGTCCGTCCTTCTTTTTTCTATGTCCGAACAGGCGCACATAAAATGACGTCAGAACCGCCGTAGGCCTCATGCTCATTCTCGTACACATGTGCACGCTAGTGCTCGTACATGTGCTCTACAAAAGCCCACCTCTACCAAACGGTCCGTGGCCGGCAAGCGTGCCGCACCTAGGCACGGTACGGTTGCACTCAAACTGGTCAAACGAACTAGACTTTAGCCGTGAAACGTGCTTGGGCACGGTACGGATGGACAGTGTGAGTGCGCCCTCAGTCACTGCAAGGCTGCAGACACAGCATCCTGAGGCATTTATGATCACCTCTGGGGACTTTAATCATTCAACTTTGGAATCTACTTTGGCTGTCAGCCAGATGTTGGTGTGGAGGATGCCATCCTCTTCATTCTACCTTACGGAACTGGTGACCCTGGCTGTCCAGATCAGGCACCCTAACATTGGGGGAAAAGTAAATTTTAGGGACCCACATTAAAATTGCTCCCGCTGCCCATGGACCTCCCGTGTCCCTGGGACCCGGGGGGGGGGGGGGGGCCGCAGCGGCCCTCCTAAGTTGGGGTGATTTTTGCAGTACCGCCGTTTTTCCGCCAGTGGCACTGGCACATGTAACGCCCTACCAATCGTGCTGCCATTGGGCCAAAAATTGGCCCGGGCCGGTCCAGCGCTCATACGTTTGAATGCAGCGGAGCATGCCGCGATTTGGACCCCGCTATGCATGCTGCCATAGGGCCCCCGTTGAAACATGTGGCCATTGGGCATCTTTAGAAAGTGTTGGCTTTGGGCCCATTCATTATACATGGGGTCATAATTTATATTATTATTATTATTACAACTTTGAACTGACTGTCTGTTCCAACGTATTGGCGGAGGGCCATTGGTGGCCCAATGGCAGCATGTCCCAATTTCAGCCTTGGATCTCAGTGCGCTTGGGAGATCCCTCTTGCCCGGCCCTCTTGTGACACCCTAATGTTAAATCATAGCTAGAGTGGGAGGGGGTCACCGCAGGGTCTGTATTGGGCCTAGGAGACTGAAAATTTGGAATACTCACATTTTGCCCCACGGTCATCAAGTGTGCCAAATTTGGAACAATTCAAAGTAGGTCGAATTTTTGACTCGATTTAAACATTCTGAGGCTGAATCTCAATTTTGGGTCAAAATCAAAGGTCGTCCAATCTGCTCCAAATTTTTAGGGCTGAACGCTGACCGAGGGGGGATGCTGCCCCCCGAGTATCAGAGCCCTAGCCCATCTGGAGATATAGCCTGGCCCCTTTCCCACACTCTAAATGTTACAGCGTGCCTGGGTATGACACGGGGCCTATCTCCCAAGTGCCAAGTACCCAAGAGCTGGCATTGATATCATTGGGTCCCTTGGGCTTCTGGAGAGTGCCCTATCAATTTCAGACTTATAACCCAACGCCATAGTGGTGTACTAGCAGTTCAGCCATAAGGCATTGGGTTATAAGTCTGAAATGAACAGTGCACACTCCTGTCATCACAGGGACAAACATATGGTGGGTGCCGGCTCTGTACTCGGTGAGCTGTATTGAAACGTTTGGAGGAGGTGTGGGGTTGAGATATGTTGTTGACTGGGCCTTTGGGAGTATACCCTGTTAATTTCAGCCTTATGGACTATACCCTGTTAAGTTCAGCCTTATGGACCAATGATATCACCAAAAGAAACTCTCTACAAGGGTCATCCAGTACATTTCTACCCAGACCTGGCACCGGGAGTCCACCAAAGACAGAAAGAATTTGATGGTGTCAGACAAAAGCTGCGCAATATGGGAATAAGGCACGGCATCCTGGTTCCTGCTCGACTCGTGATTACATTTAAGGGCAGCACACAAACTTTTAAAACACCCACCGAAGCAGAGGCTTTCGTCAGGCAAATCCAAGAGGAAAATGGTAATGAATGAACATTTAGCCTTGAAAAGTTTGTAGCTTTCAAGGCTTATGTCATTATTATACTACTATGGTCCGGGTTAGTATGGGTGACTAAGTGCACATCTCTAATTTTCCGATTATCAATATCTAGGCAAGGTAAAATCAAGCCTTAAGTTTTCAGTTCTAAAGGGGAGGGAGGAGGGAGAAAGAAATGCATTTTGCATTTTTGTTCTGTTCTGTTCTTTTTTCTCTCCTTATCTTCTAATCATAAGAAAATGCACACTTATAATTTAAATGAGCCCTTGGAGAAGTTAGCACTTTACCAGATACTTGAAAAGTATACTCCAGAGACTCTGTGATGGGATATTTGCTATACTTCACTGACCCTTTTTGTTGTGCTTTAGGTTTCTCTTTGTCATAATTTGTGGAGGGAGGATATCTATGTTTTGTTTTTTAGTTTTTTTCTGTAGAAGCAACTATTAAGTAGCACTGCTTGATCACTCCTCACCAAGTGTGGTGTGGTCTTCGACGTTGCAGAAGTGTACATTTGGGAGAGGGGGTAAGCTCGGTTCTAGAGCAACAGGATTTGTGTGGTTTGTTCATGGGAAAATGTTGATATGTTTCATCAGGTTTGTTTTGGATGACTTTTCTTCGCTTGTTTTTTTGTTTTTTTGCATCTGGAGGCAGAATTTGCACTTTATCCCTCAGGTACCAACAGTGATGACACATTTAGTAATGACTAAAGAATCTGAGATTAAATTTACTTCATGGAATTGCAGAGGCTTACAAAGTTATAGAAAGCTAAAACAGGTAATGGGGAGGTTGAAAAGCATTAATTCTCAAATAATTTTTCTTCAGGTAACCCATCTCTCTATTAATGAAGACATTAGATTAAAAAGGAGGTGGCAAGGTAAGGTTTTGTCGGCACCTTTTAATACCCAGGCAAGAGGGGTTGTGACTCTCATTCACAAATCCATTCCTTTCTCATTCACAAATCCATTCCTTTGAAAATCACCAACGTGATTGCTGATAAAGCAGGCAGGTACCTCATAGTTCAGGGTGTGCTTTTATCAGAATCTCTAAATTTGGTCAACATATATGTGCCAAATCAGGATGACCCTGAATTCTTTAACAACCTATTTCTTAATTTGTCAGCCCTTCCAGGTCAATACATAATAGCAGGAGATTTTAACAGTACCCTTAACCCCAATAAGGACAGGTCATCAAAGGTGGACAATTCCCATAACAAAAGTAGAGAAATTCTACACTTATTTATTGAGTCACTAAATTTATGTGATGTATGGAGAGACAGAAACCCTGACGTACCAGTTTATTCTTGTTTTTCTAACACTCATAAGTCGTACTCCAGAATTGATTACTTTTTAGTCTATCTTTTTAGTGATATTTATGATATTCCTCAAGCATTTTTTTAAATACCTCCAGCTCAGAAGCTTTATAGGTTCTAATCAAAAGCAAGTCATCAGCATTCCTACTCTATCCTTATTAGAGAAAGTTTTAATTAAGAACCCTTTTGATAGGGGAATCATATCAGAAGTGTACAATTTGTTGTTGACTTACTCACGGGAATCCACAGAATCTAAGTTCAAAGCATGGAAAAATGATTTACAGGGCGAACTGACAATTGAAGAATGGTACAAGGCATGTAGGAGGGCTCAAACTCAAACTGTGTGTCGTACAATTCAGGAGATACTATCAATCCATTTAGTAGCAGATCCTAGATTCTTTATTCTTGGCATTTATCCAAAGGGACATAAAATAAAATGTAGAGAACAGATATTTATAGACTTGTGTCTTTTACATGCCAAAAGATCAATAGCTTAAACATGGAAAAGTTCCCATAGACCAAACATTGGACAGTGGCTCAAGGAAATGTCAAGATGTTTACCTTTGGAAAAAATCACATACACAATTAAAGATAAGCAAGAACAGTTTCAACATATCTGGGGCCCATTTATAGAGAAAAATACTTTTCTAGTATGTTGGACACAGCTAGGGGAGATTAAACACTACCTCTGCAACTAAACAATTTCTTTATTGATATTTACAAAACACTTAATGGTACTCTTTGTGGGTCCTCAGGAGCTGCCTTCAAGATGAAATTGTATTTTTTTTGTATACTTTGTTTGTTTTTTACTGTTGATGTTTAATCAAACAGACTGTATCTTAACCTTTTTATTTTTATATTTACAAACCTAAGTTTACAAAGATACATCTTCATTTATCTTGAATACTTAATATGTACGTTTGAGCCATCATTCTCAAATATTTGTTTGCATACTTATTTCTTGGAAACAAGGGACTCTCGTGGTCGCATACATTAATATTGTTCCTGCTATGTTTGATATGGCTGAAAACTTAATAAACAGATTGTAAATAAATGGTTTGATGCACAGTCGGGGAAAAAAAAAAAAAGAAGGGCATCACATGACCCCTTTGGCGGCAAATTCAAATAAAAAGCGTCTTATGGCCACACGTTTTAGCGCCGGACCAATGGCAGCTCCTAGCCAGTGTACGGAAGACCCTGGCCCTATGGCAAGACTTGTTTTTGTGTTGTCACGCGAGGGCCACCCGGTGGATCTTGTCTGCAGGCACAAGCCAGGTCCCGGTGCCAAGACGGTCAGACAGGCCATTGGGACCAAAATGCACCAGGGCATGTACAGTGCCGCCGTACAGGTTCAATGGCAACACGTTTGTATAGGCAAAAGTGTCCAAAAACCATACACTTCGGGAAGTGGCACAGCAAGGATTCTCTTCTTGGTCTTCTCCAGTGCCTTTAATACCATCCAACCCCTATACTTCAGGACAAGCTGAACAGGATGGGAGTGGACCCCCATCAGGTGAACTGGGTCAGAGACTACCTCACTAACAGGCCACAGCTGAAGGACACCATGTCGGACACCTCAGACTTCTGTTACAATTCGGAGTCACATACAGAAGTACGCCGATGACACAGCCATCGTGGGATGTATCAGGGGTGACAGAGAACAGGAGTATCGGAGTCTCTTTGGGGACTTTGCTCTCTGGTCAACACCTCCAAGATGAAGGAGCATTGATTTTAGGAGGTCCAGACCAAGACAGCGACCAGTCCTGCTAGAGGGAGCTGAGGTGGAGGCTGTGGATCCATACAAATACCTCGGGCTGTGGCTGGACAATAAACTGGACTGGACAACACACACCAGCCCCCTGTACAGGAAGATACAAAGCAGGTTGTATTTCCTGAGGAGACTGCGGTCCTTCAACATCTGCAGCAAATTGCTGTGGATGTTTTACCAGTCTGTGGTCACCAGTGTCCTCTTCTACACGTATGTGTGTGTGTGTGTGTGTGTGTGTGTGTGGGTGTTTGTGTGTGTGTGTGTGCACGCTTGTGTGTGTGCGTGTGTGTGTGTCAAAGATGAAG
This sequence comes from Echiichthys vipera, assembly GCF_963691815.1. Taxonomy (NCBI): domain Eukaryota; kingdom Metazoa; phylum Chordata; class Actinopteri; order Perciformes; family Trachinidae; genus Echiichthys; species Echiichthys vipera. The sequence goes on from NC_139837.1 coordinate 30,251,369, forward strand.
ATGGTGCATATTTATCACTAAATTCTCTTCATGACTACAGGAACAAGCAGTAAACAAACTCATGTCAGACCTGCGGATGTCTGCAACAGCCTGCGCTTGTTTGTAAGAGCAAGTGCGTTAACAATCAAAGAGCGTGTGTGTGCGTGTGTGTATTTGTGTGTGTGTTTGTGTAGAACATGAAAGTGCACCTATGCGCCTGTATGATTAAGGCTGTGGTGCACCAATTCAAACACAGCTTACTGCACTTTGCTTGGAACAACATCAAATCAGTTGTTTATGAAAAAGCTTTTATCCTGCTGTAGCTCTGATTAAAGTGTCTGCCTATGAGAGTGTGTGTAGCATCCATGTGTTTTTTTATGCATCTTCACTGAGTGTTTGCTATTCTGCTCATGAACTCAAGGCCGAAGCAGCATGATAAAACATTGACTGCGACTTTATAACAAATGGCAGCCTGGAGATTTCTCACCTGATAAAGGCCATGATCGAGCAGGACGATCTCAGTCTTCTTGCTCTGAGGACACTTTCGGACCAACACGTTACCCGGATGCGGGTCACAGTGAACAAAGCCATGGATGAAGATCATTTCACTGTATATTTTACCAAGGTTCTCTGAGATCTGTGGGGGAGATGACATTAATGATTAACGATATTGGTTTATTGTTGTTATCATTATTAATTATTATGACTACCACAGGTCTAGACTACAAACATCATGTCACTGTCACCCTTGCAAGGCAAAGACATTCATGCAACACTGCAGTTCCAGTTCTTGTCCAGTAATTTCAAATAATTATAATAATAATAATAATAATAATACAATGTATTTATATGGCCCTTTTTTGGAATTCAAAGTGGCTTTAAAAAACATAACAAAGCCAGAACAAAAGCAAAACAAAAAAAGGGCAACATTCAAGCACAAGTGAAGAGGGAAGGGTTGTGGGGCTGAAGATAGACAGAGGAGAAGAGATGGGTCTTGAGGCAGGACTGAATGATGGTGAGGGTGTCAAGAATCATGGTGAGGGTGTCAAGAATCATGGATCGGTTAGGGGAGAGAGTTCCAGAGCCTGGGAGTTGCCCTGGAGAAAGCTCTGTCCCGAAAACTACGGAGTTGCGGATGGAGAGGAGACCGGCTGATGTGGATCTGAGGGGCCGTGATGGTTGGTAGAGGGAGAGTTCAGTGAGATATGGGGGATATATGGTGGAGAGCTTTGTGGGTAAGGACCAGGATCCTTGAGCAGCTGGGCAAGGATTGTTGGTGATAGGAGCAGAGGAGAAGGTTAGCAGTGAAGTTGTCAAGTGATAGTGTAGGTAATAGTTTGCCAATGAATGAAAACAGCTTCTTAAGACCCAAGAAGTTCTTGAGTTGATCTTTGGCTCTTTTTAGACAAACCGAACTCTACTGTGTCCAGGTCGCAAAATGTAGATAAAAAATTTTATTCAGTGTTTTTTTTTTAAATCTGGCATCAACCTTGCACTCACACATGTACAGTCAAAAGATAGCAAGAGGTCCTGGCTGCAGACCTCCACTGTAAAGTCACTTCCGCCGCAGGCTCCACTGTCAGAACAACTCTACTGTCAGGTCAAGAAATGCAGAAGATACATTTCAAAATAAAATTATGAATGCACTTCCAGTTGAATCGTTTTCCTCACAAATGCATTAATTAGTAAACAATATCATTCCTTGTCTAGAGTATATATTATTTTTATTTATATAGTAAACTTTTGTGGGCATTTTGATAAATTATGTCGTAATCTCGGACAAAATGCCATCCGTAAACTGTTTTAATTTTTTTTTTTAAATCAAGCATTTGATTTGGACAATTGAAGCATTAGCCTGTCTTTTTCAAAACCAATACATAAACTATAAATGACAATATGCTCTTACACTGAGTTGGTGTAGGAAAAGTTGTGCATTTGGCCCCCTCCTCCTCTCTGATTTCCTCTCTCATGATGAATGTAGAACTGACCCTTCAGTCTTCCATGAATAATCCCTGGAAATTATTGTAATGGCCCTTTCTGAACCTTGGAATGCACCTTCTCAACTTCCTAACCCAAACACTCATTTATTCATGGTAAATCAACTAGACCCCCTTTATGAAGTTCCATTCAGACCAAGTGACCTTTTGATAAGAGCAGGACAGGAGAAAACACCTCAGATTCTTTCCTCTCCCCTCGAGGACTGCCTGAATCTCTGTCTTCATCCTGTGGGTGTGGGAATTAACAGGACAATACATCTGTAATGTTTCTTTAGTGCAGCCAGAGCGACACCCAGTGGAAGGACCTGGTAAGGCATGGTTGTCATGGACAAATATTCATGTAGGAATATAAATGTTCTGTAATCATTCAATATTTGTGTGTCTTATGTGTTAAAGTGAACCTTCTTGATGTGTTTGTTTGAATAGCATAATGTTTAAATTCCCTTATTACTATCCTTCAAGTTAGACTTTTAGTTTGTTGAACTGAGAATGGCAAATTATAAGGCCCATATACAGTGGAGATCAAAATTAGAGAACAAAGTATTAAATATTGATTTATTCTGAAATAGCAGAAACAATCAAAAGCAGAGAACAGTAACCACTGTGTCAGAAGAGAAGATTTCATCAATGTTTTCTTCTCTAGGATTCCAAAATGAACAGGAAGTGTAGAGGCCACAGCTTTGAATGACTTCAGCACATCTGCGCCCACAGGACATCACTAGTTTCTCACACTGCTCTGGTTTGATCTTGGTCCATTCTTCTTCAGTCTCTTCCACAGTTCACTAACTGGAGTGGTTTTCTTAGCATATTACTTTGCTACCAAGGATTTTCCAGAGATACTCTATGGCAGGGGTGTCAATCTAATTTTAGTTCGGGGGCCACATACAGCCCAATTTGATCTCAAGTGGGCCGGACCAGTAAAGCCATAGCATAATGACCACAAATAACGACGGCAACAGATTTTTCTTTTTTGTTTTTTTGCAAAAAAGTACAAGTACATTGTGAAAATTCACATTTAGTTAACTATTTTAACCTAATCCTAAATATAATAAAATCTCTGTTTTAATATGGCATTTATAGTTGAAATCCAGGTTTCGTAAAGCAAAAGACAGTGACGGACTGGAAGTCGACCCTTTAAAAGTGAGCAAAAAGGCTACAACGCACCAAAAACACGGTTAGGGTTAGAGATAAAAAACACTTATAAATAAGAGTTTACCTGAAAGCAAAAGAACACTGGCAGCTCCAGCATAGTTTGCGTGCTTTGAAATAGCAGTCACTGTTGTTGAAAAATTGCAGTTCATGTATTTAATTTTTTGCACTCATCCCAAGTCATCCCAAGGGGCCGTATGTTTGACACTCATGCTCTATGGGGTTTAGATCTGGAATCTGGGCTGGCCATTTCATTGTTTCAATTTTCTTAGCTTCAAGGAACTGCTTTAACCTGTTTTGCGGTGTGACAGGGGGCATTGTCTTGCATGAAAATTGCAGCTGATTGGGAGACAATTGTAGTGAAGGTATTTCATGTTGCTGAAGGAGGTTCACATAAACATTTGCATTCACCCTGCCATGTAGCTGTACAAGAGGACCAACTCCTGCAGCAGAAAACATCCCCCACACCATCACATGACATTGCTAAAGTTCAATTTGTTTGGGTCAAAGGCTGGACTCGTCTTTGCTGAGGAGCATGTTGTGTGGATAGAAGGGAAGTGGTCCAGAGTGACAAGTGATGTGAGGACGTGCAATTTATTTGGGTCTGATGGAAACATTATGTTGGGCGTAGGACTGGGGAAAGACTGAACCCAAAGTGTTTAAAGAAGTTACATTTGGAGGAGGAAGTGTCCGAGTCCAGATCTAAACCCCTTAGAGAATCTCTGGAAAATCCTTGGCAGCAAAGTAATGTCTAAGAAACCCACTACAGTTACTGAACTGTTGAAGAGACTGAGTCAGAATGGACCAAGATCAAACCAGAGCAGTGTGAGAAACTAGTAATGTCCTGTGGGCGCAGATGTGCTGAAGTCATTCAAAGCTGTGACCTCTACACTTCCTATTCATTTTTGAATCCTATAGAAGCAAACATTGTTGAAATCTTCCCTTCCTGACACAATGCCCACTGTTTTTTTCACAAGATAAAGTGCCTTGGTTATTTAAAAATCATGCTAGTACAGCAGTGGACGCCGCTGATATTCTATCAAACTCTGAACAATATAAAATAACAATATTTCATAATAAATCAAGTATAATTTGTTGATCTCTGGTGTATTGTGTGTCTGCTATGATGTGTATTGTTACCTCTCTTATATCCTTCGTTATTTTATTAATTTATTGATTACTATTTTACTGTTTTCTTTTTACTATTATTATTTATATTCATTATGCAGTGGCTGAAGAAGCGCTTCAATTTCATTGTATACCTGATATGCAACACACACACACACACACACACACACACACACACACACACACACACACACACACACACACACACACACACACACACACACACACACACACACACACACACACACACACACACACACACACACACACACACACACACACACACACACAAACACAGAGTGAGAGGGGAGGGATGTCAGTGGCTGCTATAGTTGTGATGTTCACAAACAAACTGAATATCACACACTCACAGTGCTAAGCTTCTATTTGGCTTCTTTTGGCTACTAACTGACCAGCCTACTAAACCCCTGTACAGTTACAACGTCTATAGTGCTTGGTTTTGAAAACTTTTACAGATCTTATCCGGTTTTACTGGCTACATTGAATTCTATTGGGCCTCACCTGTCAGGGCGGATTGGCTAGCCTATCTGGGCTTGTTTTTAGCCTGCTGACTAGGTTGTTTTTAATCTACTGACTATTTTTTAATACTTTATTGTCATGGTATCTTATCATACATTACCCATTTTATATAAATTATGTAAAAATAATTTTTTGTATACATTTTTTACATAAATAAGAGGAGCAGGTGTAACACCCAGTGATTGCCTTAGTTGAACTGACAGTCGATGTAAGTTAAAAATTGGTGATACCAATATTTACCGTACAGGTTTAGGTTATTACAGTATTTTGAAAAATCCATACATAGAGAATTAAATTCATACAAAAGAATTGTTATTTGAAAGACTGGCTACTATTATTCCATAAACACATACGTTTTTTCCAAATAAGTTTATGCACCAGTATGACAAAGCAGACAGAAAACACAGATCAACCAAAAAATTGTATACACACACGGAAAAAAAAGAAAATAAATAAAAGTAAACATAAAGAGAGAAAAAAAGAAAACGTGGAAAAAATAACCAAATCGAATAAAATAAAATAAAAATACAAGACCTTACTTGAAGTATGGTTTGTGTAGTGTCATCCCTGATATGAAGAATCACAGTCCAGTAATTTCAATTCATTGTGTTTTTACCATATCATAATATATTGACCACTAAGGCCATTTTTGTCAAAGAATTTCAAGTTTCCCCTTATTTTACAAGTTAATTGCTCCATCTGATGTATTTGTTAAACCGTTTCTCTCCATTAAGCTATCAAGGGACATGTTTTTTGAAGCAAATGAAAGTCTGTATTCAAGTGAATAACACCATTATAAAAGGTATTCATTTCCTTCCGTATATTGTTTCAAAACAATTGTAATGATCGGCAGAACCAAAAGAGTTGACCAAAATTGGCATAGGATTCACCACATTCCCTCCAGCAGTTATGTCATATTTTATTATTATATTTAGCATGTTGCACTGATGTTGTATTTTCCATGCGTATTCTCTTCAATAAGGAGATGCTGTAGTTGTGTGTACATTCCTATTCATTTCCCTCCAGGTATCCCAAGATATGTGTATATTAAGTTATTCTTCCCATTGTAACTTTGCCCTTGTATCTTGTTGTTTGTGGCTATTTTCTAAAATATCATAGATTGCTGAAATTTGATGTGGTACTCTGACATTGTTATAGTTCTTAACCATAAATTGCACTATTGGATGGAGGTCACTGCTGGTCCTCTAGACTAATGGAAACTAGTAATGCATCATCATGCTAAGCTTTGACTTAAGGTCCATTAAATAAATCAAACAAGAGGGAACTAGGTATGGAAAGCAGCGAGACATGTAATGACTATGTACACTGCATTGGAGTAACATTGACAACAACAAGTAGGCTCCAACCAGCAAACAGGCTTAGTACAGCAGCTCAATGAAGAGAACAGTCAACACAGAGTTTATTAAGTCTCCCAAGGTGACGAGAGATGTGTTGGTCCTAACTTGAATCTGATGGCACCCACTTATCACATCGTTTTCCTCTAGTTTTTCTCTGTTGGCGGCAAAGATGATCCAAAACAGACTAGCTGCTGTCAGCACCGTGAAAGTGAGATGACGTTTCACGGCCAAATCAAATAACCTATCGGAGGAGAGCCCTTCTAGCCAATCAGAGGCAAAAAAGGCAGGATCTTCCCCTACAGTCCTGGGAAAAGAAAATATCGCTGCCCGGCCTCAGTTCACTATTGTTGTTTTTCCAGTATGATTTTTCCAGCCTTGTGATTGGCTAAAATGGCCTTCCTGTGATGGTAAATGGTAAATGGTAATTGGTAAATGGACTTGTACTTATATAGCGCCTTTCTAGTCTTCTGACTACTCAAGTCGTTTCACACTACTTGTCACATTCCCCCATTCACCCAGACATTCACACAGATGGCAGTGGACATCTACATACCATCTAATGTAATCGATCCATGCACACCAGTGACGTGCAGTCAGGGGAGGCAGGGGAGGCACAGCCTCCCCTGTCATCATGAGAGGAAAAAGAAACGAAATAATAAAATAACACAAGTATTAATATTTGTCCTCTTGACTATGATTTTGTTGTGGTTCTTAATGTATTTTGACAATTTTTATAGTAAAATGGCAGAAAATTCTGTATTTCCTGCTTAAATAAACGGAGTCTCCTTCGGAGGCGAGAGGTGAGGCATGGACAGCCGAGCCTCCCTCCAGATTGCGTGATCACTCACAAACTGGATTGAGCGCGTGCAAATGGCGCATGCTTGTTCCCATTTCTGTGTATGTTTCCAATATGATGGTTGAGGACACTTTTATGTAATAAAAGTATACATCTTCTTTTCCATGGTGTTCAGTAATGTGTTTTACGTATGTGTGTAATATTTACATCTTATTGATATGACATAAATCCACAGGGAAAATGCTTGCCTTGAGGCAGGCAGTACCTCTGCCTCAAGGAAGGCGGCGATAGTGAGCAGCCTGATAGCCTGCCACCAGCCAGGTCACGGTGAACTCTAACCCGTGTGCAAAAGTAAACACAAGAAATGTGCTGTGCAACGCTGTATAGCTTAGCGATAAGCTGTCATTTCTCGCCCTGAAAATTGAGGATTTGATTTCTAAAACTAAAAATTTTTTCAAAGCTGGACTTTCAGTCAGTAAAGGTAAGATATACTGCAATATACAGCTGCACTGGTGTTTTAAAATGGTTTTCAGCATCCTATTCGCTCCTATTCTCTCATCCTATCCTATTGGCATCCTACTGTATGTTTGTAAATCTTACTTGTGAGTCAGTGCCTCCCCAACCCCAACCTTCACTGCACGTCACTGATGCACACCACATTTATACACCCATGCACAGCACGGGGAGCAATTCTGGGTTCAGTGTCTTGGCCAAGGAAACTTCGACATGTGGAATGGGGAAGCTGGGGATCAAACCGCCGATATCTCAATTTGGAAGATCCTACTTTGTTTTGCCCCTTCATAATTCTGAACTCCTACATCCCTACACCACCTCTAGGCCACTCGTAGCATTTGACCAAGGACTCATATCCCTATCCGCTCTGTCTGTAAATCCAAGGGTGATTGCGCATTTGCTGTGATGTCCCCGTCCCTCTGGAAAATGTAGAGTAGCGCTTAATTAAATATAGCATACTGTGTCAATGTACGTTGCTAAAGTTGGGGAATTAATCTATGTTTGCGCTGCCAGTTGGATGAACCTAAATTACAGAAGAAAAGCAAGAAACACAAACAAACTAATGACGCAAACAACATTGCAGAGAAATGTGAGCTTGAAGACTTGTTTGGTGAGTTGAAAGACTCTCTTATAAATTAACTTCAGGAACTAAAAGAGGTTCACCAAGACAGGGACCGAGACATTAAAACTACAATGGAGATAAAAATAAGAGAATATATAAGTATGAGTAAGAGATGTATAAATACTTGATTTCTTCTTAAATACTGTTATTTTTTTATTGTTCATCATTTGATAGAATATCCACTGTGATTATACCACTGCTGTACTAGAATGTATAGCAGGGTGGCAAGAAAGAAGCCTCTTCTGAAAAAATTTATATCGTTTAAAGTAAAAGTAGAGCAAAAGGTTATATGGTCAGATGAGACCAAAATAGAACTTTTTGGGCTGAACTCCAAGTGCTATGTTTGGGAGAAACCAAACAGAGCACACCACCCAAAACAAACCATGTTTACAGTAAAGCATGGTGGTGGCAGCATTATATTGTGGGTAGGGCTGGGACTTTAACACGTTATTTACAATTAATTAATTACAGAAAAAATAACGCAACAAAAACAAAATAACGCAATTAAACGTAATTTATTTTTACACTCAGTGCAGAACGTTGCTCATTGCATGAGTTTCTGCCCGGCCCGTAATACTGCCGCACAGGACACAACACGGGAGTAATGAAACCAATGGGAAGCAAGATGATGAGTCGTTGCTGGGTTGTGTTTAAGATGTAAAAGTTTACAAAAAGTTAGTGCTCACTGATAAAAATAAACACATTTTCTTGTTAAAACTCATTGTTGTCTATTCATCAATTAAGTTATATACCAAAATCCATTTAAATTGCAAAATGTTGCTTCTTGTGTCAAATATTGATATGCAATTCATTGTGATTAAATAATTACAAAGCCTCTAATTTTATTTTGTAATCATATCCCACCACTAGTTGTGGGCTTGTTTCTCTTCAGCGGGGACTGGGCACTTGGTCAGGATTGAAGGGAAATGGATGCTGCCAAGTCCACCCAAATTCTTGAGGAATACTGCAGCCCTCTGCTTGACACTTGAAAATGGGCAGGTGGTTCACCTTCCAGCATGACAACGACCCAAAACAGACCTCCATAAAAACAGTACAGTGTCTAAAGGACAGGAAGGTGAATGTCCTAGAGTGGCCTAGTCAGGGCCCTGACCTGAATCCTACAGAACATCTGGGGATGAACTTAAAGAGTGCAGTCCATCACCACTCACCACGGAATTTGACTGAACTCGAACAGTTCTGCAGGAAGAATCGGGAATTATTTCCCAATCTAGGTGCACAAAGCTGGTAGAGACAAATCCAAACAGACTGATGACTGTAATTAAAGCAAAAGGTGCCTCTATAAATTATTAAATCCGAGGACTCATCACTTTTCCAACCCTGCTATTCTACTTTTTCATTTTTTTTATCAGTTTTCAGAAATTCTGAAAAAAAAAATTTCACTGGAATGTTGTAAGGCAAAATGTGCAAATCACATGAGTGAGTCTTTTCTCACTCAGATACTTTCAGCCACACTTTCCGTTCGTCTGTCTATGCTACTGTAAAGACATAACCTGACAGGGAGGCAATACCTCATTGACATTGATGTTGTGTTTCTTCATGTAGTCCCTGTCATTGACCTGTCCACCCTCAGCAAACTCCATGGTCAGGATCCTCTTTGTAGACAGATTCCAGTGGATCATGGGAACCTGTAGAGAGAGAGATAGAAGAGGGGAGGAAGAGACCAAAATGTTGCTATTTTTTCATACATTTTTTGTTGACAGTGTGTGGTCAACTTCTTTTCACTAGATTTTATTTTGTAGAACTAGATCTGAAATATCTGTGCTCAGATATCATGTTACTTAAAGAAAGTAAAGTAACTCAAAGCATAACTCCAAAGACAGGCTAAGGAATATATAATAATAATACATTTTATTTGTATTGCACTTAACATTTAACAATCTTAAAGTGCTTCTGCTCTGTAGCACTTTGAATAGAAACAATATCAAAATAATAGGTAAAATGAAAAACAAGTAATAAGTTAAAAGGAGAACATCTAAAAGAGAGGACGTTCTATAACCTCAGAGCCGCTCAAGCCCCCAATACAGCGACTTCCTGGTTGATCCAATACGGAAGTGCCAAAAACTGCAGTTCTCCGTCATATCGCCATGATAACACTTAGGAGGGTGAATTTTGTAACAGGCTAGTTTGTATTTTATTGGAGGTTAAAGTTTATGAATAATTAGGGGCGCGGCCTTGAGTGACAGCTAGCCTCTGGCCCTCACTTCATCTCGGAGGCTAGTTGTCAGGATTAGCATGCGAACTGCGTGATCTCAACCTCGACTGTGGTCATTCGTGTGGTGATGTTACTATAAGTGACAAGATGGTTTGCTCTTTGATCAACTGTACAAACAGATGGTTTAGGAACACACTATGTCAAAGTTAGCTTTGTTATGCTAATTAAATAGCCGCACTTGCACCATGACTTGCATACAGCCTTTATCAATGGCACATACACTAGATGCTAATCTGGAGCACCGAGAGAATTTGAGCCGCGAGGGTCTGTGTTTTACAGTCTATGAGCATGGTACTGTGTTGAATATCAGTTTAAATCATAGATAGATCATACACGCTTTAATACAGTCTATGGAGCAGCCGTGGAAAGGGCCCGATCACCCATGGAGTGGAGCTTGGTTTTAGGGACGGAGGGAGCGAGAGAAGTTCTGGGGGACGAGGAGTTCCTTCAGGTATAGGGGGGCATGTCCGTGAATGCACTGGTGGGTGAGGAGAGAGACCTTGTACTCGATTCTGAGTGGGACAGGGAGCCAGTGAAGAGATTTCAGGATGGGGGCGATGTGATTGTGTTTGCATAACCACATCAGGATCCTGGCAGCACTGTTTTGGATGTATTGCAGCCTTTGGATGCTCTTGCCAAAGAGCCCGATGAGTAGTGCATTACAGTAATCGAGCCTGGAGGAGACAAAGGCATGGACGAGCTTCTCTGCATCTGCCAGGGTGAGTTTGGAAATGTTCCTGAGTTGGTAGAAGGATGTCTTACAGATGTGTTTGATGGGTGTCAAAAGAGAGTTGAGGACCCATTTTAACACTGAGGTTAGTGACGGATGTGGAAAGGGGGATGTTTTGGCCGGAGAAGGTGATACTGGTGATGGTGGATGAGCATAGCTGATGTGGAGTGCAGACTAGGGTGGCTTCTGTTCAGCTGAAGAAAGTTGAACTTCATCCATTCCTCTATCCCCTCCATGCAGATGGTCAATGTGGGTGTTGGCAGGGAAGCAGAAACAGTGGGGGTTGTCCTTATTCAAAGCGTGTTATCAGCATAACAAAGGATATTCCATGTCTGCGAATGACTTTGCCCAGTGGGAGCAGATAGAGGACGAAGAGGTTGGGGCCCAGCACCGAGCCCTGAGGGACACCGCACGGGGCAACATGCTCGGTTCTGTTGGTCAGATATGAGGTAAACCATTTGTGTGCGTTTTCTGAGAGTCCAAGGGTGTACTGCAGGTGGAGGAGGATTTGTGTTCAACTGTATCAAAGGCAGCTGCTAGGTCCAGTAAGGGTTAATAGAGATGGGGAACCAGTATCAGCTTCCATCAGAAGGTCATTGGTCACTCGGACCAAGGCTGTTTCTGTGCTATGGTCACAGCGGAAACCAGACTGAAACTTCTCAAAAAGGTTATTAACTTTGAGATGATCTTGAAGTTGTGAGGCAACTGTTTTTTCTAGAACCTTTGAAAGAAATGGAAGATTGGAATTAGACCTGTAATGGGAAAGGACTTTTGGATCCAGGGTGGGTTTTTTCAGTAGTGGTCTGATAACATTCAGGAGTGAGTGGTTGATGATCTTGGTGATGAATGGAGAGATGGCAGAGGTTGGCCTTTTGCAGGGCTGAAGGGAAGGGGTCCAGGGCGTATGCCTTCTTCTGGTCCCTGTATGTCTGTTTGTGAACATTCAGTCCAGAGGCCTTAAGTCGGCGCTCAAGGACACGTCTGGCCGCCTTTAACTTTCGCTGCTCACAGGTGTACCAGGATGCTGAGCATGAGCAGGAGACTGATCTGGTCTTTAAGGGAGCGGGGAGGTACATACAACTGCGGGGAATCCACTGAGTCAGCAACAGAGAGGAAGTCAGTAGGTAGTCAGAACGGTCATCGAAAAGGGGGGCTAACATTTAAATTTAAGACACTCACAGGGCAATGTTGTAGTCAGCAGGATTGGGGACAACTCCAGGTCCAGTCGGTGGATGACAGCTAAGCCACCACCGCGGCCAGTGCTGCGGTGGTGCCTCCAAGTACGTGTAACTGGGGGGACAGGCTTCATTGAAGGCGGAGTAAACCCCTTGCTGGTGCTAGGTTTTTGCCAGACACATGAAGTTAACTCCTTTTCAACGTATGTGTTCTTCAATAAGGGTAGATTTATTGTTGATGGATTAAGTATCAAAAAGTTCAAATTCGACCAATGACTGTGGGGTGAATCTCGGTATAGGTCGCAAAACATTAAAATCCACACCAGGAAATCCATCCAGCTGAGAATTGCGGGGATCTCACGGTGTTTCCCATGTTGATCACAGTAGGATTGACCATTCTCTGATGACGCGTCAAACGTGAGGCCTCTGTCCATAGAAATCCCCTGATGTCTCTCAGCTCGGAGGTAGCAAGGGAAGGGACTGTGACAGCAGGCTGGGTTACAGCTGCAGCATAGCTCTAGTACTGTGGGTGGGTGGGTGGTTGGAGGGGGGTATGTCAAGCTCCATATTCAAAGATAATCAATGACACCTTTACAAACAACCTTGTTGTCAGCATTTGTGTAACAAATATCATTCCTTTTGGAAGGTATTTTCGAATGACCTGTTATCATACCAACCTTTTGAGTCCCTGCCATCTTCCAATTGTTCATGTAAGGCCATTTCCTGATTCGGCCCTAATGTCAGTGTAACCTTGATAAACGAAAAACCTGGCACCTTCTGCAAGCAGTGTGTTTAGCAACATCCTGTTTTCACAATTAAAGTTCTATTATTCTGTTCTTGGCTGTTCTCAGTGTACTGGTACTTTCTCTGACCTAAAAAAAAACATGTGCTGTTATGCTCTATCAAAGTAAAGTTCAGACAGAGTCCATAATCTCTTCTTAAAGACACAAAAATACTGTACATGTATTTGGACTGCATTGGCCATAATCCACATATCCCTCCTCCGGGGTTTTAAACCCCCAGTAAATGTTTCTAGTTTGAAATCAATTTGTTATCCGTTGCACATGCAGATGAAACACAAAACCCAACTGGCCTTTATTCATAATCATTTCAATATTCATTTGTTGGAAAATTTTCTGCATAGTCCCCAGGGCCTTTGTTAGACATTAATAATATGACTATATGGCTTCAGCTGCAGGAGAATTTAATAAATCCTTTGTTAGGGTTGGTCCTGGTTTGGCCGGGGAAATTCCAAATCTCAAACCAGACCACATTTGCCAACTTCTGGATTTGACTGGTTTCGTGTGGCCGCAGATATTTCTTGAGCCAAGCCCGTGTGGACAATTTTTTTTTTAAAGAACGACGGGGGGGGGGGGGTTTCAATGTTTTTACAATCGCGTGGCTGTACCCTTAAAGAACGTTAGAAGAAAAACACAGACATATCAGTGACAGTACGATAATAACATCACTAACAACAACACAAGATTCACTCAGTGGTTTCTCTGACATGAGAAATACTTGAAAAATACTTGTGTTAAAAATACAAAAACGGCCAAAATACACTGAGCTACCATGGAGCAAAAGCTCTGAAAAACCAAGCTACCGAAGACACATCATCAAGAGAGTAGCCCTGTTGTAATAGAACTGCGTGTTGGGCTAAAGTGCAAAGTCAAATCAAGTTGAGCCAAGCCAGCACACGTGTATGGAAAAACAGCATCAGTGCTTGACTATGACTATGGTGCTTTATTTGGTCAAGCTTGACCTACTTTATAGAATAGAATAGAATTTCATTCCAATGATCCCAGACTGGGAATTTATTTTGTAACAGCAGTAGTGGGTCAGCAAATAAAAACTTTGTACATAACTTAAATAGAATCCAATATATACATAGTGTATCTATACACTGCCCAGTGTGCTATAAACAATAAACAATATACTAAATACTTAATACTTAAAATATTCTATAACAATAATAATATATAGAACAAAACAGTAGAGAGAGCAGAGTTCTCTGTCAGGTAGAGGTGTGAGAGTTATTATATATAGTGATAGATTGTGGAAGGAAAGATTTCCTGTATCTGTTGCTACGACAGCGAAGCTGAAGCAGCCTTCTGGAGAAGGTGCTCCGCTGTCTGACCAGTGTGAGTTGGAGAGGGTGGAGAGGATTATCCATGATGGATAACAGTTTTTCAGTCCTGTTTGCAGCCTATCACAGAGCCAGCCTTCCTGATCACTTTGTTGAGTCTGTTGGTGTCGCTGGCTCCAATGCTGCTTCCCCAACAAACCACCGCAAAGAAAAGTATACTGGCCACCACAGACTGATAAAAGGTCTCCAACATCATGCTGCACACGCTGAAGGATCTCAGCTTCCTCAGGAAGTAAATTCTGCTCATCATCTTCTTGTAAACAGCTTCAGTGTTAGATCTCCAGTCCAGTCTGTGGTTGATGGTAACACCCAGGTACTTGTAATCCTCCACCGCCTCCACATCCTTTTCCAGAATGCACAGAGGTTGGAAAGCCGTCATCCTCTTCTTCCTGAAATCTATCACCATCTCTCTGGTCTTGCTGATGTTCAGCCGCAGGTGATTCTGTCCAGTCCATTTTACAAAGTTGTCCACCAGTGCCCTGTACTACTCCTCCTGTCCCTCACTTATACACCCAACAACAGCCGAGTCGTCGGAAAACTTTTGCAGTTGACACGACCCAGTGTTGTACTGAAAGTCACTGGTGTATAAGGTGAACAGGAAAGGAGACAGTACAGTCCCCTGTGGAGCTCCTGTATCACTAACCACCACATCAGACAGAACACTGCCCATACGGACAAACTGTGGCCTGCCTGTCAAGTAGTCAGTAATCCAGGAGATCATTGTGTCGTCTACTCCCATCATTCGCAGCTTCTCCCCCAGTAGCAGTGGCTGAATGGTGTTAAAAGCACTAGAGAAATCAAAGAATGTCATTCTCACAGTATCTCCTCCACCATCCAGGTGCAAATGGGCTCGTTGCAGCAGGTGGATGACAGCGTCATCAACTCCCAAGTGGGGCTTGTAAGCAAATTGCAGAGGGTCTAGCAGGGCTCTCACCTGCGGCCTCAGGCTGACCAAAACCAGTCTCTCCAGCACCTTCATGACGTAAGATGTGAGGGCCACTGGTCGATAGTCATGGAAGTCTAATGGTGTCGACTTCTTTTGAACAGGAATCAGGCAGGAAGTCTTCCAAAGCACTGGTATTCTCTCCTGACCAAGGCTCAGGTTGTAGAGGTGTTGTAGGACAGGAGACAGCTGGCTGGCACATGTCTTCAGGATCCTGGGGCTGATACCGTCAGGGCCTGCAGCCTTATGCTGGTGGAGTCTCTCCAGCTGTCTCCTAACCTGGCCAGCAGTCACAGTCATGCGGGGGAGGCTGCTGGTGTCTTCAGTGGAGGACGAGGAGGTGGAGGAGGAGGTGAAGGTGAAGGAGGAGGCAGAGGAGGAGGAGGTGGAGGAGGAGGAGAGGTGCTGCACAGGAGAGCTCACAGCAGGGGACTGAGGGAGGGGGAGAGGAAGCATTTGGGGCAGTGAGGGTGTGTGGGGGTCTGGAGGTGTCATGGAGACGACAGAAGGCTGTGAGCTGAACCTATTGAAGAATCTGTTCAGCACGTTGCCCTCTCCAGGCTGCCTGATGACTGTCTGCCGCTCACCTTACACCCAGTGATCTGCTTCATACCAGTCCACACATCCCTCACATTGTTCTGCTGGACTTTGGCCTCCAGCTTCCTCCTGTAGACGTCTTTAAAGGTCCTCAACATATCCCTGAGTTCATGCTGCACTCTCCTCAGCTCTTCCCAGTCTCTAGACCTGAACGCCCTCTTCTTCTTGTTAAGAAGGGCTTTCAGGTCATTGGTGATCCACGGCTTATTATTAGGGAAGCTGTGTACAGTCCGGGTTGGCGTAGTGGTGTGTTCACAGAACCTGATGTATTCTGTGATGCAGTCGGTCATGCTGTCCAGATCCTCTCCATGTGGCTCAACAAAGTGCATCCCAGTCTGTCGACTCAAAGCAGTCCTGTAGTGCATCAGCAGCCTCCTGAGTCCACCTCCTCACGCTCCTAGTGTAGACAGGCTGCCGCTGAACAAGGGGAATATACTTAGGGGTCAGCAGAAACAGGTTGTGGTCAGAACTTCCAAGAGGGGGGAGGACTGTGGGACTGTATGCATCTTTAGCATTTGCATACAACAGATCGAGTGTGTTACAGTCTCTGGTGGGGCAGTCAACATATTGGTGAAATGTTGGAAGGGTTTTATCCAGTGAGACGTGATTAAAATCCCCAGTGATGACAATAAATGCATTAGGATGCAGCGTCTGTATCTGGGCAACAGCGGAGTGGATGACGTCACAGGCCAGCGCTGCATCAGCTGAAGGAGGAACGTACACAACTGATCATGATGGCAGACGTGAATTCCCGGGGCAAATAATAAGGCCTCATCCCTACAGTCAACAGTTCAATGTCCGGGGTACAGAGACGTTTCTTCACGTGAACATGTCCGGGATTACACCACCTCTCACTCACGTACAGTGCTATCCTCCTACTTTTTTCTTTTGGAATATTGAAAGCACCTTTCCAAACATGGTGAATTATTTTCGTTACCATGTGTCTTTAGTTCCTTTCCTGGTCTTCAGGGTGTGTGAACCTGTGTGTTTGCTCAAATTTTGATGCACCTTTCAAGCTGGTGGTGAATGCCTACAACATTCAAGTGGGGATGGTACTGCTAGCAGATGCAGCTGGACTAGACAGATCAGTAGCTTATTTCTCTAAAAAAGCTAAACAAACGTCAGAAGCCTTATTTAGCCATTGAGAAGAAAGCTTTAAAGAGTTCTTGTCTTCATGGTCAACCATTTTTTTTTCAGGTGGGCACTAGTTTTAGCCACTGGATGTTGCATAACATGTTGCTGGACAGGATAAAGTCTTGGCAGATAGGCTATCCCGTATGCCAGTAGGGGAGCTTACCTGTAAACAGTTTTTGGAGGTTTAGTTTGTACACTTTTTTCTTTCGTAAGCAAAAGATAGTGAATATTTAATAGTGCTATTACTGTAACAACTGTCTTCAAACATTATGCAGTGCACATATGTAAATAAAATGTGTTGAGAAATCAAAGAAAAACTTTTTAGATGTAGGAGTGGTTTAGGCAAGCAGTAAGAGGCAACGTAATCACTGATGTCACACTTGGCGGGTGGCAGCCTTGACTCATAAGCCGTTATCAGTGGCACCTGTGTGGAAACACTTGGGAACTTTTGAGCTCGATCAGACATGCCACAAGGAAGACACCAGAGGCAAGACTCTTCTCTCTCTTCAGTCTTCAAAAAGGTGTTCTCACACAAAACTTTGTTTACAAAATTTTAACTGAACACCCCCACTGAAAATCAGGCTGGCTGACCGGATTGATGCCGCACAGCTGGTCGCCAGACGCAAGGGCTGTGATGCCCAGGGACTTCTAGGCCACATTTTTCACATATAACACAACTCATATCGAGAGGCATTAGGTTGCATAATAGCTAGCCATTTAGGACTAATCACGAGATGGTGCACATACAGTATACTTTAGAAAACTTGCTCGGCATTTGTTCAAGGCTTTGGAAACAGTTAATATAATCAAATCAAAAGATAAATAAAGTTCAAATGAACAAGAAAATCTAAAGCTATTAAATCTTTTAAAAAATGGTGAAAAATGGGGCACCTGGTGACTCAGTGGTTACAGCGGGTGCCCCATATACCGAGGCTAAAAATCCTTGACGTGGCAGTCAAGATTTTGCGAAATTCTGCTAACTCTGTTAGCATTTAGTAAGAGCCGACGTGAGTAAGCTGACAGAGGAAGCTGTCATACACGTTGTAAAGGTCTGACCTCCATTAACTGTATTGGGTACAATTTTAAATACTAGGATCTTAAATTTAAAGACCCTTATTATTCCATTGCATACCCTATTACCAGATGCTTACTAATATGTGGGGACTTTGACCCACAGGGTAAAAACTTTATTCCACCGTGGACCCAATAGACCTGTTAATCATAAAAGGTAGCCTTGTAGAAATGTGTATGAACCTATTTATTTATTTTTTATGAAATATCATTTAAAAACACAATTCTAATGAAATGTAATCTTGGAAGTTGTTTTCTTCTACCTTCTTTTTCAGTAAAAAGCCTGTGGTTAAAAACTTTAATGATTCTCTTATTCTTGCAGTGTCTGGTGTAAATATCTTTTAGGCAGCATAGAGAGCATAGAAGAGCATAGAGCAGCTTAGTGTATGCAGTGGTGATATTGCACGTCAGGGTGCTCTTGAGGATGGAGTAGAAATTATTTCTTACCATTTAGTCAATATGTAGTGCACAGGTCTAATTGTAAATGGTAAATGGACTTGTACAGCGCCTTTCTAGTCTTCTGACTACTCAAGGTGCTTTTTACACTACTTGTCACATTCCCACAGACATTTATACTGATGGCATAAAAAATGGCTTCCCAGTTTTGTGTATACAGGGAGAACAGCAGGGGGCTCAGAACATAGCATTGGGCTGCTGTGTTGTTAAGAGTGAGGAAGGAGGTTGATCTCCCTCGTGGGCAACCGTCGCCATGAAAAGGAGACCGGTCTCTCTCCCCCTATTTACTCCGTGCTCAGAAGATGAAGATGATTATCTTATCCCGCTGTCCAACTTCTTCACCCCATTGGAGAAGCAAACGGAGCGAGCGGCCACACGTCCACACACCGCTCTGCAAAAGCCAGCACCGCTCAGTTCCCAAAACAGAAAGCGTCACACTCCTCCAACCAGTCCACTGATGTCCAGGGGAAAACATCTCAGACGTTCATCCCCTCCTTCATTCATGAAACTAGCCGTCTACAGCAACAGTGCGGTAGGCAGCAATCCGGAGATTTTGATAGTTGGTGACTCTATCGTTAGGAATCTGACTCTCCCTGGTGCTATTACCTATTGTCTCTCTGGTGGAAAGGTAGTCGATTCAATCAAACTCATTCCAACGCTCATTGACCTACAGCCCACTGTTAATATTGTTCTAGCACACGAATTACGTCATGGCTAGAAATTTGAGCAAATTGCAAGCAGACTTGGAGTCCCTCTGCTACACAATTGAGAGTCTGGGAAAATGTTGTCTGTTGTCTGGCGCCATTCCAACTCTCTCCAAAAACTCAGAACGCTTTAGTTGACTGTTCGGTCTCCATCACTGGCTACAAAACTTTCGCTCTGCAGCAGGATATGATTTCATCTCAAACTTTGATGACTTTTGGACTAATACAAGCCTATACAGAGCAGATGGTGTGCATCCTAACAGAAAGGGCACAAATCCGTTGATCACTAATTTTATTCAGTTTATAGCATTCTCACTCTGTTATACACTATGGCAGGACTCGATCCAGGCCTCTGTTTCTCCAAATAACACAGAAAGTCTTAACAGCATGAGTCCTGCCACTGTGTGCTTTGATTCTCAAACACTGTCAGTGAACAATTCCTGCCATCCTAGGCCAGAATCTGCCTTAACTGACACTCCTACTCACTCGGCAAGCTCCTTAAAGATGGCTCTCCTCAATTTAAGATCCCTTAACATTAAAACCTTCATTGTTAATGACACTATAACATCACATCAACTTGACTGTATTCTCCTCACTGAGACCTGGCTTGATGAGACTGGTGGTAAAGAGCTGATTGAAGCTTCACCATCTAATTTTTCATTTTCACACTGTTCCAGATCTAACAAGAAAGGTGGTGGTGTTGCTGCTATTTTTTCAGATATGTTATCATGTAAAAACATCTCATTTGGTTTCTATTCAGCATTTGAATATTTAGCTCTAATAATCAAATCTGTATATCCATGTTTAGTTCTCACAGTTTACCGCCCTCCAAGACTCAAAAAAGGCTTTTTATCTGAATTTGGTGAGCTTTTATCTCTAATTACTGTTGAATTTGACTCTATCCTTATTTCTGGGGATTTTAATATTCATATTGATAATGCTACTGATTGTTTTGCCAACCAGTTCACTGACACATTATCAGCTTTTGGACTTACCCAACACATTACCAAGCCGACACATAATCAAGGTCATACTCTTGACCTGGTTATCTCAAAAGGCATTGACTTAACCCCAAAGTGCATATAGGATGTTGGCTTTTCAGATCATTTTTGTATTTTTTTTAATGTTGCTCTGCTGACATGTACCTGGTTTAAAGCTAGTCAAAAGACGGGCCATTTGTGCAGAGACATCTGACATGTTTATTACTAGATATACAAACTCTGTTAGGGGTAGTAGTTCACAGTCTGGTTTTAATTTGTCCTCTCTGCCCTTATGTGACAATTTGGTCAATAATTTTAAAAATTCAGTGACAAGAATTATGGATGATGTTGCTCCTATGAAAACTAATCTAATTTCTGGTCAAATAAAAGCTCCTTGGAGGAATATGGAAAGAGTGAGGGCACTAAAAAGAACCTGCCGCAAATCTGAACGCAAATGGCCCTACTGATGGGTGTGACCAACTTCTCTGCACCCAACACAGCATTACCAGCACTCTTTCCAGCTTCACACTGATTCAGTCCAGTGAGCTTCAAGATGTGGTGCAGCAGCTCAGTTCTGCAACATGCTCTCTTGATCTGATGCCTACAAAATTATTCAAAAATGTTTTTAGCTGTTTGATAGAGGATGTCCTTGATATTGTTAACGCCTCCCTACACTCAGGAATCTTCCCCTCATGTCTCAAACATGCTATTGTAACACCTCTGTGAAAAAAGGGTAATCTTGATCCACTTGTATTCAAAAATTACAAACCAATATCAAACCTTCAATTTTGGCGGAAAATTCTTGAAAAGGTTGTGCACCGACAATTATATAGGTATCTGTCAAACCACAATTTGTTTGATGTTTACCAGTCCAGTTTTAGAGTTAACCATAGTACCGAAACTGCCCTGCTAAGAGTTGTCAATGATCTTAAAATTAGTACAGACAATCGTGAAGTTTCTATTCTAGTTCTTCTTGACCTCAGTGCAGCTTTTGAAAATGTCAATCATAAAATTTCTCTTCAGCGCCTTGAACACTGTCCAGGCCTTAAAGGCACAGTTCTTCACTGGTTTTCTTCATATCTTACTGGAAGATCTTTCTCTGTGTCCATTGGTTATTATGAATCTGATGAGGTTGGCATTTCATATGGAGTCCCCGGGGGGTCAATTCTTGGTCCTCTGTTGTTCAACTTGTACATGCTACCACTTGGGTCCATCATACAGCAACATAATATTTCATATCAATGGTATGCTGATGTCACACAGTTATGCATTTCTGTTTCTATCGATAATCTATGCCCAATAAATGATCTCATCCATTGCATCACAGACATCAGATGCTGGATGGTAAAACATTTTTTACAACTCATTGAGAACAAAACAGAGATTCTTTTGGTAGGTCCTGAGGCTCTGAGGCAAAATATTCAATCCTTGTTAACTCCCCTGTCTGTAAAAACCTTGTGAGCATGTCAATAACTTGGGTTTGATTTTAGATGCTGATTTTACCTTCCAAAGGCATATCTCTGCTTTTTATCATCTTAGAAACCTATGAAAAGTTAGATGTTTCCTGTCTCAGTCAGACTCTGAAAAGCTGGTTCATACTTTTATTTTCAGGAGACTGGACTACTGTAATGCTCTTTTTGCTGGACTGAATAAGCAGACTTTACATAAACTCCAGCATATTCAAAATGCTGCAGCCAGAGTCCTAACAAAAATAAAGAGGTTTGAGCACATCACTCCTATTTTATCATCTCTTCATTGGCTCCCAGTTAAACAAAGAATTGATTTTAAAATACTTCTTATTGTTTTTAAATGTTGTAATGGCTAAGCTCCTTCTTACGTTGTTGACATGTTCACTAAATACACACCAGTGAGATCCCTTAGATCATCAGCTAAAGAGCTCCTCACTATACCCAGAATCAACTCCAAATCTGCTCATGGCGCTTTCAGCCACTATGGTCCTAATCTCTGGAATTCTCTTCCACATGAACTACGGTCTGCTCCAACAGTGTCTTCTTTTAAAAGTAAACTAAAAACGTATCTTTTTTTCGCAAGCTTTTAATTATGTTTAAATTATGTTTTAATTCTGTCCTGTTTGTTTGCTTTAAGAATTTTTATTATCATTATTATTACTATCTCCTTTTTAAATGATAATAATATATTCTTTTATGATTGTATAATGTCCTAAATGTTTTGTTTTAAAGTTTATGTTTAATGTTTGTGTTTAATTATTTTTATCCTATATGCTATTTTATGTTATACAATGTATCTTTGTTTTAATTTCTTGAAGCACTTGTCGTATGAAATGTGCTATATAAATAAATTTGACTTGACTTGACTTGACTATTGAGAATACTCAATAATAATCTGATCAGGAGTCAAAAGCCCTACGCCAGTTACCAGAGTCAGCATGCAGAATTTTTGCAATGTAGTGAGTTGATTGCCCTATCCTGATGAGTGATTTGTATTCATATGTTATCATTGTCCAATAGTGATCACACAAAGCACAGTAATATTTAAAAAAATAAACAAATAGCGTAACTTTAAGCAGAGCTCACAGAGGGGCGAGAACTGCGCCTTCACTAGTGTACCTTGAAAAAGGGGAAGTGGGACAGCATGTTGGCCACCCTCTCAGCATTGTGTCCTTCATTAAGGAAGTCCAGCTCTATCGGCATGTTCTTCTTGGCCTCTTCCACCAACCACATGAAGCCAAAGTCTGGGAAGACCCAATGGACTGTTCTCAACAGCACCTTCAAATTACAAATCAGAATAAGTCTTAGAGTCAAGTACAATAAAATAGGCATGTACATATTGAGTGGGGCCTTATCAATGCCCTATTTAATGCCAGTGTTAATTTCAGAACGAATCCAATTCATGGGATTCGGTACTGAAAGATCTTAACATTGTATATGACATGTAAGGACAGAAAACTGCTGTAAAACAGCTTTATATTAGACTTGTACTCCCTAAGATTTGACATATGTTATTTCTAGCGGCCTCTGTGGCAGTAATCTGTAACTGCAGGTGAGCCTGTTCTTTCAGAGCCTCCATCTTGTCACATTTATGGTAAATGGTAAATGGTAAATGGACTTGTACTTATATAGCGCCTTTCTAGTCATCTGACTACTCAAGGCGCTTCACAGTGTTTGTCACAATCACCCATTCACACAGACATTCACACTGATGGCAGTGGACATCTACGTACCATCTAATCTAACCATTCACACCACATTCACACACCCATGCGCAGCACGGGGAGCAATTCAGGGTTCAGTGTCTTGCCCAAGGACACTTCGACATGTGGACCGGGGGGAGATGGGGATCGAACCACCAATCTCTTGAACAGAGGACGACCCACTCTGCCACCAAGCCACAGGTGCGGTTATGGTCACTATGTGTGTTGACTATTGTATTTTTTTTCTCTTTTGTAAACTTTATTGACACACATTCACCTCTCTACTTCCAGTCCATACCGAAATCACAAATCCGGTCAGACCAATTACCGACAGACATGAGGACTTGTTCAAAGAGTTCAGAGAGCTGCAGGTTAGAGATAGATAACATAAATATCCCCAGATGTAACATTAAGTTGAGCAAGTATTTATTTAGTGACAAATCTTTTTCCCCATCAGAGTTGCACAAGGCAGTCAGGGGTAAATCTAACTGCTTAACTGACCGGTGTGGTTCACACATCTCTCATATGCAAACAGTTCACACTGGAGACAATGGGCCTCATTTATCAAACGAACGTAAGGCAGAAAAACGTGTGTACGACCATTTCTTGGCGAACGTCGGCATTTATCAATTTGGACGTGAGCGGGAGCTACGATCAAATCTCACATCTGGTCTGAGGTCGTGTACGCAAACTTCAGCCTGTGGATTTGCGGTGCAGCACAGCAGAATCTGGCTGAAAATAATTAACAAACCTCAGCTGTCATTAAGCATAAGCAGTCACATATTAAGAACAGATCAAAAGGGATTCTTTAAACGAATAAAAAAATAAAAATTGTGGTTGGAGCGATTGATTGTACTCATGTGCGTCTGAAGGCACCATCCATGAATGATTACGCATTCATCAATCGCCAAAACTACCACTCGATAAATGTACAGGTGATTTGTGATGCCAAGCTGTCGCTTTTAAACGTGGTGGCCAGGTGGCCAGGTGGCCGGGGGGGGGGGACACACGATTCTTTTATATTTCACAACAGCTCGGCTCCAGCCCTCCGCGACCCCGACATTGAATGAATGAATGAATGTGTTGGCGCAAGGCTGCAGCAAGACACACTGCAGAGCCAAAGTCATCTCCTCGGTTCGTGGCTACCCTTGATAAATTGCATTAAATCAAACAAGGTATCAGATGATTAACATCTTGGTATGGTTCTTCTAGATGACAAAGGTATCTTCTTACGGAATACCTAATAACCCCCCGGTAGCGCCGGTGTTGTGCGGTAGAGTAGTAAATAAACTACTCCTATAGGTGGAAACAACAGCCTTCTGATCCAGAATATCACCTATATAGCGAGGGGGTGCATTTCACGGCAGGGGTGCTGAATATGGCACACCTGTCCAACAGTGCGCACAGGCGCACACGGGTCTCAGTGGAGCGCTGCCTCGGTTTGACTTCCTCCGTTATTCTTATACAGCCGCCGCATTTATCAAGGCCTGCTCATTCATACGCTGAGATTGGTCAGATACGAATGTTTCATAAATCACACGTGGGTCCTTTCCTACAACCAATTCTGCGCTCAGATCTGCACCCGTTTCCACGCAAGTTTGATAAATGAGGCCCATTAACTCTACCAGAACTTTTGCTGATGTCCTTATGATCAACAGCACAACAACGCCAAGAACCTTAAATTTGCCAAAGAATAGTCCAGGTAATAACAAACATGTTCTTGTTTTCATGTGTCCATTTTCCGTGACAAATCTTTTTTATTTTTAAACAGCTGCATAATCATTTCATTAGTGTTATAACAAGTTAAGTAGCTATTAAGCTCAGCAGCTTTATGAATAATTTTAAGTTCCACTTCTGTCATCTACTATTTTATTGTATTACTTTTGATGATGTTTTAGTTTTCCGCCGTGGTAGTGTTTTCTTAAATGATTTATTTTAAATAAATGATGAGAGTCTCCTTTTAGTAATTGTAAACATTTCCAGTAATGTCACTGCATTAATTAGTTTGGGACATTTAGGCAGCAAAACAAAAAAAGACTGTAGTTATAAACTTGAAAGCAGATCGAAACTTGAAATAATCAACGTAGTTACACTTAGACTATAGATGCTATAAAGAAGAGAAGTTATAAAACTATTTTATAACATGTGATTTTAGAAAAAAAAAATTATGCCAGGTACCACAATAATTTGAATGGTTTCACAAGTTGTGCGATTTATGATATTGGCACGTATAAATAAAATTGACCTGACTTTTTTCATGACTTTATTATTCTTTTCTGCACATTTTGCGAGTTGAATATTAGGTCTTTGATAAAGAATATCACATTCGAGACGTGTTACACAAGTCTCTGTCTCAGACACCCTAACACTTCTATCATTTCAAAGTAGTTTGACAGACACAGACTCACCTCCATCACAACTATGTCCCTGGAGCTCTGTCTCTGAACTTTGGGGTGTTGGATTTTGATGGCCACTGTCCTCCCATCATGCAGCACTGCCTTGTGGACCTGGGCTAAGGAGGCTGCACCCTGAGGCTTTTCCTCAAATGAGACAAATAACTCTGACAGCTGCAGGAGAGAGAGAAGGATGAAGAAGAAAAGAGTGGGAGAGAGCACAGGATAAAATGAATAATAAAGAAGATGGGAGGTGAAGGGGTGTGGAGTTGGGAGTGGGCAAGCAATTGTACTTTACAACGAATGAGGCTAAACAAATAACAGGCAGAGATATGTAAATGTGTGTATAAATGTGATTCATTCTCTCAATTTCTGCTTTGGCCAAGTACACGTTTGTTATGTCGTGGCAATAAAACACCAACTCAACTGAAACAAGGTGAACTGTTTGATATGCAATGATGTAATGATAATGGTTGTATTAGGCTTATGCTAGAGACTTCTGACCTGAAACCAAACTTGCTGAGACCAAGAGGAGAGGTGTGGGAGAACTGATTTTTTCACTGACAGTATGACACCATGATCGCATTGTGATCGAAGATCAAAACCAACATTTGGAGGTGGCTCAGGCCACACATGTCCACATTCTGATGGTAGTGAGAACAGGTATGTGACTATGTCCACATTAAGGAGCGCCTACTCCACTGCCTACCTGTGTGTGAGAGGAAGTTTGTCCTCATTCACAGGCTTCACCTGCACTTGCTGAGACAGCACTGGTAAAAATTACTAACGACCTTCTAATAGCTTCAGACAAAGGACCTGTCTCTGTACTTGTTTTACTAGATCTTAGTGCTGCCTTCGACACTATTGACCATCACATCCTGCTACAGAGACTGGAGCATCTAATTGGCATTAAAGGAACCACACTGAGCTGGTTTAAGTCATATTTATCAAATAGATCTCAGTTTGTACATGTTAATGACAAATCCTCCATTCACACTAAAGTTAGTCACGGAGTCCCACAGGGTTCTGTCCTTGGACCGATTCTATTCACCTTATATATTCTTCCCTTAGGAAATATTATAAGGAAACACTCCATAAACTTTCATTGTTATGCTGATGATACACAATTATATTTGTCGATCAAACCAGACGAAACCGATCAGTTAGATAAACTTCAAATGTGCATTAAGGAAATAAAAAGCTGGATGACCTGCAATTTTCTGATGTTAAACTCAGATAAAACTGAAGTCATTGTACTTGGCCCCAAAGGCCTCCGAAACTCAATAGCTAAAGACATTGTTACTGTGGATGATGTTGTGTTGTCCTCCAGCACCACAGTAAGGAATCTGAGTGTTATTTTTGATCAGGATATGTCCTTCGATTCTCACATAAAACTTACTAGGAATGCATATTTTCACCTGCGTAATATTGCGAAAACCAGGAACATTGTGTCTCAGAAAGATGCAGAAAAACTAGTCCATGCATTTGTTACTTCTAGGCTGGACTACTGCAACTCCTTATTATCAGGCTGCTCCAATAAGTCTGTTAAGAGTCTCCCGTTGGTCCAAAATGCTGCAGCTCGTGTACTAACTAAAAGAAATCGAAGAGAACATATTTATCCTGTATTAGCTTCTTTGCACTGGCTACCTTTAAAATCTAGAATAGAATTTAAAATCCTTCTTCTTACCTACAAAGCTCTTATTGGTCAGGCTCCGTCGTATCTTAAAGAGCTCATAGTACCGTATTACCCGACTAGATCGCTGCGCTCTGAGAATGCAGGGCTACTCGTCGTTCGTTGGGAGGCAGAGCCTTCAGCTACCACGCTCCTCTCCTGTGGAACCAACTTACAAGTGTTATTCGGAATGCAGACACTGTCCCCATATTTAAGAGTAAACTTAAAACTTTCCTTTTTGATAAAGCTTACAGCTAGGGCTTACGAGCCCTCAGCTATGTTGTTATTTTTAAGCTGATTTTGTTCTGCTTAATTATGCTGCTATAGGCCTAGTCTGCCAGGGGATAATACTTTTTTCCTGATACTCTGAGCTTCTCTTCTCTCCGTCTGTATCATTCATGTCTCATCAATGCATGTAACTAATTCAACTTCTTCCCCGGAGTTGTTTGTGCTTTGTAATCTCGCAGGTCTCTGCTGATCGTGGTGGTGCCTGCTGCCGTGGTCCTGCATGACGCTTCCTGCTACTATTACAATCTATAACCTTAGCTGTGCTTGTTTCTACTATTCGGCTGTATTAACTGCCATAACATATAAGTCATATTCACATTACTATAGATATTATTATAGTTACTGGAAATGTGTCTGTCTCTGTCTTTGTGTCTGTCTTTGTCTCTCTCTGTCCATCTGTCTGTCTTTTCTCTCTTTCTCTTTCCTTTTCTTCCTCCCCAACCGGTCAAGACAGATGGCCGTCCTCCACAGAGCTGGGTCTGTTTGACGTTCCTGGCTGTTATAGGAAAGGTTTTCATTGCCACCGTACTCTACGGGGGAATTGTTGGGTCTATGTTAATCATAAATAAGTCATAGAGTGTAGTCTTTACCTAGTTTGTACAGTGTCCTGAGATAACATTAATTGAATTGAATTGAACTTAAACAGCTCTCTGGAGCAGCTTTTTTGCTGTTGCCTTTAAAAGGTAGCTGCTGGATAGTAGCCTTATTTTTTAGGTTCATAAAATGTACCCGAATTCACAAATAAGTACGATATATTACTACATATATTCCTGTTTGTCGTTGCTATTTAGGAGCCAGAGCCGTTCTAACATGGATAAAAAATAATTTCCTAAATTCCTTTACAATAAAAGTCCGATCTGCAGTAACTTAACACAACCCCAGTAGTGAAAATGAGAATCTGTTGTCACGACACAGCGGCCCACCCCAAAATCATGGTATTCATCATTGTGGCAGGGTCCCATCAAACGCCTTCTTTGTTTTGTTGGCAGGGGCAGAACTTATTCACCTTGTATTCACAACATTAATGGCTTTAGCCTGACAAGAACATTTACATCTTGCTCTGTCTCACACTCAGGGGTGCTTTTTTCTTTCTGTCTCGGAAAAAGATTGCACTTTCAGCATGACAACACACCTGCTAACGTCAAATTACCAGAAGCAACACGTTGTCCCCAGTATACCTTGCATATAAATCATTCTGAACTGTCTCTGAATTGTCTGAACCTTCCGTGCAGCGTTTCACGCAAGATGCGCGTACTTCTTAACCATCTTGCACCAACATGCACAGCTGGATTTCAAAGTGTTTTAGCAGACAGACGTTTGTTGCAAAGTCTCCCAAATAAAAACAACATATACAAAAAAATATGTTGAAGTTTCAATATTCTGTTTTTATGTGTGCAATGTTTCGCTGGACAGACAACGAGCGAGCAGCGCGTGTACGGCTTAACTAGATCTTGTGCCAACGTGCTCAGCTGGTAATCAAAGTGTTTTAGCAGACAGACAGTTTGTTGCAAAGTCTGAGACTTTAACACTAGCAGTGTGATAAAAATACTTGAGTGATAGGAAGTCCTGGTGAATTCTTGATAAGTTGACTATAATAAATAATGAAGTGTATTTTTTGGTGCGCTATGCGCACTATTGATCAATATAATAGTACCGGCAAGAAATGAAAAGTAGCTGCAAGACATGTCAGCCATCTCGTATGGGTCAACATGTCTATCTGCCAGCTTCTCTAAATACCTCTGCTCGGTCCTGGTTGTAAGTTTGTCCCTGTAAGTACCATTTTCTTTTGTCTTATTCTAAAAATCTCTGCTCAGTCCTTGTTGTAAGTTTGCCCCTGTAAGGACCCTTTGCTTTTGTCTTATTCTAAATATCTCTGGCCAGCCCTGGTTGTAAGTTTGTCCCTGTAAGGACCATTTTCTTTTGTCTTATTCTAAATATCTCTACTCAGTCCTGGTTGTAAGTTTTTCCCTGTAAGGATCATTTTATTTTGGTCTTATTCTAAATATCTCTGCTCAGCCCTGGTTGTAAGTTTTTCCCTGTAAGGACCCTTTGCTTTTGCCATATTCCTCTCCATCTCTTCACAATCGTCTCGTCACATCTCAGTTTAAACGCAGTGATCCGTCTCTTTGTGCTTCAAGTTGTGATTCAAATTCCATACTGTAGCACCCTCCAGTGCAGTGTTGCCCTGGCAACCAATAGCGTGGGATTCCAATATGGATGGGCTCAGACCCCTCCGAAATTGTCACGTGTCTGTTCATTCTCAATAGGGATGAAAGCGAAGGTGAAAAGGTCAAAATAATACTTTTCTGTAATAATGTGAAAGTAATAGCATTACGCTTACATTATTACAGGGTATTATTACAATTTATACACACAATGAAAATAATTTTTCATTCAAATATGCAGGTTATCTATATGGTAATGGAAATGATGTACATGTTTATTTATATACAGAATAGGGAAGTGGAAACGGATCACAAATGATCACAGAAGACGCATGTAGAGACACATGCTGCTGCCAGGTGAGAACAGAGGTACTGAGAGCTAAACACTTGTGATCAGATCACAATTGATTGAATGTTAATACCAGGTGAGAACAGGCCCTGTGACTACTGTGAATGCTCAAATTCAGAGTGGTCTCTAATATAGACTCAGCTGCAGAGAAAACAGACTTGTATCTGACAATCTCATATTAGAGAGAGGCCTTTCACTGTTACAAGTATCCTTAATCATAATTTAGTGAGAAGCCCCCATTTGTTGTTCTCATCTGTTTTAATTTGCTATTAAAGCAATTCTTACCTTCTTGCATGTCACAGCGCTTCCCTCCACAGTCCCACCCTCTTCCCCCTGCCTGACCTTTGACACTCCCTCCTCCCCTAACACAAGCGTTGAGAGAGAAATGCTGCGTTCAAGTGCCATTGGAAGTCTGAATTTTCTGACCTCCAACTAGGCAAAGTGCACTGGAATGCCTTTCAAAGTGGAACCTACTACTAGCGAATTCGAGGGGGAGACCAATCTATGCTAGTGGGATGTTCCATTTTGAGGTATTCGATTTCACTTTGTCTAGTTAGAGGTCCAAAAATTCTGACCTACCATGGCCCTTGAACGTAGCATGAGCTTGGCAATTTGGACTGAATAAGATGATTGGTCAGACTGATTGTTCAGAAATATATGAGAAATTAATATTGACGAGTCTTAACACCTGGTGGATTTCTTTAACATTTTAGTGTGCCATACGTTTATTTGGAGCATTTTAAGATTACAAAAGAAAAGTGTAAAAATGGCAGAAAGGTAAGAACTGCTTTAATAGACTAGATGAATAATAGAATATAACTTAATATTTTACCTGTATAATATATTTCAGTATAATGTACATTTCCACAGCACCTATTCATCACAACAAGAACATGTCAACATGCTGTTAATCTGTGACTGTTTTTGATTATACTAAATTACCATGTCACGAATCAGAATATTTCGGATTTTGATTTTGGACCTCTCAGCAGAAGGGAAATTAGTTATGTATTATAATCCCAAATTATATTAATATAGGCATAGCCCTCTAAAAACTGTCGCTATTAGGTTTATCCCTGCATGCATGCGCAATCAAGAAGATTTCCCTGTACCCAGCACAGTTGCCCCTCTCAGGGACGCATCTAGGGTATATAATACTTGCAAGACCAGAGACATGTACCAAATAAGCCAACTTTTTCTATAGTGCATTCAAAGAATCTGAGATTACAGTACCTAACCAATGTTCTATTTGATCTAGATTTTGCTCTCTATGAGCTCTAACTATTGTGCAGTGTGAAGCTGATGTGCTCAATGCCCCACTGTGCCACCATAGTGGACAATTATTTACCAAGAGGAGCCAATAATGTGTTGAAATGGAGACCTGAGGTGTGGGGGGACTGATTTTTTCACTGACGGTATGACACCATGATCACATTGCAATGGGAGGTGAAAACCCACATTTGGAGGTGGCTAAGGCCACACATGTCCACATTCTGATAATAGTGAGAACAGGTACATGAGATGTAGAAAGACATATGTGTATCAGATGTAAGCAGACATGTGAACGGGTGTATATGATGTAAACAATGTAAACATGCAGTAGACTGTTAAAACAGGTATGAACAGAACTGTAGTGCCGAAAAGATATAAGTTGACAGTGATCGGATCCAGATGAGGTGGATTTGATAGTGTTGTGATGTGTTTACCTTCTTATTAACATCAACCTGCCCAAGGGAGTAAATATGGAAAATTAGCTACAGGCTATAATCTTACATATTTACATGTATATGTTTATTAACATGCACTTTCCTTGTTTCTAAATAAGAAAATCAATCTATAGCATTTTTCAGAGGCAACCTGCCCATTATCGGATCTTATCTAATCATTTAAACCCTATTCACAATTTATGGTTCAATATCTCGCCCAAGGGCACTTTGACATGTGGATTAGAATCTTCTGAATGGAAGTCGACCCGCTCTACCCCTGAGCTACTGTTATGCCCCCAGAGATGTCACTAGAGATGCAGTTCAGCTGACTCATTCATCATTAGCAGTTATCAGCTCCTCAGCTAAGGCATTATTCTCCATTTCCCCCATTTGCTAAGGCAACGTCTGTGAGTATTATACATCTAACATCATTAGACCGTTGAGTTATTTTGTGTTTGTGTGAATATACGTAAATACAGCTGTATGCTTGTTGTGTTGCTGAGCGGAGCTAGCTCAATAATCCATTGGTCATGTTAGCTACTCCGCTATGCTAGCCAGGCCTTGCTAGTTGCCTAGCTACTGCATTGTACTGACTGCACTGTACTGTAAGTTTATCTGTTTAATAATGCATACGTTTTTGGTTGTATTTTGATTACAGTTTCACAAGATTCCCAGTAAACTTTATGGAGATTAATCACCGAAACACCAGAGTTTTTTGGGAGTGTTTAAACTGATTGGAAAGATAGCCCATGACTGTGGGTTTTTAAGTTTTTAAAAAGTTTTTGTTGTGTTTGTGTTCTGGTTTTTGCTCAACTTTTGGCGACTCTTCTCCGGAGACTGGGAGAGGACAAACACCTTTCTTTTTTTGAACTTTCACTGCACTTTTGTGTTGTTTTTGTTTTTGTGATGGTTTTGCTAACCCTAGCAACGGAGGGCCAGGAGCGCATCACTGAGCGCATTGTTTACACACGCGACCAGCTGATTGCGCTGTGTGAACTTGTATTGTTGCCCGGAGCCAGACCTGAGGTCCTGAAGGAGCTGCGGAGGAGACGCTGTGGCTGCAGAGCTGGAGTGAAACAGAGGGTGAAGAGGAGGAGACACAGACCGGCTGTACCGGCGATCGTCATGGGAAACGTGAGGTCTCTGGGGAACAAGACGAGCTCGCCGCACTGATAAAGGCTCAGAGGGAATATCGTGAGTGCAGTGTGTTGTGTTTCACGGAGACATGGCTTCACTCACACATCCTGGACCACAACATGCCGATTCCCGGTTTCAGCACTGTTCGGGCGGACAGGGACGTGACAAGCAGCGGAAAGAAAAAAGGAGGAGGGATTGCACTGTACGTGAGTGAGAGGTGGTGTAATCCCGGACACGTTCACATGAAGAAACGTCTCTGTACCCCGGACATTGAACTGTTGACTGTGGGGATGAGGCCTTATTATTTGCCACGGGAATTCACATCTGCCATCATTATCGGTGTGTACGTTCCTCCTTCAGCTGATGCAGCGCTGGCCTGTGACGTCATCCACTCCGCTGTTGCCCAGATACAGACGCTGCATCCTAACATTCCCTCTCACTACTGTTTTTTTTGTTGTTGTTGTTTTATTTTGTATATATTATTATTGTTATAGTATATTTTGAGTATTTTGTTGTATATATTATTATTGTTTATTGTTTATAGCACACTGTGCACTGTATATATACACTATGTATATATTGGATTCGATTTATGTTATGTACAAAGTTTTTATTTGCTGACCCACTACTGCTGTTACAAAATAATTTCCCAATCTGGGATCATTAAAGTCATTCTATTGCCTTATGTATATATATTTATAAACAATCTGTACACTCATGGAGTAGTTCAGCTCCTCTGGTTCATCGTCCAGCTCAAAGATCAACATGACGATCGCCATGGCAAAGGCAAAAGCCGAATCAGCGCAGGCTAGGGCAGCACATTCAAAAAGGGAAATTGAACGTGTGGAACATGCACGCATTCAAGCAAGATGCATTAAACAATGAAAAAGAAAAGGATGTTGCCATAGCTGAAGCGAACACACTTGTTGCTGGTTTATTAGACCTTGGCCTTGAAGTACGCAGTTAGGCGAACAACCCTGTCCCGCAATCTGTCAAAGACCAGCGATCGCTGCCTATGTGTCCGCGCAGGTCAGCCTATGCAGCAATAGGTCTTCCATCATAAAGCGGAGTGATGACATTTCACCAACATTTCATCTTTCAAGTCTTCAACAAACCAATGCTACTCCTTCAACACTCCACCCTTTCAATCCCAACCAAATCCAAGCTGCTCCTTCTGTTGCCAATATGCCCCACCACTCCTTCCAGGCTCCTCTGCCTAGTGTGGCACCGCCACAACAGGACTCACAACAGCGTTTGCCATCCCCAACGCACCCAACTGTTCATGAGATGCCTTATGGAGCTAACCTTGACCATTCTAAAACCACCAGTTACCTCGCCAAGAATCTTGCCCGCAGTCACCTGGCGACCTAAGGTCTCACTATGTACGACGGCCAGCCAATGAACCATTGGGCGTGGAAAACATCATTCCATAATGCTATCACTGATCTCGACATGTCTGCGGCAGAATAACTCGACCTAACCAACTGGGAAAAGAGTCAACATAGCAGGTAAAAATAATAAATGGGTTAATAGCAGACATCTATGGCTCGCCGGAGGCTGTTCAACAAGCTCTTTTCAACAAATAGAAAAGCTTTCCTAAAATCACAACAAAGGATCAACAGAAACTCAGAGACTTAGTCGACCTGATATCAGAGCTACAAGCCGCCAAGGAAGATGGATATCTCGCTGGCTTGTCATACTTGGACACCTCCAGAGGAGTAAACGCTATCATTGTGAAACTCCCATAAAACATTCAAGAAAAGTGGCTGTACTTTGGGACAAAATACAAACGTGATCATTTCGTCACCTTCCCACCTTTCTCTGTGTTGGTAAAATTAATTCTCACTGAAGCAAAGGCTCACACTGACCCAAGCTTTAACCTCTTCACACAAGCTTCAGCAGAAAGAAAGGATAAATGGGAGAGGCCCATGAAGACGGCTGTACGTGTTCACAAGACATGTTTCAGCAACTGACAAGCGTAAGTTCAAACCAGCTGACCCGAACAAAAATTGCCACCTGCATGAATAGATTGCGAACAGTTTTTGACAGAACACTACATCTGTTTTCGTTGTTGCTCCTCAACAGAGCATCTCGCCAAGAATTGCACTATTGACGTAAAATGTACAGAATGTTCAGCCCGGACAAGCAAACTGGAAATCTAAGTCGGTCCCTCCCACTTCAGGGATCGCGGGGAGGAGGACAAAGTGCACAACCAGGAGGTCTCATCGAGCTGCACACAGTATGCGCCAAGATTTGCCATGTCAGCGTCTTCCCAACCAGACAAAGAGAGGAGTCTAAGAGTATGTACGCCATACTGGACGAGCAAAGTAAATAAATAATGTTGAGGAATGTCGCTCAACAATGTTTTGCTCACTGGCCCTGACCTTAACAAAAGCCCATTCTGTGTTATCAGGTTCAGGAAGAAACAAGTAGCAATCACCGCTGACATCGAGCACATGTTCCACTGCTTTGTCATGAAGGAGAATCACCGGGACTTTCCTCGCTTCCTGTGGTATAGGAACTATGACCTTACCTCCCATGTTGTCGACTACATGATATGAGTTCACCTCTTCGTGAACAGTCCCTCACCTGCCGTGGCTGTGTATGTTTACTGTAAGCCGCTAAAGAAACGGAGGCTGACTATGGCAGCGATGCAAGAAGATTCATAGACCAAGAGTTCTACGTCAATGACGCTATAAAGTCCTTCGACAGCGAGGAGAAAGCCACCAGCGTTCCTAGGCGAGCGCAGAAGATGTTTGCAGCTTCCCCAGATTGCAAAAAATTGCATCAAAATTGCATCGTCGATGACCTGCCTGTCATAGCCCATGACAGCTACAGAAAGACACACACAGACATCCCCAAAGAAATTTAACTCAAAAGCAACTGGACTTAGTTATTGTCTAGGAAGACGTTATAACTCTCATCCAAGAGGCTTCATCAGTTCATGTACGCAACTGACAAGACTGGTCTTACGATCGTGGAGATCCAGGTATTTAACCTTTCACAAGGCCGATGATGTTACTGGAACCATTTGTGCTCCAAGTGCCAACGACAGTCGTTGGAGTGACAGTCGTTGGTGGGAAGTTCATTTGCACTTTGTTAGTGCACAGCCTGACTTACACGCCCACAGACCCGCAGCGACAGTCCCGGTCAATGGTCACGGTCAGTGAGTCAGCGTGTCTTCACTGTGGGATTTTTACACCGTAAAATAAAATGACAGAAAGTTTGAAAAAAATTGTAAAGCACAAATAAGCTGCAGACTCACTGGAGTGCACTACTAGTGCTCTATTGGGTCTTAACGACAGTCTGTGTCACAGATGGCCATTTGTGAACAGTTGTTCTTTGAGGTTAGATTGTTGAATCTCCTGGGAAGGGATGAAAGGGCAGATTTGTAAATTGGAGATAAGTGGTATCTCAGACCTCTGTTTAGCAATGGTTTTCCTACTTTTACTTCTGTTTCAAACCATCTGTCCTCTCTGTCCAGGATGTGGACATTCAATGTGTTTACATCCATATCAGTAACCTTACCCCGGTTTCAGGCTTATTGCAAAACATTTTGGGTCGGCACCCCTTAAAATGGTGCAGTAAACATGAAAGGTTGGCTCTGAAACAAGAGCTGATAACATACCCACAAGCTCACAGGTCCAAGAGGAAGAACGCAAGTAACGGAGAGGCGCTGTCACAACTTGTGGTTACCCCAGCTGGACCTTTGTGAAAATGGTAGCTGCTTCCAGAAATGCAAACCAAAGGGGTTGAGAAAGAAAAACAAAACAAGAGAAATAACATAATCATGCCATATGTGGCTGGGGTATCAGAGAAACTCAGGAGGATTTTCAACAAGCACTGCATTGCTGTCTATTTTAAACCCTGTAACACATCTGGCCTCGTCTCTGTTGGCAACAGATGTGAGCCAACATACGTAGTCCAGCCAGCTCTTAATAAATTTGCACTCACCATAATCAAAGAACAGCTAGCAAGCACGCAGATAACCATTTATATAGACCAAAGGGGCTGTCCCTGCTGCAGGACACAGAGGAGAAGAGCAACCTTCATCCCCAGGGCTGTCCAGCTCCTCAACTCCTGACCCCTCTGACCATCCCCCTCCCAACTCTTGACACCCTCCCCCGGACACTTCACCCCCCCCCCCCTCCCTGGACCCCCCCCCACCCCCCACACACACTCCAGACACCCTCCCTGGACACCACACCCCCCTCTCCACCCCGGATATTCCTCCCATCACCCATCCTCCTCCCCTCTTCAGACACCCTCCCTGGACACCATCACCATCAGCCCCCCTTCCCACCCCTGACACCTTCCCTGGACACCTTCACCCCCTGGACACTTACCGGACACGTGCACTGGCTACCTACCTCCACTCCTGTCCTCAAAGCTGTGAACTACTGGTTTGATGCACTACTCCACTTTATTCTGTTCATTCTGTTTATTACTGGTTTGTTGCACTACTCCACTTATTTATTCTGCTTACTATTTTACTCCGGTCTGTTGCACTACTCCACTTACTTATTCTGTTTACTATGTTACCCCGGTCTGTTGCACTACTCCACTTACTTATTTATTCTGTTATTATGTTCACACCGGACTTATTCTGTGACTATGTTCTTACTGGTCTACTTGATTCTGTTACTTTTAATTTATGGTATTAATGCACTACTCCACTTTATTCTGTCTATCAGGTCTTATATTGTATCCATCATAGCACTATGGTCACTTTATTTTTTTAGTATTCATCTGGTTACACAGAGCTAGCATATACTTAGACTGCTGTTTTCCTGCCGTGCACCACTATCACTTTATTATTTAGTATCTGCACATAGCTTATATTTATATATTATATTTATACTCTATTACTGCACTATAGTTCTGTTTACGTCTGCTCATTACATATATGTATCATGTCTGACCACATCTGAATCCGATCACTGTCCACCATCTTTTCTGCACTACAGCTCTGTTTATACCTGTTTCATCAGTCTACTGCATGTTTACATCATATACACCCGTTCACATGTCTGCTTACATCTGATACACGCATGTCTTTCTACATCTCACGCCGACGATGTTCTCCGTATCTAACTCTGTGACTGGATTCTAACCTGTACTAACACACTAACATCCTGACACTTATTCTACCTGTACTAACACACTAACATCCTGACACTTATTCTTCTTTTACACTTTATTCTTGTTGATAGTGCAACTATACAAAAACATTTTTAACCTGTCGTTATTTGCTGCTCTGTGTGCCCTTAATTGCCCCCCGGGGACAAATAAAGTTTGAGTTGAATTGAATTGAATATTAGCAGCTCGTAAGAAAGTAGCCTCTCTAAATCTGCATCGTGAAAAGTCCCACAAGAAAAAGGAAATATATAACATTAAATAGTCTTGCCCAACAAATAAGACCTTTGAGTAATGTATTAAAGACCAGCATATAACATTTTAATGAATTTAAGACATTTTAAGACTTTTTAAGGATGTGCGGACACTCTGAACAATGCATTATGTAATAACGCATTATGTAATAACATTGAATCATAGAAAAGGCTCAAAACCAACTCCTCGGTGAGCGAATAAGGCAGGTCAATTTCACCATTGAAGGGCTTAAAGAGAAAGCGGACTTCTCACTCCAGAAACTGACATCAATCCTACCTGTCTCTATCATGGAAAGAGTTGTGGATTTCACCCAGAAAGCCCAACTATCTCAGCACAACAAGAGCAAAGAGAGACAAACCAAAAAATTTCACATTTTGCAATCCCGGGACACTGGCAAAAACACAGAAATACTCACTTGGAGGCAAAAAAACTGACTTCCCAGCAAAGGAAGAAACACAAAACAGAGGGTTAAGAATTTGTCGGACAGAGATCTTTCCCACCCAGAGAAGGAGGTCTTTGCCATGACACCAAAAGAGGTACCCGTTGTGGAGTTGATTACGGCTACGGAATCAGCTATAAAGAACAACCACCTTAATGGAACTGAGGCTGAACAGCTAAGGTTGAAAGTGTCAGCAGCGTTGTTCCAGGCTAAGGTCCCCCCATCCAACCTCACCATTGAGGAGAGAAAAGCAGTAACGGCACTGAGCAAAGACCACAGCATCACTATCCTTCCAGCAGACAAGGGTAGATGCACAGTTGTTCTCAATACAACTGATTATCAGGCAAAGATCTCTGCATTACTCAGTGACTCTAACACTTATGAAACTCTGAAACGAGACCCTACCAGCGGTTACAAAAAGAAGGTGATAGAATGTCTACAGCAACTACAAAAAGAAGGAGTCATTAGCAAACCACAGTATTACAGGCTTTACCCCCAGGACTCAACCCCCTGCTTATATGGACTCCCAAAAATCCATAAAGAAGGGGCCCCGCTCAGGCCCATTGTCAGCAGCATAAACTCGGTCACTTATAACATTGCCAAGCATGTTGCCAATATTCTGGCACCACTGGTGGGAAACACCCCACGCCACATCCAAAACTCCATGGACTTTGTGAACAAAGTCCGAGACCTAAAAATGGATCCAGATGAAACCATGGTGTCCTACGATGTGACTTCCTTGTTCACCTGTATTCCAACCATGGAGGCCTTGGCCACGGTAAGAGAGCGGCTCACACAGGACATTTCCTTACAAAACCGAACAAATCTCAAACCAGACCACATTTGCCAACTTCTGGATTTGTGCCTGAATACCACATATTTCCAGTTTAATGGCATTTTTTACAGACAGAAACACGGCTGTGCCATGGGTTCACCAGTATCCCCTATTGTGGCAAATCTGTACATGGAGGAGGTAGAGGGCAAGGCTTTGAACTCCTTTAAAGGAGTAACCCCAAGCCATTGGTTCAGATATGTGGACGACACATGGGATAAGATCAAATCCAAAGAGGTGCAAACTTTTACTGAACATATCAACTCAGTGGACAGAAACATCAAGTTCACCAGAGAGGAAGTTAAGGACAACAGCTTGCCCTTCTTGGACTGTGACGTCCATATGGAGAATGACAGGAGCCTCCACATAGAAAACCCACTCACACGGATCAATATCTACTTTTTGACTCTCACCACCCTTTGGAACACAAGCTTGGCGTTATCAGAACACTGCAGCATAGAGCTGATAACGTACCCACTAGCTCACAAGCTCAAGGGGAAGAACGCAAGCACCTGAGAGGCGCCCTCACAACTTGTGGCTACCCCAGCTGGACCTTTGTTAAAACGGCAGCTGCCTCCAGAAAGAAAACCAAAGTGGTTGAGAAAGAAAAAGATAACAGGAGAAACAACATAGTCATCCCATATGTGGCTGGGGTATCGGAGAAACTCAGGAGGATTTTCAACAAACACTGCATCCCTGTGTATTTCAAACCCGGTAACACACTCAGACAGAGACTAGTACATCCGAAGGACAGAACACCACACCACCACAAAAGCAACCTGGTTTATGCTGTCCAATGCAATGAGGAATGCAAAGATCTTTACATTGGAGAAACAAAACAACCACTGCATAAACGCATGGCCCAACACAGGAGAGCTAACTCCTCAGGCCTGGACTCGGCTGTCCACTTACACCTCAAGGAGAAAGCCCACTCCTTTGATGACAGCAATGTCCAAATCTTGGACAGAGAGGACAGATGGTTTGAAAGAGGAGTAAAAGAAGCCATCTATGTAAAAGTGGAGAAACCATCGCTAAACAGAGGAGGGGGTCTGAGACACCACTTATCTCCAATTTACAATGCCGCCCTTTCATCCCTTCCCAGGAGATTCAACAATCTAACCTCAAAGGACAACTGTTCACACATGGCCCGGGTGACCCCAACGACTGTCGTTCAGACTCAATAGAGCACTAACGAAGTCGAAACCAACTGCCCACCAACGACTGTCACTCTAACGACGGGCGTGGGCATTTGGAGCACAAAGGGTGTCAGTGACATCATCGGCCTTGTGAGAGGTTAAATACCTGGATCTCCACACCAGTTAGTTGGACCAGTCCCAGCCTGGTCAGATGCGTACATGAACTGATGAAGCCTCTTGGATGAGAGGTGAAACGTCTTCCTAGACAAACAACCAGTCCAGTTGTTTTTGACTGAAATTGCTTTGAGGATAACGATGACCTGGACGAATGAGAACATTCACAGGCCTATGTAATAACACATTATGTAATAACGCATTATGTTATAACGCATTATGTAATAACGCATTATGTAATAACGCATTATGTAATGAAATGGCAAAATGTAATACATTTTCCCTTCATTATGTAATAATATAAAATGGATGGCTTAAATCAAGAAATCTGAATGGTTTTTGGACATGGTATATAGCCTGAATACCATGGCTATAACATCCAATTCCTTCTCACAATTCTATGTAACGCCGCTTTCATCCTTTTATACAATGTAGGGACAACATGCCTTTGAAGTGATTGGTTAGTCTTGTTTAGTAAAACATATTTATAAAGTGATGGTTAGTCTTAA
This sequence comes from Echiichthys vipera, assembly GCF_963691815.1. Taxonomy (NCBI): domain Eukaryota; kingdom Metazoa; phylum Chordata; class Actinopteri; order Perciformes; family Trachinidae; genus Echiichthys; species Echiichthys vipera. Next base: position 30,292,983 of record NC_139837.1, read on the forward strand.
TTTTTACAACATATTTATAAAGGATGAAGTAGCTAAGTCTGCCCACAGAAAAAAAAAATTCCCGCAGCTATCTTAGTTATAACAGGATTAAGCTAGCAACGCAGTTTCGTGTTTATATGTGTGGTCTTTATTTAGTTTAAGAAAATTAATTCACAAAGCTCAAAAGGCTATGCTCGGTTAAGCTAACAGGGCAGCAACAGGGTCATCCCTATGTTCCCCGAGTCCGATGTTTCCCCAAAAGGGTTTTTATGTTCCCTTGTCGCATTAGCCTCTGCCTTATTATTTGTGAGCAGTAAGTGTGCCAGGGCTGACATCAAAACCCTTAAGTTTAGCATTGCACTGGTTCGCATGATCCAAAATAGATTATGTCAGAAAATAAGATCTGCGACTCACGTTTATGATACTTGCACGTTTCCTTCAGTCAATCTTCACATACCGCCAGGGCTGCTGGAAATAATTTTGGACAGGGGGGTGCTGTGAAAAAATTGTTTTTTGGTTGTTTTGTTTTTTTATAAAAAAAACCATGAGCCTATAGGCCTATTTAAAAAACATAGGCCTTTTAAATATTTTAAATATAAAATGAGATTCACTAATATTTGGTCACACATGCGCTACATCTTTGACTGTAACACACTTAGTCCCTGTCTTTTGTGAGATTAGTAAGCTGCTTGGCGATGCTTGGGCCTAGCATTTTGAGCTGGAGTTTCAAGTACCGAGCCGGTGCCACAGAACATGAGAACGTTCCATTACCACAGCGCCGTGCAGGAAATGTGAAACTGAATGTTGGCTGGAAAGGCCCGTGTAATCCAATCACACTACGCTGGGTTGCGTGTGCTGGGGCTGGGCCTGCCGGTGCAACTGCAGGCAGAGGCCGGCGGGCAGTCTCCTCACTCCGGCTGCTTACCGTTGTGGTTGCGGTACTAGTGTTCTTCAAACAAATCCAAAATGCGCTTCTTTGCCATATTTCCTCCTCATTCTGTCATTAGACTGTAAATTTACCAGTCTGCTTCTGCCATGGATGTGTGCTGCATGGAACGTGCAGGAAACCTCTTTACTTGGCAAACAAGAGCCTGCCTGACGTTGACAACGGAACCTCTGTGAACCTGTGTTGATAAGGCCTTAAAATAAAAAAAATAATAGCCTGCGTTTGTCAAAATTATTTCCCAAAATATTTATACGGAATTTATACATTTTGCAAAACATTTTAAATACATTTTTAAAAAATCAGTGGCAAAAGGGAGAACTACATTGATTTTCAATCAATATTCCAGCGCGGCGGCAGAATATTTCAGCGAGGCGGCCGTCTCAAACTTTATAATGCAGAAAAAACTCTGGGTATTCTCCCGCAACAACAGACTAAATTACGATGAAGATAGTAATTTTTCTGCATTTTGTGATAAATGTTAAATAATGAAGTAGTTATTACAAAATGCAGGAGTTGCACTTTTTTTAAATGAAAATGTAATAATATGGAGCATTATGTAACAACCTAAAAAACTAATTACATCTTGATTCATTTTTGTATATAAAATTGTAGCATTTATTTTATTAATTCCAGCATGAATCATAGTGACTAAAGAGTATTAAAGTATAGGCTACAATTTGTTCAGATTAGTCAATATACAGAACATCACTGTAGTCCTCAGTTTAAAGAGGCAGTCGTCAACATTTGTTTGATCATATACACTGAAACCGCCAACATAAATCATCGGGTTTTAGAAAAAAAAACGCGCCTCTACGTTCACCACTCAGCGAAGTTCACAGTTCATGCACAAGCCACACACTTTTTTGGCTCAAGGTGGATAATACCAGTTTGGTTATGAGAACATAGTGCCACTTCCTGAATCTCCATGTCCTTCCACTCACCACCCTGCCTTGACAAGACCCGAGGCATCCATGATGCACTCCTGCCTCCTCAGCACCAACTTAGTGTAATATTTGGCATGGAAACATATTTCAGTTTCACACAGGAGAAATTACCCTCAGAACTAAGCTCTCCAAATCCATGCAGAGTGAGAATGCATATGTCACCACAAATGGTGCTGAAAACAGCATGGCACTACTCACAAATTGTATTTGAAAATATCAAACAGTCATGAGAATGCATTCACGTGTTGAAAAAAAGAAAGTCAAACGGAAATGATGCCAGCCTGACTCCAGAGCTGCTTGGCACTGCTCATCAGTGTCACTTCTTCTCCTGCTACTCCAAGTAGGATGAGGGCTGATTCATTCTGCTGCCCTCTTTGTAGACAGAGGAGCTATATTGCCGTCTTTTCAAGGGTAATGATAGCCCATACAGATACAGGAAGAAATCCAACTAAATACACACCTTAATTTAAAAAAAACATGAATAAGAAAGTGGCTTTGAATTGCAGTGGAGCTATTTGAGTTGACCGGGATTCAATTTATCTTATTAGCAGATTCCACTGGTTTCTAATGGTTTGATACAGTGTTGTGCCTGAACGCGTTCATTGAACAAAAGTTCATGAACTCAATCATATTTTGGGTGAACTGAACGTACTGTATTACTGCCTGATGAACATAACTGTGAACGTGTTCATTCCCGTGTCTGTGAACGGCATGCTCTCTCAGTTTAACTTTGTTCAATAGGGCGCCAGGTTTAAAAAATCAAAAATCAAAAAACGGTCAAGACAGATCCAGTAGCAGCTCCGCTGTCATCTCCCAGCCCCGGCTGGATGGCTTGGTGGTGCAGTATACTGATGGAGACCTGCAGCCTTTGAGTAAAGTGGAAAGCCCAGCTTTCATAAAATGAATTTCAAGTTCAACCTTAATTTCCTACCTCAGCCTGGTTCCTGGTTTTACTATTCATGTAACTTGTTGTTGAACCAGGATTCCAGTATTCATTTTTTGTATGTACTGAAATGGAAAATTCTTCATTACAAAAGACCATTCAAGCAGCAAGTTTTGAGAATAAACTGTAGGTGTGAAAGCTGCAGCTGCTACTAATGTGGACAGCAGCAAAGTATTAAAGCAACAATGGGGAAATGCTGTCTCCTCAATTCTAATGTAAACCCTGGTTGGATAAGGATTTAAAATTGGATATGAAGATGGATTCTGACGCATAGTTTTAGTGTTACATTTTTAAATAATTACTGTCTGTGGTTCTATATTGTGTTCTATACTGTGGCAATAATTTTTAAAAATAATAGCTTGCAGCAACATATTGAAAAAAAACTAGTTCATTTTTGGAACTGTGAACAACTGAAATAGTTCATTTTAAAATTTGTGAACTGAACTTTAAACTTGTTTATGTAGAAAATGAACTTTCCCAAGACTGGTTTTATATATACGAGGAAAAATATTTAGCAAACTTCATGTATGCTTTCCATTACTGCCTAACTTTCCTAAAGATGTTGCTGGCTAAACCTGCTTATCATTCTGAGATGCAAAAAAACGCTCTGGCTTTTTTGTATTTCTTTAAACCAATCACAATGGTCCTGGCGGCAGCTAATTGGACGGTGTAACAATTAGTAGGGGCCCCCTGTCAATACACAATACAGTAGAGCCAAAGAGGTTCCTGCTTGTGCTTTCTTCCGGATGACTCATCAGCACCTGCCATCGGCAGTGGCCAGGCCATGTTTGCTGCTCAGGTGGGGCAGCAGTGCCTTTGGCTTAGCCTATCTTCCATCAATGATGAGGACCAATGCGCCCTTCTCAACATGCCCCTCTCAACTGAGTCACTGTTTGGACCTAATATTATTTATCTGGCGAGAGACCAGCTAGTAGTGAAAAGAAAACAGAATCGTCCACGTATGCTGATCGGCACAACACCAGCATCTCAAAAAGATGATATGAAATATATACTTGCGTAGGAACCTCGATGTGAACTGCTCCTCTGTGAACTCTCATTCCTTACCCCCCACCCCCCACCCCCCTTTTTGATCTGCTAAGTCTCACAGGAGGGGAGTGTGAGATAAGAAGTTTATAACCCTGGCAATGTAAGATAAGGATTTGAACAGTCTCCTCCCAGGATGAAGAACCCCCTTCCCTTTAAATCAACTGGACATATGACCGCTAATTGAACTAAGGGTCGGTCTTTCCCTAAGGAGATAGAGTGACATCCAGTGAGACGAGACTGATAAAATTTAAATAATCAAATACTTTAAGTTGCTAACAGGTATTAAACCTTTACCAAATTCTGTCTTATTTTGGTGTGGTGCCCTATTTCCAGGTAAATTAAATTCTAAATTTTAATGAGTCAAATTAATTCACAATTAATTCGGCGATTAATCTATTCGAGCCATAATACGTGTAGACTATATTCCCTACACTTGAATACAATATAGTCATAGAACAAGCCACGATAAAAAGAATATATCCGGTATATTGCCGAGCCCTACATCTGCTTTTAAATAATACATTTAATTTTCAACAATTTTCATATAATATTGAAAACTTTTCATTGACATTCATACTAATTAAACCCATTCCCAGGTCACATTATTTTTTTCTGTGAAGGGAACGTCACTGGTATATGTTACCTCCAATGTCATAGTCTTTACGTATGCGTCCCAGATGGGGTGGGGTGGGAAATGGTAAACTTGTATAGAACTTTTCTAATCGTCTGACCACCCAAGGCGCTTTTACACTACCCATTCACACAGACATGCATACACTGATGGCAGAGGGCATCTAATTTAATCTAATAATTTAAACCACGTTCAGACACCCATGTGCACCACAGTGAGCAATTTGCGGTTCAGAGTCTTGCCACTTCGACAAGCTGACTGGAGGAACCGATCTTTGGAATGGAGGATGACCAAAGCCGACCAAAGCCGGGGCAAGCAGTAGGTGGTGTGCAGCTTCCGAGAGAGGTACGACACATTAACTTACTCAAGCACCTGTTGTCTCTGAAGGCTCTCCACATTCAAGAGGACCCCATACCAGACAAGTGGAGGCTTCGCACCGAGTTGGTGAAGCTGATTTGGATCCAGTTCAGGAAAGCAGACGTGGATCTGTTCGCCAATTGACACCCACTGACCACTATGGTTTCTTCATTGCGCCACAAGATGAGCCATATCTGGGGGTCGATGCAATTGCGCATGCACCATGGTGAAGGAAGCTGCTTTACGCCTTTCCACCACTTTGTGTCATCTCTCCTTTTTTGGAGAGGGTGAGATTGGAGCAGTTATCAGTTATTCGGCGAGATGTTGAATGCAGAAATGCAGAAATGACTCAAATGGTATCAGCCCAGGCCTGAAAAATCCACCAGTTCTGGGGGGCTCTGTCTCAGGAGATGGTTTGATAGGTAGTTAAACCCTCTAGGAAAACCACTCCAGTCCTGGCTCCTGAGAGGGGCACGACAAGGGGTGCTGTACTGTCTGTACAGGTTGTGCAGACCCTCCAGGTGACAAGAGCAGGACCCACCTCTGCCTGTCACAAGGTAAAGGGTTGGGGTTCTAACACTGGTGAAAGGAAGAGAAGCTAGCTCCCCTGTCATGTACAGTTGGTTCTAACCTTTCATTTTGGAAATGTTTGATGGATAGGGCGCTGTCTCATTCCACCATTAAGGTGTATTCAGCAGCCACCCCGTCCTACATCAAGGGGTTTTGGTGACAGACGAAAGTCTTTTGCCACCCTCTTGTGAAGTGGTTCCTCTAGGGGTCAGGAGGCAACACCCAGTGATTCGTGCCTCCTCCCCTTAACGAGAACAATTGTTGGTGCTCCAGGCCTTAGTGAAGGATCCCATCAAGCATCTGGAGCGCTCCTCTGAAGGCGTTGTCATTTAAGACTGCTTTGCTGCTTGCACTTACTTCAACTAAGCAAGTATGTGCACTAACCACTTTGTTGGTGCAGCCCTATTGCTTGCTGTTTCTACAGTGGTAACCACAGGCTATTCTGGGGTCAAAACCCTCTTTTGTTCCCAATAATGTGAGTTCTTTTAGGTCAAGGTCACAAAAAAAGAGGTAATCAGGAGATTTTCTGACAAATGAGAAGAAGTTTGCTTCTGCATTGCCTTTGTTTATAACTTTGAACCGCTGTTGAAATTTGCCATGTGAACAGATATGATACAAGGGACAAATGCAACGATTGTATCATTTAACCAAACCCCCGAGTATTGACTGAAGTGTCTCTACACAGTTTAGTTTTTGATTGTTCTGATCAATATTTATCTATTACCCGAATCAGCACTAGATATCTTGTAGGAGGCAGGGATAGACCGACAGGGGGCAGGACCAGGACTGCCCTAGCAGCTCCTTCTCTCTTTTCTCTTGTTTTCTGTGACACCATTCTGTAGAACAATAACTGTAAAATCTATACTGAAACTCTTCATTATGTTAATCTCAAATAGTAGCTAGTGGAGATTAATTTAGACAGATAATCACTTTAGTTTTTTATAGAGGTAAAGATTAAAAATCTGTTTTGTGGTCACCTGAATAACAGAATCCGAGCCATTACCATGATGTTAATGCATAGAAAACCACTCTATTTTAACTTACCTCTTTGCCGAGGTCTTCCCTAATGACCTGTCGGATCTCATCCAAGCTGCTCTGAGGAGCTCGGCTATGGAGCACCTTCAACGTGGATGTGTATTCCTCAGGCAGCAGGTAGTCCAGAGCTCCAAGGTGCTGACCCACCTTGATGAAAGTACCCCTGTTGGCACAGCACAAGTCTCGAAGACGCTCTGCTGACCGCAAATGCACCTACAGGTGATGGAACAGATAAAAAACACAAAATGTCAAAAACAGGAAACAAAGTCTCAGGATGGCAGGGAAAGGCTGTAAGGGTCATTAAACTCTAAATGTTTTTTTTTCTTTTGGTAGCATTGTGTTTACATCCCCCCCCCAAGACCCTGTCCAAGAAGCACAACACCTCCTGGCGGAGCAGTTTCCTCTGTGGAAAACTCTCAGCAAAACTCAGTGGTTCTTGTCATGGGAGATTTCATCTGACTTATTCTATAACATGAACAGCTGAGCTACAAACAGCTGGAGAAGTGTGCCAAAGTGTGGACCATGTTTACTCCACCATAAAACTTATATTCCACTCCATTCCCAGTGGACACTCACACTGCATAATACAGATGGTCTCGGCATACAGACAGCAGCTTAAAAGGACTAAACATTCCAGAACTACAGTAAGTCCACTGACTGGGGAGTGTCTTAGAGCGTGCTCACACTGTCCTCCCGGACCACGACCCAGACTTTAGGGTACTTGTCCCCCCTCCCTCTCCCCCCCGCGCCCCAGCCCCGTTTGTACTCACACTGCCAGGGCCGGCCAATGCTTCTTGCTGTCCATACGCCATCACGCCGTAACACGTCACACGCATTGATCGCGTGTGTGTGGCTTTGTTTACAAATATTTCCATAGACCTCGGAGTTTTTGTGCGTCTTGTCGACTGTTTTTGAATATTTTCATCCGACCAAATCTGCAGTAAACACTCCACCTCCGCACCACACCAACGTGAACCTTTCACCGCCATTGTTGTTGTTGTTAAATGTCCACGCATGGTCCGTCCTTCTATTTACATGTCCGAACAGGCGGACATAACGCTACTGCCGTAGGGCTCGTGCTCGTGCTCGTACACGTGCGCACACTCGTGCTCGTACGTGTGCAAACGGCTCCGCTAAAGTCCACCTCTTTCAAGCGGGCCGTGGACGGTCCGCTGGCCGCAGTTGAGCGCGGAGCGGGTGCACTCACATGGCTTAAAGGTACTAGACTTTAGCAGAAAAAACGGTTTTGGCCGCGGCCAAAAGGACAATGTGAGCACGCTCTTAGGGTCTGCTCACACTGTCCTCCCGGACCACGACCCGGACTTTAGGGTACTTGTCCCCCCCCCCGCGCCCAAGCCGCGTTTGTACTCACACTGCCAGGGCCGGCCAATGCTTCTTGCTGTCCATACGGCATCAAGCCGTAACACGTCACACGCATTGATCGCGTGTGTGTGGCTTTGTTTACAAATCTTTCCATAGACCTCAGAGTTTTTGTGCGTCTTGTCGACTGTTTTTGAATATTTTCATCCGACCAAATCTGCAGTAAACACTCCACCTCCGCACCACACCAACGTGAACCTTTCACCGCCATTGTTGTTGTTGTTAAATGTCAGCGCATGGTCCCTCCTTCTATTTACATGTCCGAACAGGCGGACATAACGCTACTGCCGTAGGGCGCACGCTCGTGCTCGTACATGTGCAAACGGCTCCGCTAAAGCCCACCTCTTTCAAGCGGGCCGTGGACGGTCCGCTGGCCGCAGTTGAGCGCGGAGCGGGTGCACTCACATGGCTTAAAGGTACTAGGCTTTAGCTGAAAAACCGGTTTTGGCCACGGCCAAAAGGACAGTGTGATCACGCCCTTAGTGGCCCTAAGGAATCAACACCCCGGCTGACATAGTTTGCTCACATATCAACTTCTATGAGTAGGTCTTCCTACCAACCAAGACCATCATAAGGTTAAATAACCATAAGCCTGTTTACCAAACAGCTGACAGCAAACAGATGTTCGATTCAGTCAGAGCGGACATCAATCAGAGTTTACCCTGCCAGCTCCCTAGTAAAAAAAAACTGGTAATCTCTGAGTAGGCTCATGTGTGAATACAGCTGATTATGATCTGGTCTATTCACAGAGTTGAATGGGGCATCTTGATGTCATTTATATCATGCGTTGGCAAACAGTAGCGCAAAAAAAACCTCTGATGGTGAAGAAGGGTGAGTTACACAAAGTCAACAACGAAAATGTCTCACTGGAGAGACGACAAGATTCAGAAACTTCAGTCAGTGGGGACCAAAACCAAAATCATCAGATAAATTCAAAGAATTGAGACCAAATTAAGAATCAGCTCTATCAGCATGCTGTAATCTGCATCATGTCCTCCCCTCTCCACCTTCTACCCAGGCGTACAGGAATTACATGTCTGACTACAGACCCCATACTCTGACATCTGCAGACATGAAGTACTTCAAAAGACTCATCCTGTCCTGCAATACTGCCGTCAAGTGACGCTACCACGTGATGAGGTAACACAAAACCACATTTTTTCCCACAACTTTTTTAAGTTACAGGTGTGCATGGTGTGTGATATGAAATAAGCACAATATTCATTGTTTAGTTATCACTGACTATTTTAGACCCTTCCAAAATAGTTTTCATATTTGCTCAATTAGAAATCAACAGTGTTTCTGTTTTGAGTAATTGATTTTATTTTCCTGCACGCTTGTAGAGATACAGACACTCAGACAGACTTGGAGCTGATCAATGAATGTAGTTACGTTCAGTGATGGGAATAATGGCGTTCAAAAATAACAGCATTACTTATGATGATAGAGAATCTCTTCTTACAGTCTGTTTCACAGTTCATTAACTGTAGTGGGTTTCTTAGACATTACTTTGTTGCCAAGGATTTTACAGAGATTCTCTATGGTGTTTAGATCTGGACACTTCCTGCTCCAAATTTAACTGACTTCTTTAGAAACTTTGGGGATCAGTCATTTCCCAGTCTGACACCAAAACATAATGTTTCCCATCAGACACAAACAAATTGAACTTAAGCAATATCACGTCATGGTTTGGGGTATGTGCTCTGCAGCAGGAGTTGGGCCTCTTGTACAACTACATGGCAGGGTCAATGAAAATGTTTATGTGAACCATGTGAATACCTTCACTGCAATTGTCTCCGAATCAGCTGCAACTTTCATACAAGACAATGCCCTTTGTCACACTGTAAAACAGGTGAAGCACTTTCTTGAAGCTAAGAATATTGAAACAATGAAATGGCCAGCCCAGAGTCCAGATCTAAACCCCATAGAGAATCTCTTGAAAATCCTTAGACTGAAGAAGAATGGACGCAGATCAAACCAAAGCAGTGTGAGAAGCTAGTGATGTCCTGTGGGCGCAGATGTGCTGGAGTCATTCAAAGCTGTGGCCTCTACACTTCCTATTCATTTTTTAAATCCTATAGAAGAAAACATTGTTAAAATCTTCTCTTCTGACATAATGGTTACTGTTCTCTAATTTAGATCACTGTATTTTCTTTACAAAATAAAAGTTTTTGTTGAAGTGCTTTGATTATTAAAAAAAAAAAAACATGCTAGTACAGCAGTGGTATAGCCACAGTTGATATTCTATCAAATTAGGAACAAAAAAAAAAAAAAAAAAACTAATATATATATATATATATATATATATATATGCCACCAAGTGGCTGGCATAGTGTACAGAAACATCTGTGCAGAGTATGGACTGGAAACCCCAAGATCCAAATGGGAAACTCCTCCAAAGGTGGTGGAGAATGAGCGAGCTAAGATTCTGTGGGACTTCCAGATACAGACTGACAGGATGGCAGTGGTGGACCCTCAAGGCCTGCAAGGCCTTCTCTGCTGGCCTAAACATAATCAGGAATATACTTTTTTAATATATAGTCTTTCCACAAATATGTATTAAATTGTTCCCCATAGTCTATACTCTTCATTTCATAGCTTTGTTTCATAGCTAAGTTGGTTGCTCTGCTTCCAGCCCCGGGTCAAGATCTGGGGGGCTGGCGTTTATGTTAGAGTTTTAATCCAATCATTATTCAGCTATCATGTGTTGCCAGGGTCCCAAATCTGCCCTTAGGCCTTCAGAAGCAAGAGTGCAGGCGCATGGTAGCTTAAAGTCAATGATAACGGACCTGTGGCATTAACCAATCAGCGTCAAGTTAGGTCCACTCTGCGCCTGCTAGCAGGCCTACAGCGTCATCGCGTGCACGTCTTTTGATTGGATATGCGCTAGAGAGAGGCAGAGCTATGCAGAGCTATGCAAAGCAGACCTGAGCACACATGTCAATGTGATAAACGGGAAATAAGGGCATTTCTAATTTGTGTAGCGCCACAAGTTGTTTTATTTTTTTCAACCCACAATGGCTGAAGGAGGCGAAAATAACGATTTGATCGCAGATTTAATTACAACGCCATTCTCGAGAAAAACTTTTCAAGATAAGCTAGACACTGTAAAGAGAGGCCGTCCGACCCCGACGCTAGCAAGCCTAACTCAGCATTATTCAAACACACTTGATCTGAGTGAGTACAAAGCACTTTATTTTTTATTAGATTTGTATGGCTTTTCCCCATTTTATTTAATAATGTTAAATATGTATTAACAACCTAAATTGGCAAATATTCTGTAAATTGTTTATTTTGCAATGAATGTGCGTCGGTTTGTGTGTGATGATGCGCTGTTTGGTGAACAGACTTGTTAAAGCTCATGGCTATAGTGTTGAAAAAAATAAAACAACTTGTCGCGCTACACAAATTAGCAATGTCCTTATTTCCCGTTTATCACATTGACATGTGTGCTCAGGTCTGCTTTGCATAGCTCTGCATAGCTCTGCATAGCTCTGCCTCTCTCTAGCGCGTATCCAATCAAAAGACGTGCACGCGATGACGCTGTAGGCCTGCTAGCAGGCGCAGAGTGGACCCAACTTGACGCTGATTGGTTAATGCCACAGGTCCGTTATCATTGACTTTAAGCTACCATGCGCCTGCACTCTTGCTTCTGAAGGCCTATGGGCAGATTTGGGACCCTGGCAAGACATGATAGCTGAATAATGATTGGATAAAAACTCTAACATAAACGCCAGCCCCCCAGATCTTTACTCGGGGCTGGAAGCAGAGCAACCAACTTAGCTATGAAACAAAGCTATGAAATGAAGAGTATAGACTATGGGGAACAATTTAATACATATTTGTGGAAAGACTATATATTAAAAAAGTATATTCCTGATTATGTTTAGGCCAGCAGAGAAGGCCTTGCTGGCCTTGAGGGTCCACCACTGGATGATGCAGTTTGGTGAACAGACTTGTTAAAGCTCATGGCTATAGTGTTGCTGGACTTCATACAACTTTGTATTATACCTTAAAAGCCTTTTATTTATTTCTGAAATGATGCCTTTGTGTGATATATAATGGCGCGTGAGCCCGTGGTGGAATACATGGAGCAAATGAACGTGACAGTACAGCTTATAGTTGAGTTATTTTTGCATGTGATTTGGGGACTTTTGCAGCTTTCTTTATTTTGCTGAGTTAATATTATTGTTAAAAAAAATATTAACGAGTGTTTCTGTGACGCTGCTTCGGCTGCGACTTGATTGATTGGTTGATTGAATTGATTTGACAGTGCGCTCTGCGCTGTTTTGTGAACAAACTTGTTAAAGCTCATACTGTTGGTGGAGTGAATAAAACTCAGTAGAGTAATATAACTCTGTTGTACTTGACTATATGTTAAGGTGATGCAACGCCCAGTTGTACTGCGTTTTGGTCTAAATGCATTATGTGTAGAGCCATGGCATCATAATTATGGTTTTAAGAGGTGGATTAAGTCTGGTAGGGCATCGCTGCAGGCGCAGGTCTGAAATGCACGGCCCGCCACTGCAGGATGGTAATGGCAAACCAACCAGATATCGTGTTGGTGGATAAAGGACAGAGGAAAGCCGTGGTGGTGGATGTGGCGATACCAAGCGATGGGAACAGCCGCAAAAAGGTAAACACGAAACTTGAAAAGAGAGGAGCTGGAGAGAGCCTGGAAGGTAAAGGTGACAGTAGTACCCGTGGTGAGCTGAGCACTAGGGGCAGTGACCCCCAAGCTGGAGGAGTGGCTACAGCAGATTCCCGGAACGACCTCGGACATCTCGGTACAGAAAAGTGCAGTGCTTGGAACAGCAAAGATACTGCGCAGAACCCTCAAGCTCTCTGGCCTCTGGTAGAGGACCCGAGCTTAGAGAGAGGGTCAATAACCTGCACACCCGCAGAGGGTGAGGAGAAGATTTTTTTTAATTTATATTATTTATTATTATTATTTATTTATTATTAGAATAAATCAAGTATGAATAATTAGTTCTCTAATTTCCGTCTCCAGTGTATGTGGGAATCGTTAAGTTGATTTCAATAACACTTTAAAGATCTTCTCAAAATATTTTAAGACCTCATCGCCACTTCAGGCTGTTATCAGCAGCACATCTTTAACTTGAAAAACAGTTATAGTTTGCAATAAAATCTATAGAGCACAACCATACAACAGAACTGATAAGCTGGAAAGTATTCACTCCCTTATTCTTTCACCCTTGCTCATTCATTACACAACACCCTCCAAAACGCATGCACGCGCACACACACACACACACACACACACACACACACACACACACACACACACACACACACACACACACACACACACACACACACACACACACACACACACACACACACACACACACACACACACACATGACACATCTATGGCAGAAACAAGTCACCAGAGATCACCAGACTTTCTCCTTAAAAAAAACACCATCAGAACCACCTATTCTTGTCTGACTGTGCGGTAAAAGCTTCAAAACATTATTGGCAAAAACATTAATGCGGTTGATCTCACACACACACAAACACACACACACACACACACACACAAAGTTATTATTTATACAAATGTTTGGGGTGAACCTTGAATTAATACCCGACTTTCATAGTAAAATCTTTTTTATATAGCTTTTTAACCAAAACGTTGATTGTTTATTTTCAATCAATCATAATATTTGAAGGTTAATTTTTTTTTTTTAAAACAATGCTTTTTCATAAGGTCAACATGGGGACAAAAACACATATTAGATGTGTCATTATTTCAAATATTAATCACACAATGCTGGCAATTTAAAAAAAAAATCTGATAATAGAGATTTTCAAACATTTTCCTAGGGTCTGTCTGAAATCTCCTTTTGTGTATACAGTCTTCCTTTCATTGAGTGATCATACCGTGTTCAATACTTGTTTGGGGTGCAAATTAATAGTTCAAAGCCATTTGTAATCAAAACGAACAAAATCAGATAGTTGTTTTTGTTGTCTTAACAACACCGTTTATTGGAGTGAATATCACTTGCTTTTTAAATATGTGATTTTGTGAGTTTGCCATATTTACTCAGTTGCAAGGAGGTTTGAGAGTTAATAAAATTAGTAACAACACAACGACAGCATCTTGATGAAACTATTGCACCTAATCATAACAAGTGGATGATCCAACAGTATTAAAATAGTGTGTACATACTGTATAATCACAAGCAAACTGAAGTTACAAAAGTCAATGCTTTTCTGCAGGATTTTTAATTCTGATGAGATTAAATGAAAAATGAATGAAAATTATTATAGTTATTAGATTGTTGACACTGCCATCTGGTTGAATGACATGGTATGAAACACTACCCTGTTTATTCAGTTTTAAATGGCAGCCATTTTTAGTCTGTTTAATGTTTTGTTTTTAACTGCAGAGAAATTGTAAGGGCATTTCTTTATTAACAAGGCTTTTTCACTCCTCTGTAAATGTACAGCAAATGAAAGCTGTGTTTGAGTACTAGTGTTCTCAAACAGGTTTTAAATCAATTACAAAAACATATTCAAACAGCCGGATCACCTGAAGTCATATCAGGGCTATTTCTGACAGAATATGTTTGTTAGCTGATTTGGGGGGCTGATCAGTATGAAAATCTTATATCAGTTTACCCACGGCTTCTATCCTTATCATTAGATTCATCATCACTCCTCTCTCCTACTAATCAGAATGCCTTGTTTGATAGAGGCAGGCTCACAGCTTGATGATGACATCACCATGGCAATGCTGCTTGCTCACAGCCTGAGGGGTACGCTGCTCTGAGATGGGCTGATGCTGTCCTCCACCTACCATCTCCACACATGTGCCATCCAATCAAATGGACCACAAGCAAATTAGACACACAGCTTAATTTGTGGTATAACACAAAGACACAGGAGCTTAGTGCAGAATGCCTCTGGGTATCTCTACCAGTGTTGGTAACGTTACTTTAAAAAATAATTAGTTATAGTTAGTCACTACTTATCCAAAAAGTAACTGAGTTAGTAACTGAATTACTCTATAATAAAAGTAACTAGTTATTAGGGAAAGTAACTGTTTGCGTTACTGTTCCTAAAAAGTTGCTATATGTCAAAGAATTTAGATTTTTTCTGAGCAGTTTTCACAAGACAGTTGAAATAAGTAGAACAGGCAGGTACTTGTACATAACCTTCAATATTGTTTGTAGCAAAAGTAAACAATATAAGTAAACAACATAAAGTGTGTTTAACTCTATAACAAATTAAATCAAACTCTCACAACCTGAGACAACTGTTCAAGTAAACAACCTGTACTTCCAAGTATTTTGTCCACAACAAAAGTCAACATTTAAACCAAAAAAGTGCATAAAGTCTGAAGTCTTAATTACATAAATCATACTCCCAATCTCACAGGACTGGTCTGGTAGACATTCTTCAATTATTTTCTTCAAAAGTAAACAGTTACACAATATAAAGTGTGTTTACAGTAAATTTGGCAAATTAAATAGATCAGCGCATGTCCTGGCTTGTGTGTAAAAACACTGGCTCTGATTGGCTACCATGAAACGTGACTCTGCCTTAACCAATCGCTTATCTGGTTGTTAACCCTCAGATTACACACTTGATTCAATCAATTCATAGTAACGCACCGCATTTAAAGTTCAGTACGGCGTTGTAGCGGAGTAAACAGTAATTTGTTAGATTACCCCATTACTGAAAAAATAACAGCATTAGTTACACCGTTACTTATGTTATAAACATGTCTCTCTGCTCCATTAGTACCACAGGCTGCCTTGCTGTTCCTGAACCCTGATTGGCTGATTGAAGACTCTTGTCCCAAGCTGCACCATGTTGGTCTAATGAGGCCTCAGCCTATAAAGAGAGCTGTGTCTGTCTCTCTCCACTCAGACTGGTGGCAGCAGCAGCCTGATGTTTTGGTATGATTCATTACATCATTTTCTTTATGTAGTTTTAATTTATTATTTAATTTTACTTAGCTTGGGAAGGATGGGCAGGCAATCCTGTCTTTGTGGTTTTGTTTCAAGTTTAGGTCATTATTTAGGTAGATCAGAGTCTCTGGTCCGATGGCCCATGCGTGGTTGGCCAGAGCGCCTGCCCATCTGACCTTTTTGTTTTTTTGGTTCAGGTTTAGTTCTTTTTGGTAGGAAACAATAAATTATATTTGCATTTGAACCTGGTTTTGTTGTTATGTTATTGGCCGTTGTGGCTTTTTGACTTAGTGGCCGTAACATAATTATGGGAGCTCGTCCAAATTTTCTTGAGTAAACTCTAGACGTTTTGTGTATGGTAATGGGCTTCTTGAGACAGTGGTAGCCTAGTAGGTCAGTTAATCCTTTTTGCTGTTTTGGGGTTCTGGTAACCTGTGGTTTTGGCTATTTTGGTAGCATTTGTGGGCAGCAAAGTAATTTTTGGTTTGGTACTCAATTGTGGTTGATATGGGCTTCTACTGGTTGTCCTATTTTGAGCAGGTGAATTTCCTTGAAAATGGAATTCAAGGTGGAAATTTAGGCTCCTAGCCTAGAGATGTTTCTTCGCTGTACTAAGGACAATTTAGTGTTGCTTGCAGATACCTATGGCGTTTCTATCAACACACACGCAAACAAAACGTCAATTAAGACATTGTTATGGACTGCTTTGGTTGACAAAGAGGTGTTGCCAAGTTGTCCTAACAGTCCTAAGCCTCCTACACAGCCAGAAAAGGGAGGCAGTCATTAAGTTGAAGGAGATGGAGCTTGAGTCACAGAGACTGTCTTTTAAAGAGAAAGAGTTCTACATGTTCTTGAAATGAGAATGTTCTTGAAATGGCTTGAGGAAGAAACCAAAATGGCTGAAATTCAGCAATTGGATACTTCCCGGTTCTCTTCTAAAGAGCATGGTTTTGTTGTGAGCAGAAATATTCGTTTGGTTCCACCGTTCAGTGAAAAAGATGTTGACAAATATTTCACATTGCTTGCCTTCTTCCGGTTTGGCTAAGATGGAGTAGACACGGGTCGAGTCTTGCTCCTGCAACTTTTGATAATTTGACCATGAAAATCACAACAATAGTAGTATTTGTCTCGTTTAACGGATACACCACCTAAATATTCCGACACATTCGACCAGAGACTGTAAAAGACCAGGGGGCGAAGGCTGGAGGCCTCCTGTGCCACGCTAACATAGAACAAAGCTAAGCTGCTGGCTAAAGTAAGAAGAAGAAGAAGAATTCCTTTATTAGTCCCGCGAATGGGGAAATTCAATTTTCACTCTATTATTTTTTGATTTACAAACACACATGCACAGACAGGACCTATATACATGCAACCAATGGAGAGATGTAAGAGCGAGGGGGCTGCCAGTGACAGGCGCCCTGAGCAGTTGGGGGTTCGGTGCCTTTCTCAACAGCACCTCGGCAGTGCCCAGGAGATGAACTGGCACCTCTCCAGCCACCAGTCCACACTATTCATGGTCCACACAGGGACTCAAACCAGCAACCCTCCGGTTCCCAGCCCAGTCACCTATGGACTGAGCTACTACCGCCCAATTGATTGATTAATTGATCTGGAGTCCCGGAGCCGGCACAATAACAGAGTGATTGGATTACCAGAATCTGTTGAAGGTCCGCAGCCCACAGCCTTCTTCACAGAGCTGCTCATAGAGGTTTTCGGAGAAGGCTTCCTGGAATCACCACCGGAGTGTGAAAGAGCTCACCGCACACTAGCTGAGAAACCGAAGCCGGGGCAGAGAGCATGTTACAGTCATCATCAGGCTGCACAGGTACCAGATAAAGGAGAAAAATCATACTCAAAGCCCGCGCCAGGAGAGGCCAGCTACAATACAGAGGGTCTCCCATAGCCATCTACGAGGACTACGCTCCGGAGGTGGTTGAGCAGCGCCAGAAATACACGGAGGTGATGTCGGAGCTTTACAAACGGGGCTTAAGACCCGCGCTGCTGTTCTCCGCCAGACTAGTCGTCATGATGAAGGACGGAGGCAGGAAGAGGCTCTCCACAGTCACAGAGGCGAAAGCCTTCATAACATCCACCCGTACAGAGATGCCCTTATGACCGTAGGAGAGCTGTTGATTTCACTGCAGACGGGCCGCTGTCATGTTGTCTGGATAACCGTGAGTGGTGCTGACTGTGTCGCTGTGCTATGACAGCCCCGGACTGACCGGAGTTTATATATTTTATATTATTTTTAGACCGCCTGGTTAACAGTTAAAGTCCTGACAGGCTGCCAATTTTCTGTCTGTTAAAGTTTTGAACACGAATCACTAAGTGGTCTTTTTAACGCACTGTGGACATGTTGACTCGAGGTCCGGTGTTTTCTGATGCTTTTGAAATTCTCTTTGCTGTTTTTGTGCCTGATCACACTCTTATGTGAATTCAGTTTGTCTTTGGTCGGCCTTCGGGCCAAGCACTGGAAGCTCATATGCATGTGGATTTCAGTTTGTTATTACATATTTCTTTCAAAGTTTTATTTTATTTTTTATAAACTTTTTATTGCCCACCGCCACAGTGTTATCTGAATTCTTGTTCTCTGTTCGGTCAAAGGGATTTACTGAAGCCTGTCACTTTTTATAGTCTGATGTGCAGAGGTGACCTGTATCGATACAGCGTGCATTCTAGCGCAGGTTTGAGGGTTTTATAAATGCATTCTATATATCTGAGCTCAGGTAGAAAAATACCCTCATGGCCTGCCTGCCCCATGGCATCTTGGCGCCCTCTGCTGACTAATTTAATGTCTGTTCTGGAATAATTATTAATACTATTTTTATGTTTTATTCTTTACCTTTTCCTTACCTATTCTCATGTGACTTTAAGGGGTCAAACACTTGTTTAGGGAGGAGACCCCAGAAGTTCAGTTTAATGGTTAGTTTGAGCTAGAGAGCTCAGAATGTGTTTTTTCTATGGGAGTAGCCCTCAGATTGTTCACATTCTTACTGTCTTGTTTTATGTTGTTTTTGATATGTTCTAAGTGCGTTTGGGCCTATTTTTTGTTTGTTTGTTTGTCTTGTGGGTTTTTTTTTTTTTTTTTTTACCCTTCCTCCCCTACTACAGATTACTTTACTTTGTCATTCTAAATTATGAATTCTGTTCCTATGGCTAATGCTGTAAAGACAGGCATCTGATTTCCTGGAATACTAAGGCAATGAACAAAGCGATCAAAATCGGTAAGGTCCTGACACAGTTGCAGCACCTTCAGGGGGATGTGAGGTTTCTGTAGGAAACACATCTCAAAGCAGCCGACACCTCGCGTATTAAGAGGCTATTCGCCAAAATCCCAACGTTGACAATCATGGCATTATCATAGGAGGAGACTTCAACCTGGTGCAGGATGTGACTCTTGACAGATCTTCTCCTAAACAGGTTACGCTATCCAAATCAGCACACACAGTAAAAACATATGCACCACAGTTGGGAATTTCTAATCCCTGGAGGTTTAGAAACCCCCATGGGAAAGCTTTCTCCTTTTTTTCCCATGTACACCACACATTCTCCCGAATTGATTTCTTCTTACCCGTTAACAATCTCCTCGACTGCATGAATACATGTGAATATCACCAAATAGTCACTTCTGACCACGCTCCTACCACAGTTGACATTAGTTTTCCCCGAGATACAATTCCACGTTCACCATGGAGGTTCACCTCACACTTACTGTCGGATAGTAAGATTAAAGATTTTGTTGCGACTCAAATCCGCTCTTACATAGAGTTTAATGACACCCCTGATGTCAGCAGCGGCACTCTGTGGGAAGCACTTGAAGCTACTGTTCGAGGACAACTGATATCCTAAATTTCTCAAATGAGAAGGGCTGAACGGGCAAGGCTGGTGGAAATTGCGGAGGAACTGGTAAAACTCGATGGAACTTACTAACCTCTCCATCACATCCTCACACTTATTTTTCTTTTACACTTTATTCTTGTTGATAGGTTAAAATGTTTTTTTGTATAGTTGCACTGCCGTTATTTGCTGCTCTGTGTGCCCTGAATTGCCCCCCGGGGACAAATAAAGTTTTTTGAATTGAATTGAATTGAATCACCCCCTCTATATAAGAAACGGCTACTACTACGTTCAGAACACAGCCTCTCAACGCAAATTGGAGAGACAGCTGCGACAATCCAAACAAACAATCTTTTTGAGCAGGATGATAAGGCAGGGAGACTCGTGGCGCAGTAGGCCTGCGCAGCTAGTGCTTCCAGACTGATCTCTAAAATTCAACTACCAGACGGTAACCACACTTCTGATCCAGTGATGATCAACAAGTTTTTTTCAGATTTTTACACTGCATTTTATGCTTCTGAATGCAACCCAATTACTGCAGCGACCCCCAACCCCTTAGACTGCTTAACGTACCCTAGGATTGGTATAAACATCGCTAGGGAACTCGGTAGACCCATCTCTCTGTTGGAGGTGCATGAAGCGATAAAGTCTATGCAGAACAGGAAATCTCCTGGTCCCGATGGTTTTACAGTCAAGTTCTTTAAGAAGTACTTGATGCTATTAGCTCCCATCCTTGTGAGAATGTTCCATGACTCCTTTGCGACCTTGTATGAGGCATCTATTTCATTGCTACTGAAGAAAGACAGGGATCCTACTTCATGTGGCAGCTACAGACCAGTCTCACTTTTAAACATTGATTGTAAGATCCTTGCTAAGGTCCTTACCCTCAGTATCCAAAGTGTGATGTCATCGATAATTTCACAAGACCAGACAGGCTTCATATTAGGGAGACATCCAGTTGTCAACACCAGAAAGCTGCTCAACATTATATTCTCACATGGATCGGACACTCCTGAGGTCGTAGTGGTGCTAGATGCGGAGAAAGCCTTTGACCGGGTAGAGTGGGGCTTCCTATTTTATATTTTGGAGAAATTTGGCTTAGGTTCTAATTTTATTTCTTGAGTTAAGCTTGAATTAACTGCTTTATATTCCAGAATTCTAACAGTGAAGATTAAACTATCTCTGGTTTATTTTCCGTTATTAATCTTTCTGATATCCGATTTAACCAAAATCTTTAGGCAGGCAGTTTTAACAGATAATCCTACTGAGTGAAGGGAAGTATTATTAAAACACAGAATATTTCAGGAATTAGACAGAGACTTTGCACTTCTAAAACCACAAACATAGTCACAACAAGATACAAATACACATACACACATTTGCAAGAATGTCTTTGAAGCCAGTTGCGATGAAACATCAAACTTTAACTGTTTTTCAAACTTTCCTAAGTCCTGTTTCTTGTCTTTATCACTGAACGTCCCTCTGTCTCCAGAACAGAGACTGACCCTCCAGTTCAAATTGCGGTCAGATTGGACGTTGATTTAGGATAGAAGGTCCTCTGTCCTGAAGTGCTGGGTTTTAATTACCCTAGGAGGGTTTGAGGTTGTAAAACACACCTTATCTCACATTGAAACAAGTATAAAAAATCTCCCACTCCCTTCCTGTGACGCTGAGCAGAAAAACAGACACAAAGAACTCACAAAAGAGCACTTCGTATTGGGGTTCCTACAATGCAACCCCCTCTGCAAAAAATGTTTTTTGTCCGTTTGTCTCATTCTTCTGACTATTTTTGCCGACCGCGTCTCCGTCTGGACGCAACAATGCGGCGGCCCCATTGTTTACACCCGCGAACAGCTGTTGTCGCTAACACCAACAGCGCTAATGCGGGAGAGGCCTGAAATCCCGACAGAACTGAGAAGAAAGTACAGGGGATGTAAGGCTGGACGTAAACACCGGGAAAAGAAGAGGAGATATAAACCATCTCTCCCTTCCATCACCATGGGGAACGTGAGGTCGCTGGCTAATAAGATGGACGAGCTGGCGGGCCTGGTGAAGACTAAGTGGATGTATCGTGTGAGCAGTGTGCTGTGTTTCACGGAGACGTGGCTCCAAGAGGACATCCCGCACTCTAACGTAACTGTGGGCGGCTTTCAGACTGTTCGGGCGGACAGGAGTCACCGTGAGAGTGTCAAGAGGAAAGGTGGGGGACTTGCTATTCTTATTAATAACAAGTGGTGTCATCCTGGACACGTTACTGTAAAAGAGCGTGTGTGCAGCCCGGACATTGAGCTGCTTGCCGTGAGTCTTCGGCCATACTATCTGCCGAGGGAGTTTTCACACGTGATCGTACTGATTGTTTACATTCCTCCGACTGCAAACGCGGCGCACGCGAGTGACGTCATCCACACCGTCGTCGCGGGCCTTCAGACACGGCACCCAGACGCATTCATTGCAATATCTGGTGACTTCAACCACATCACTCTGGCTGCAACACTGCCCACTATCAAGCAGTTTGTGGACTGTCCCACCAGGGAAAACAAGACACAGGACCTGCTGTATGCTAATGTTAAGGAGGCTTAAAGCTCCACTGCCCTTCCTCCTCTTGGAAGATCAGACCACAACCTCATCCCCAGTATGTCAGACTGCAGGACGGAGTGTCTGACACTGTGGTCAGCAGCACTGGAGCTCTACAGGGAACTGTTCTTTCCCCCTTTCTGTTCACCCTGTACACCTCAGACTTTCAGCTCCTCTCTGAGTCCTGCCACCTGCAGAAGTTTGCTGACGATTCTGCAATTGTTGGCTGTGTCAGTGAGGGAAAGGAGGAGGAATACAGGGGCATTGTGGACTTCGTCGACTGGTGTGCAGCTAATCACCTGATTCTAAACCCTACCAAGACTAAGGAGCTATTGGTGGATTTCCGCAGGAGTAAATCTGCCCCCACGCCCATCTCCATCAACGCGTGGCTGTGGATGTTGTCCAGGATTACAAATACCTTGGAGTATACCTGGACAACAAACTGGACTGGTCCAAGAACACTGAGGCTGTTTACAAGAAGGGCCGGAGTCGTCTCTATTTCCTGAGGAGGCTCCGGTCATTCAATGTATGTAACACCATGCTGAGGATGTTCTATCAGTCGGTGGTAGCCAGTGCCATCTTCTTTGCTGTTGTGTGCTGGGGCAGCAGACTGAGGGCAGCAGACGCCAAGAGAATCAGTAAGATCATCAGGAAGGCTGGCTCCGTCCTGGGGGTCAAACTGGACTCTTTGGTGGCAGTGTCTGAGAGGCGGATGCTGTCTAAACTGCACAGCATCCTGGACAACAACTCTCACCCTCTCCACCATCTGCTGACCTCCAGCAGAAGCACCTTCAGCCATAGACTCATTCTCCCCCGGTGTAATACTGAACGCCGGAGGAAGTCTTTTCTTCCGGTGGCCATCAAACTTTATAATTAATCTCCCCCCGGTCAGGTAAGGAACAGTGGAGACACTGTATCATGAGAAAATGTCACTTTGTCACTTTATATCATCACTGCACCACTTTATTCAGTTGTACTGTCACTTACTTCAGTAAGAAATGCTGCTACACTTTACACTGTCACTTTATATCACCACTACATCACTTTATTTAGTGGTACTGTAACTTACTGCTGCACGGTGCGTATTGTTGTATATTGTATAAACCTACGCTTAACCACAATGTCTGTTACACTCTGTCACACTTAGTTATTGTTTGATTTATTTTACGTTAGCTTTATTTTGATTTGATTATGCTAGCTTATTGTTACTCTGATTCTTTCCCATCTTTGTATTGAAACTGTTGCACAATAATTTCCCTCGGGATAAATAAAGCTTCTTGAATCTTGAATCTTGAATCTAACGGCGTCCGTTCAGCATGTTTCTCTCTCAGGCGTGGGACCCAGCAGGGCTGTTCACTCTCACCCTTGTTGTTCAATATAGTCATCAGGCCGTTAGCCATCTGGCTTAGAAACCAGAATGAGTTTGAAGGCATCATTCGTTTTGGCCTGGTCCACAAACTCTCCTTAT
Organism: Echiichthys vipera; assembly: GCF_963691815.1. NCBI lineage: Eukaryota > Metazoa > Chordata > Actinopteri > Perciformes > Trachinidae > Echiichthys > Echiichthys vipera. The sequence continues at coordinate 30,316,637 of NC_139837.1, forward strand.
AGGCCGATGACCTGTTCTTATTATTTCAAACCCCACAACCTTCCTCCCCCCAGTTTTATCAATCCTGAATCAGTTTGGACACCTATCGGGGTATAAATTGAATATCCAGAAAAGTGAGTTATTCTTTGTCAACAACTTGGCGAGATCACTCCCACAATCCATATTCCCCTTTAAACAGCTGACAAGGGGTTCAAGTATTTGGGGGTGTTTGTCACCAGCTCCTTCAAAAGAACTTCCAGCCACGATTGGATAAATGCAAGTCAGACTTATCTAGATGGGCAGACCTCACCCTGTCCCTTGCAGGCTAGGTTAATCTTATTGAGATGGTCATTTTACAAAGTTTCAGTACCTTTTTCCAACACCTCCCAATTTGTCTTAACAAATCGTTCTTCACTAACCTAGACCAACAACTTAATGCCTTTATCTGGCAAAATAAACCAGCCCGTATTAAAAAACATATTCTTCAACTCCCTAAGCCTGAAGAGGGACTAGCACTCCCTAATTTCCGCCACTACTTCCGGGCTTGCAACATTAATAAACTTTTATATTGGCTCTGCGGTGACGTTGCAGACGCCTGACCGCCATGCGCTCGTACTGAGATAACATCTTCCTCCTGCTCTTTGCACTCTACGATTTGTTCACAGCTCCCCGTAACTGTCCACAAGGTCTCATCCAATCCGGTTGTAGTTAATGCCATTAAAATGTGGATCCAGTTCAGGAAACAGTACGGCTTGCAAAGGGCTTCCGTCGTTGCCCAGGCTTTGAATAACTGTGTTTCTCCCTCCCTGCACCGACCCTGCATTCCGCATATGGTCAGATAAGCGCCTCAAAACTCTTAAGAACCTGTATGACGAAGGGGTTTTTGCGTCATTTGCATCTATGTTAGACAAATACAGCCTGCCTTAGTAGGCACTTTTTTCGGTACCTTCAAATGAGACATTTTTTCCAAAAGCAATTCCCACATTTTTCGAACCGCCCCCCTGAAGCTGAAATGGACCAATTCCTGTCTCTCAACGTACAACACAAACGACTGATATCTGTAATTTATAATAAGATCACTCTTCTGAGCCCAGTCCCCACTGCCTCACCTAAAATGCATGGGAAAAGGATTTTGGGGTAGACATTACTGATTACCAGTGTAGGGACATTCTGATACTGGTCCACACTCTTCGATTTGTGCCAGGCAAGGCCTATTACAGTGGAAGGTGTTTCATAGAGCCCATTTCATCAACGCTAAATTGGCTCAGATATACCCTAGTCACAGTGACGCTTGTAACTGCTGTAAGCAGTCCTCAGCCGACACATGTTCTGATCGTGCCCGAAGCTTGCTGAATTTTGGTCCGATATATTTCAAACCCTCAAACAGGCTCTTGACACAAATTTGGAACCAAATCCTCTGATTGCTCTTTTTGGGCTCCCTCCGTCTAAAAAATCTGCCCATTACTACACAACGTGTCTTGGCCTTTACCTACTGTTATTCCTGATGATGTTGAGTTGAAAAGATTTTCCCAAGTTAAAATCTTGGTGATAATGGAGGATTTTAAAAATGGTCTTCCTGAAAGAGTGACAACATACCTCAATGAGCATAAAGTATCCGATGTGTCTAAGGCCGCTCTATTGGCAGATGAATATGTGCTCATAAATAAGGCGTTTTTTGGGGAGCGATCCTCTGGTTTCAGTGTGAGACCATCTGATCGTGGTGGTGGTGCTGGTAACAGTGGGAAAACATTTTCTGTACCAGTTGATAGCAGCACTTCAAAACAATGGGAAGTCAAACCTGATAAAACTGACGGTGATTTTGGGGCTAAGGAAAGTCCAATGTGTTTCTACTGTAAGGAGAGAGGACACATTTGTCACATTCTTAAAAAAAAGAAAAAAAGCAAAGACGGTGGTTTTGGTCAACACACAGAAGGCACATGCAATTCCTGTGGTGCCTGAGATTGATGATTTGGTGGAGTTTTCTTCTTTTCTCATGAGAGGATTTGTGTATATGGGGGAAGAGGACAGTAAGGTGCCTGTGACAATCTTGCGTGATATGGCTGCCTCTCAGTCCTTCATTTTGGAAGATGTGTTACCTTTTTCAGCTGAATCTTCTCTTGGTTCTAGTGTACCAGTTGTAGGGTTTGGCATGGAAAGCATGGGAGTGCCATTGCATAATGTTAACCTTGAATACGGCCATATTTTCCCATAAAGGGAGTATCTTTGATTCTGGGAAACGATTTGGCTGGGGGCAAAGTTTTGGTTACTCCTGAAGTGATGCCAGTTCCAATGTTGCAGTGTCCAGATGAACTTGCTGCGCAGCATCCGAAAGTTTTTGCTTCATGTGCTGTCACTCACGCTATGGCTAAAAACCAAGCTAAATTCTATGATGAAATTGACTTGAGTGAGTGTTTTTTATGAAGCATGATGGTGGATCCTGTGTTGTGCAGGATGTGGCTGCGTTCCAAGTTGGTAGGTCTGAGAATAAACCAGTGTTGTTGTGACGTGATCAGTTGGTTGCTTAGCAGAAAGGTGATGCTGAATTGTCTGCTTTGTTTGACAGTGCAGTGTCAGAGAGGTGGAAGTGGATTCCTTGTCAAAGGTTTATTTTCTGAGGGATCACTTGCTGATGCATAAATGGTCTCCTTTAATGCATCTGATCAGGATGACTGGAGCATTGTTAAGCAAATTGAAGTCCCACGTAGGTATCGGAACAAAATTCTTACTTTGGCTCATGACAATCCTCTTGCTGGCCATTTAGGTGTAAATAAAACATACGACCGTATACAACATTTTTTTTGGCCTGGGACAAAGAGGGATGTAGTGCAGCATTGCAAGTGTTGTCACGCATGTCAAGTAGCAGGCAAACCAAATCAGACTATTGTCCCTGGACCCTTGTATTCGATACCTGTAGTTGGTGAGCCTTTTGAGCGCATTATGATAGACTGTGTGGGTCCACTACCTTGAACAAAAGCTGGCAACAAGTTTTTGTTAACCATAATGTGTGCATCTAGCCGCTTTCCAGAGGTGATTCCATTATTGAAGATAATTGCTACCACAATAGTGATGGCTCTTACTAAGTTTTTTTCCTTGTTTGGTCTACCTAAGGTGATACAAAGTGACCAGGGATTGAACTTTATGTCTAAAGTATTTGCTCAAGTGTTGAAGCAATTAGACATCAAACATTGTCTTTCAAGCGCTTATCCTGAGAGCCAGGGCGCTCTTGAGCGTTTCATTCAGACATTGAAGTCTATGTTGCATACGTAAGGTTTTTGCTCATACGGTACGTGGTCCTTTAAGAGTCCTAAAAGAGAAGTGGCTACAGGAAGACACTAAGCAAAATGTTTTTGAACATGTCAGTTGCTTTAGATTCAGACTGCGGCAGGCATGTGAGTTGGCTATGGAAAATCTTGAAACTACCCAGACAAAAATGAAAGAATGGTTTGATAAGAATGCTCAGAGCAGAGACTTTTTGCCAGGTGACAAATTTTTGGTGTTTAGTTTCCAATTCCTGGGTCTAGTCTGCAAGCTCATTATAGTGGACCATATCTGGTGGAAAAGAAAATGGGTGAGAGAGATAACCTAATTGCCACTCCTGATCGGAGGCATAAGAATCAGCTTTGCCATATAAACATGCTAAAACAATATCACGACAAGTCTGTGAGACGGTTTGTCGGACAGTGTTGTCCAAACCTGTTTTGGCTGCGATGGTGCTGCCCCCAGACACTGGTGCTGAAGTTGGTTTATCTGTGGCTATGACGCATGGTAAACTGTCTAATTCTGAGGCACTGAAGAAACTTCCATTGTGTTTATCCAATTTGACTGAGAGTCAGCAAAGAGATCTGTCACATATGTCGCTCTTTTCTGATGTGCCATCACAAACTTCCGTTCTGAAACATGACATTGATGTGGCTTATAATAAGCCAATCAAGCAACACCCGTATCACGTTAATCCAGACAAGCGCCACCGTCTAAAGTATCAAGTTGACTATATGCTGCAGCATGGCCTTGCCGAACCTAGCTGTAGTTCATGGAGCTCTCGTCTGTTGACTGATAAGGCTAATGGTGACAACCGGTTCTGTACTGACTTTTGCAGGTTAATGGCATAACCAAACCCAATATCCTCTCCCACGTATGGAGGATTGTGTGGATTGTGTGGCTAGTGCTGCTTTTTTACAAAATTGGACTTATTGAAGGGATATTGGCAATTCCCTCTAACTGAGCGTGCAAAATAAATCTCTGCATTCGTTAGAACTGATGATTCCCTTCAATATACTGTCATGGCTTGACCATCAATCTTGGAAAGTGTGAATTCGGCTGGGCTACAGTTACATATCTTGGTAAGGTGGTTGGCCAGGGTCAGGTTCGCACTCTCCAGGTGAAGGTAGAGCATATTGTTGCGTTTCCAGCTACTACCTCTAAGACTGAGCTTCATCTTTACCTGGCAATGATGGGCTATTATAGAGAGTTCTGTACAAATTTCTCTGTAGTGGCTGCTCCTTTAACAGAGTCCAAATGTAATTTTTGAGTGGTCCAATGTGTGTCAAACTGCTTTCGAACAGACAAAAAGCCTTCTCGTGCGCATACCTGTACTCGTAGCACCTGATTTTGAGCAGTCGTTTTAAGTTAGCAGTGGATGCTAGAGATAGTGGAGTTGGTGGAGTATCTTTCTAAAAAGTTTAACCCCCATCAGAAATGGTACTCTACCATCGAAAAAGAGACTCTTGCGATGCTAATGGCTCTAGACCATTTTGAGGTCTATGTGGGCTCCTCAAATGTTCCTGTCATCGTATACACTGATCACAATCTGACGGTGTTCTTAAGTAGGATGAGAAATAAAGACCGACGGTTATTGAATTAGAGTTTGCAGTTGCAGGGCTACAATCTGGAAGTCAGGCATATCCGTGGCAGGGATAATGTCCTGGCTGATGCATTGCCGCGCCTGTGATGTTTGAGCTACTAAATAGTTTCTGAAATTTGGTGGGGGGGGGGGGGGTATTGTATATTCAGAAACTTTTTCAGTGACTTAGGGTGTTATGCACTCCCTCTGCTTGTCTTAGTATTGTATTAACCTGTGTCTCTGCTCCATTAGGTCCTCAGGCTGCCTTGCTGTTCCTGAACCCTGATTGGCTGATTGAAGACTCTTGTCCCAAGCTGCACCATGTTGGCCTAATGAGGCCTCAGCCTTTTAAGAGAGCTATGCCCTCTGTCTCTCTCCACTCAGACTGGTGGCAGCAGCCTGGTGTTTTGGTATGATTCATTACATAATTTTCTTTATGTAGTTTTAATTTATTATTTAATTTTACTTAGATTGGGAAGGATGGGCTGGCATTACTGTTTTCGTGGTTTTGTTTCAAGTTTAGGTCATTATTTAGGTAGTTCAGAGTCTCTGGTCTGACGGCCCATTGCGTGGTTGGCCAGACCACCTGTTATTGTTATTTTTACCAGCCAATCTGGCCTTTCTGTTGTTTTAGTTCAGGTTTAGTTCTTTTTGGTAGGAAACAATAAATCATTTTGGCATTTGAACCTGGTGTTGTTGTTATGTTATTGGCCTTTGTGGCATTTTGACTTGGTGGCCGTAACATGTAGGAAACATTGCTCTTATACAGTAGGTCGTCATCAAAAGTATGGGGACACATTTTATGGCACCCCTAGATGCCAGTCAATGAGAAATCTCTGATGCCTTATCAGACATCGCAACCCCCCTCTCTTTAGAATGTCTTTGCCTTATCTCTGTTCCTTGACCCAGCTACGAACTGGCCCTCCCTGCTCTACTCTCAGGACCTTTTGACCTTTTAGATGAACCGGGAACTCATTGAAGAGTGAACAAAATGACGTCAAGGTCATTAAATGAAGGACCATGTGAGACTTTGTTAGACAAACAGACACTGTTTGTGAAAATGTATCTGTTAACTAATGGAGAAAAGGCTTTCTCAAGAAAACTTTTATTGCACCCTGACTCTAACTCAAGACCCCCGCATTTCCTCACAAAAACCTGACAGTTTTTATGACTCTGAGCAACCCGCATACCTGATCTGATAAGACCAGCGACTCACCATTTAATATTCTTAAACTGTTATGTGTATTTTATTCATGTGTAAAGAAATTTGTTTTGTTTGGGACGACTCTGGTTGTTCTATGATCAAGATTGCCAAAGTTACAGAAAATGTAATGATTAAACCTTATCATGTAAGTATTGACATTAAGGATCCACCAAGGATTATCTTTTAAGTTCATCCCAGTCTGTATGCATGTATCATTCAATAATACCATGTATTATCATTGAGGATCTTATTTTAACACATTATCAAGATATATTTAGACTACTATCAAAGAATGATTATTTTAACATATAAATATGTTATTATTTGACGTTATTGTCATTGACAACATTCCCACATGATTATTAAGAGGAATGTTCACATTATGTTTTAATGTGTGTGTATTCACCGTTAAATTCCTACACTTGGCCGGATTTGTATATGTATATGAAAACCGATCTCTTTGGAGACAAAGGAAAGAGGGTGTTAAATGAATGCATCTCATTATCTTTTTTTATTTCCTTTTTTAAAAAAATGATTGAAGTTTACAATTTTGCATATTATATACACTCAAAAAGGGAACATACAGTACAGATAAAAAAAGAAAAATAAATAAATACTGCAAAGTCAGTAAAAGTGCATATGAAGTCCATGAGGTTTTTACAAAGTGCTGTAATTACAAGTTCAGTTGTTTACCAGGGTTCTTCTCCTCCGGAGCTTAGTGAGCACCTGTTTGCACACAGTCACTGTCTATTACAGTCTGATGGAGGATCATTATGCATCTGGTCTCCCAAAGTGTCACGCAGATGATGCAGATGATCAGCTGTATCAGTTCTTTGTGTTTTACTGTGGGGATGTTTTCCAGGACACAGTACATCACAGATTTATAGGACAAATCAAAGTTTACCCCGTACACTTTAAGTTTGTCCCAGACTTCCTTTGCTCTGTAGCATCCATTAATAGATGCTGTTGTGTCTCATCATCGTTGCAGTTGATCATTGGTCATTTTTTTGTTTTTACGTAGCATCCACAAGACACAACAGCTCTGACAGCAAGTCTGTTGACAGATAAGAGCCAGCGCACATCTCTGATGCTCTCTGAGAGGTATTTGTTTTTTAATATTTTCAAAAGTTCTGTGCCTTCCTTTTCAGTTATGTATTTTGTACCCACCATATCTGTTATTGTCATTTTACTCGGGAGGCCAGTCCAGTCTATTTGAAGGTGTTGGTGTTCAGAGTTGAAAATCTCCATAAATAAGTTTGTACTCTGGAGCTTGTCGAGCTCTCCCTCTCCTTTTTCTCCACAGGGGAGATCTCCGACCGGACATCTCTTTCCTGCCCCGTCGGAGCTTCCGAGAGGACTCTTCGAAAACAATCAAGTCCATCTGGTCCCACTCCCGTCGCTCTCCACCCAACACCGGCCGTGTTGCCAACCACAGCGTGCTAACCAGCCTAGCCCGGAACACAGCTGTTAAGTACGGCACCACCACTGTCAACTTTGGTCTGATAAACATCCGCAAGGGGCATCTCATCCAGGATCTCCTCGGTGATCGGAAGTTTGATTTTATCTGTTTAACTGAGACATGGCAACAGCCCAACAACTTTTCCCAACTCAACGACTCAACTCCTCCAGGGTTTGTTTACATCTGTCAACCCCACTGTTCTGGCAGGGGAGGAGGTCTTGCGATAATTTACTGCTATATGTGGAAAGTCTCGCCGCTGGCTGTCCCTGCCTTCAGCTCCTTCGAATCCAATGTCTGCTAACTGCCTCGACCTACTCCTACAACTATTGCAACTGTTTACCGCCCCCTGAAAACAAATAGCGAGTTTTTAAATGACTTTGCTGCTTTTCTCGCACACCTTTCCACTCTCTCACCGAACACAATATTGCTGGGAGATTTAAACATACACTTTGACAATATAAACCATCCTCTTACCAGAGACTTTACATCCTGCCTTGAGCGCTCCAGATTTCAGCAGCACACCCATATTCCCACACACTCCAAAGGACACATCCTGGATTTAATATTGCTGCTCTGGTGTCACCCCTGTTGACTGTGCAGCAGCTGAACTCCCCATCACCGACCACTTCCTCCTCTCATTCAACTGCCTTTTCCCTTTGATCTCATTTGCACTATGTTGTTATTTTTACCTGATTTGATCATTTTGTTTACTCCACATTTTTATTATTGTTTGTGCTGCACTGTTTTTAACAAATGTACGGTGTCCTTGAGTGCTTAGAAAGGCACCTATGAATAAAATGTATTATTATTAATCATATTTTTGTAGTATAACCCCGAAAACCCCAGCTGTTGTCTGTGAGCTTTCATTCCGTTTCGCAACGTTTTGAGGTCACTGTTTTACGAGAACAAACGCTTTCATATTTTAAAGAAATGAATTGAGACAAATAAGAGAAACTGGTAGAAAACTATTCTTTTAATTCTTGCAGGTAAATAGGTTTCCATCGGGCTTACTCCAAATTACGGTGGTGGTGCCCATAGACATATAAAGAGTAGATGCCGCATCGAACGTTGGGCCGCGAGAAATGCGGCCGCCATCTTGGACCGGTCCTTCTCCCAGATCAGTTCTATGAGTGACTCGTTGAGCCTCTGAGTTGAGCAGCAGAAGGAACAAGATGCCAGAGCCCTGTGCAGCGTGTTCCTGCTCTAATCTAATATTACAATATTACAATTCATAATCAGTACAGTACAGTACAATTTTAAACAATTATACATAAATCCATGCATTTTTGAATGTTATAGTGAGTCCCTCAGGCTGTGGCAGGTAGATACATATTTAGCTGCCAGAGGAGCTGCTGTCCCTTATTTTATTATTATTATCTTGTCACAGTAGAGGCGTGGAGATTAGCCTCTGTGGGAATCTTAGTTAATTTACCCCCCGGCCAGATGTGTGTGTGTGTGTGTGTGTGTGTGTGTGTGTGTGTGTGTGTGTGTGTGTGTGTGTGTGTGTGTGTGTGTGTGTGCGTGCGTGCGTGCGTGTGCGTGTGTGTGTGTGTGCAAGCCTGTGTAGATATTAAAGGAGAAGCAGGGAGGAGAGGGGTTGTCGTACATGTGGTCCAGTGTAAATGGTTACACATTTCCAGCAGTAGGTCAGCGGAGGATGTGCTGTGGTTTCATGAGAGGAAGACACTTCAGAGACAGTTCATCTCAGGTCACCTCAGATATTCTCAGTTTTGTCTTTTTAAATATTGAACATGACATTGAGATGAATTATGAGATAATTTTTCATGTCATGTCACTTTTTTTTTAAGTTTAGACTATCAAAGGAGAAGTGGCAGAATCTGATAAACATCCTTTGCTGTTAAACTGTTTCATCAAACAGGAGCAACATGATGTGGGCTTTATTATAAAGAATGAATCAGAGATTTAACATGTATTTCCACTCTGTGCCCGATATTCTCACAGCTGAACAAAATGTCCCATACATTTTTACTTGGTTCTCCACATCTCCACTTAAAGCAGGACGAACGTCACATGTTTGTAAAGCAGAACTGATGAGTCCAGGCTTTTTTAGTTCAGTTGTACCACAGAAGTTGAAACAGTCTGAAAAGAAAAAATCATACATTTATTTAACTAAGGAAAAATCTTAAATGGTTTGTATAATTTAAAATGGATATTACTGAACTATGCCCCGTGTTTTTGTTTGCACATTAAATACAATTACTACATAATTAAAATATGTAATAAAGAAGACATTCACATAATTAGACCTTGCCTAAAAACAAAGGACACAGTCATTTTAGATACTTTACAAAGTACTCCTACAACATCACTTTCTTTACCAATTAGAGCTACACTCTCATTGGTAACTGTGCAATAACAAAACAGTGTGAAAATGATCGATTTAACAAAATGTTATATATATTTTTATACCACACACACTCGCTCCCTCTCCTCTCCACTACCACGACTATGCGACTGGCAGAGCATGGATCATTTCTGAATATTTATTAACATATAGGGTTCGGCTCTTGCTTTTTTTTAGTGCTTTAAATGAAAGTGTGTCTGTTTGACTTGTATTTAGATGTGTCCAAAATGTCATCTCTCTCTCTGACCTAATTGTATTGATACTCTTGATTTATATGTATTTTAATTTTCTCTGAGTGTGTGTGAGTGTGTGTGTGTGTGTGTGTGTGTGAGTGTGTGTGTGTGTGTGAGAGAGAAAGAGAGAGAGAGAGAGTGAGTGAAAGAGAGATTTATGTATTCATGTATGAAATACAGCCTATTAATACTCTATAAATGATTTCTCTTGTTGTGTTTATATTTATAGTGTTTGCAAAACACCTATCATACATCACATATATCATATATCAGAATATTCTATTACTGTTAATCCCACTGTGAATATTAAAATACGCTGAACCGTGTCCTGTCCTTACACTGAGTGGAGCGGGCGACCGGGCCAAGATGGCGGCTCCACCGCTCGTCAGCGCCAATAGGCCCAACGTTCGATGAGGCGTCTACTCTTTATGTCTATGGTGGTGCCCCTTTTATCAAGATATAATTAGCCTAATTAGAACTTAATAAGGTAATTAATTATTTATTATAATACATGTAGTTCTCTCTTCTACATCTATAATAAAAGAAATAAAAGTATGTAAAAAATATTTTAACACTTTCAAATGCAAAAGTGCTACTTCTTCTAGAGCCAGTTCCACTTTAATGCCTTTGTTGTTTTATAGAGGTCGGTAATTACGTTAATGCTAAAAAATGCGCGTGGATTGAGCGTTTTCATTAGATGACGAAAGCATCTTGCATCTCTAATCAAGGAAAAGGGCTGCAAATCTTTTGCAATAAACACCCAACTGCACCTGTTATTTTCTTGTGTTTATCTGAACTGGTAGAATAGGCTTGTTGGAAGAGGAAACTGCTGCTTAAATGACATTGTTACCTGCTTATCCAAGCTATTTACAGACAGTTCTGCTGGGCTGCGGCCCCGCAAATGTGCGCTCATATTGGAAGTGTTACAATTTGCATCAGAGATATGTGAAGCAATGCTTGCAGACAGTAATTTTTCTGTGGACTCCCTCATCACTGTATTCAACACCAAAACCAAATTCCACACATTTGCACTCCTTACTGACCAGGACGACTAACTGAAAGTACTCCTGCGCAGAGGAATATAACAGTCACCTCTGACAGAGCCTCAAGGCTGTTTCTTTGGCTGATGAACTCTGAGCCAATTTATGCAGTACTTTATAGGTCAGTTTTAAGTCTCCAAATGTGTGAAGACTGTCCCAATGTCCCAATACTGTTTTTTTTTTGTTTGTTTTTTAAATTGCACAGTGATGATAGTGCCTAGGTTTTTTATCCATAACTTAATATTCGCTGACAATTTGTGTTCTTTCTGCATTAACATGTATGTCGGGGTCAGATGATACTCTTTTTTTTTTGTGAAATACATGCCTACAGTTTTAGAAACGTTTAGCTGCAGACAGCAACAGTGTCTTTGGTGTCACCATGAACAAAACAAAACCGTGTCGTCTGCATACATTAAGCACTCAGCTTTAGAACAAACAGTGGGCAAATCATTAATATAATGACCAAATAAAAGGGGGCCTAATATTGACCCCTGAGGGACTCCGGAGGTTAGCCTAAGAGAGTCAGATCTGCAGTTATTAACTGATACAGATTGTGTTCGATCATGCAGATATGATTCAATCCAGCTCACAGTGTTTTGAGAGAGGTAAAATTTTGAGATTGGTAAGAAGAACAGAATGATTTACTGTATCAAATGCTTTCCTTGGGTCCAAAAACACCGCCACTACAACTCCACCCAAGAGGCATGTAGCCATTTCAGTGGAATGCTTGGATCTGAAACCAAACTGCACGGCGTGGAGAGAGGGGGAGCTGCTTTAAAGTGATGGACAATCTACTGTGCCACCCATTTTTCTGCGATTTTGGAAATGGTCGGAAGAATGCTTATTGGGTGATAGTTATGCAGAGAAGTTGAGTCACCAGATTTAAAGAAAGGGGTAACAATAGCAGATTTCCAGGCCTTTAGAAAGTGACCCGATGAAATTGAAAGATTAATGATTGAAGCAATAGGAGTGGCGAGAGCTGAACCTAGATCTTTGAGCATGTTCGGATCCATTCCAAAAACATCCTTTGCTTTAGATGGTTTAAGTGATCAAACTCAATCGATAACTTCAGTCTCAGTAATACTTGTAAGGGTAACCGACTGCGTTGCAGTAGGGTTGCTTTCGTCAGCGAAAATGACAAAATATTGTCGTCAATGAACCTTTATCACGTGAGAAAAACTAGACGAGACGCAACGTAAATGCTGGTCGTGTGGCGATAACTATAATTAAACATATAATGCAATGTAGTTGACGAATAAAAACGAGACGAAATGTGGTTTACAAAATAAAAACTATGCTAAAATATCTCTTCATTTTTGTTGATCAAAAAGAGGCGAAATAACGTTTTTTCGTCTCGTTTAGTTACGTTAATATTATTATTTAGCAATTTTTCTGTTTCCTGTGTCTCGCATCTGGGCGACGTCACTTCCTCAATCCCCACACGCAGCATTATTTAGATTCAGAAGATCCAGCTGCTGTGGGTTAGCGTTAACGACAACTAAGAAAGAAAAATTAGAACAAAGTCTGACACCGAGAAAGGGACCAATGGTTGGCCAGCCGGGGATTGTCTTTGAGGGAAAAAGAAGAAACACTTTCATTACTTAGATGTGGAAAAGAAAATGGATTGTGTTGTGGAAAAAGATGGGGAGAAGCGCGGCCACAAAATCACAGGAAAAAAGCAAATCTTAAGAGACATCTCAGGGCATTCCATAATAAAATTTAGGTACGTCAAGACATTAAAGTAACGATACTTTATATTTTAGAAAGCGCATGCAACATGCCAACTCATGAGGCTACGGTTAATGTGTCGAATTTTAACGCTAGCTTTAGATGTTAGCCACTGGAGCTGAGAACAAATGTGTGTGACTATCATGTGTATGTATATTTGTTTGTGAGAGAGTGTATTGTGGGTTAATGTGTGTGAGTGTAAAGTGGGTTTTTAGTTACTACCTGACTGACTCACTCTACAAGTGTACTAAGCATCCCTTGTTGGCCAAATACTTTCACTAGTTTTGTTATTCACAGAGCAATCCCACTGAACTGAATTTGGCATCAACATGACTTTGAATAACTTATTCTCGACCCGTACATGCATGTAAACAAAAGATATTTGCATGGGTTTGGCTAAAAGAAAATGTTGGTTTGGTCAATACTACTACGTACTTTTATTATATTGATGAAATATAATTGCATTACTAAAAAAAAGACTAATAAACAATTTTCTTTGACTAAAACTAGACAAAATAGTCATGGACTATTCTGACTAAAATAACTAAAACTAAAATGCTCAGACTTTTAGTCGTCTGAAACTTGACTACACAAAAGAATATAACCTTGACTAAAACTAATGAAAACTAAAATGACAGCTTGACACAAAGACTAGACTAAAACTAAAAGTAAAACAGACGCAAAAATAACGCTATGTTGCAGACAATGCAGGGTATTCCCTCCTTTGTTTTACTGTAAACTTATCAGAAATTTCTGACACAGACTCAATGAAGTAGTTCAGCATCAGCCATTACTTGAGGTTCTGTCAAGATATTTCCATTTAATTGAATTTGCATTATTTGTGGGGAGGTTTTTTTTGGGGGGGGGGTCACCCAATAGTTTTTTAATATAATTTCAGGTTATTTTTGAATTCCCCCTTGCACTATTCAAGGCAGTAATGAAAACGTCAGCTTTAGATTTTTCTTTAGATTTCTTTCACTACCCTATTCATTCATTCATTCATCTTCAACGGCTTATCCCGGGGTCGGCGTCGCGGGGGGTGCTGGAGCCAATCCCAGCTGACATCGGGCGTGAGGCGGGGTAAATTAATTGGTGTGTCTTGTGGTGTCCTAATTTGATTGACAACTTCAAAGAGTGATCTCGTTCTTTCATGAGTTTCAGAATAAGTTTATTTAACCAGGGAAGGCCATTCTTTCTAGCTTTTAGTTTAATTATCTGTGTAAATTGTATTATAATTTGTTGTATTGTTTGTACCTCTGGCTCAGAGGTCTTCCATTCGCGAGATCTGTGGTTCGATCCCCGGCTCCTCTGGTCCGCAAGTCTAAGTGTCCTTGGGCAAGACACTGAACCCCGAATTGCTCCCCGTGCTGCGCATGGGTGTGTGACTGTGGTGTGAATGGTTAGATAGTTTAGATCATGGGTGTCAAAGTCAAGGCCCGCGGGCCAGATCCGGTGATGATATTCGATTAGTATTAGAACCGGCCCGCCACAGCCGTCTGCTGGTGTGTTTCTTGCACCAAAACTACATTACCCACAATGCAATGGTAGCCTGCGAACTCACTGCAGCGCCGCAAGTGGGCCGCCTCGGCTTCATTATTCATCAGCATTCAGGGCAGATGTCAACTTTCAAAAATATTGGATTATTAATTTAATTATTAAATAAAATACAGTACACTGTGTTAGGTCTTGGTTCAATAGATTATATGCAATCATTTTAATATGTTTTAATAAACATTGAACCAGTCCGGCCCTCGGCTTGTAGCAAATTTGTTTTTTTGGCCCTCTGATGTATTTGACTTTGACATTCCTGGTTTAGATGGTATGTAGATGTCCACTGCCATCAGTATGACTGTCTGCGTGAATGGGTGAATGTGACAAATAGTGTGAAAGCTCCTTAAGAAGACTAGAAAGGCGCTATATAAGTAAAAGTCCATTTACCAAGAGATAAGATGCAGTTTGAATAAAATATCAAGTCTACATGTTTTTATTAACATGTTTAATTGAATCGCAGCTGCAGTTACATGTTGCCACGCGCTCTGTTTATATTTTTTGACATGCCTCTACTGAGGCTTCCAAACAACACAATAACCTTTTTGCAGTGCTCAACCTTTGTAAAGCACCTCCATTTCCTCCTTGGAGAACCTTGCTTTTTCCGCCCTCTTCTGTGTCATTCTCCTCACCTCAGTCAATGCGATGTCCTCATTAAGATAGCGTCCATATTCATAAGCTATTTAACATACACCATTTATGGTCGATAGTGGGAGGAAAAGTGGGATGACACTGGGCGGAGATCATCCCAGCACAATTCACCACAGGTGGGAATTTATCGGTATTATTAAAGGAATGATTGCGTGCAAATGTGCGGCACACAGTTTTATACATCTCAAATTTTTCCGTGCAGCACATTCATGGTTTTGTGCGAGGACAATGTTTTGGGAAGGATTCTACGCACAGTTTTGTAAATGAGGCCCCTGGAGAGCTCCCAAATACATAAATGTTTGTACAACAATTAAGTAAATTGTCACCAGGTGCCAGATTAACACCAATAACTGGGAGGTATCTGAAAGTGTTCTCTGATTTTGCTTACTGCCTTTAAGTAAAGGTTTTTGTTGAAGTGCCTTGGTTATTTACCAAAACATGCTAGTGGGGACTTCCGGTATGACTATGAGTTAGTGAGTTACGCTCAACCCTGCTCCGCTAAAAATCCTAAAAAGAAAACCCTGATATACAATACAGAACTGCACCTATAAGTGCAGGCGACCCTTGGTCTTAAAGCGGTGAAGTCAAATCTTGTAAAACCAAGCAGAAAAGGAGGGAAAACACAGACGCAAGCGAAGTTAACTGACGTTAGGACGTAAGGCATGGAAAATCTAGCTAGCAAAGAGGCTACCGGAGCACGGAGGCTCCTGAGGGAAGCGCCAGCGACCTAACAGGAGCTAAATCCGCGATACTGGCAGCAATACACAGCTTGAAGTCAGAGTTCTCAACCAAACCATTGAAGAAAACAGGAATGAACTGGCCGACTGCACCGAAAGGATAAAGCAAGCAGAGGTGCGTTTATCAACTGTGGAGGACGTTCACGCCAAGCTACAAGAAACCCCTAAAGTCAAGTCAAGTCAAGTCAGTTTTATTGTCAAAAATTGCAATATGCATGACATACAAAATGCAAAAAATGAAATTACAGTCCTCTCAGACCCAGTGCAATCGGCATATTAATAATTAAAAATAAAAATAGACTAAATCACTAAAGCACTGAAGAAAGAAAAGTTCTGGAGTATAAGGTTGTAGATATGGAAATGAGATTGCGCCTGAATAACCTGAGGCTGGTGGACTTGCCCGAGGGGACCGAGGGCCCAGACCCTTGCTCATTCCTGGAGGGCTAGCTCCCGAAGGTGCTAAACTTGGCTCTCCTGCCGTGCCCGAGAAGAGACAACGAAACTCAACCAAGAACGTTGATAATGAGATTCCTGAACTACAAGCATAGAAGTTACAGTGATGAAAGCGGCTAAGGTAAAGAAAGACATCAACCTTGCCACAGGGGTGCACAAACAACGGAGGCAGTACGACTTGGTGCGCCAGCAGCTGCTGAGCCTGGCTCTCAGACACGGCATTTATGCTGAATTTATGCTGCTGTCAATGGGCCTGATATTACTCTATCCCCAGGACTCAGTCCCCTGCTTATATGGACTCCCAAAAATCCACAAAGAAGGAGCCCCGCTCAGGCCCATTGTCAGCAGTCACCTACAACATTGCCAAGCACATAGCCAATATCCTGGCACCACTGGTGGGCAACACCCCACACCACATCCAAAACTAAATAGAATTTGTGAACAAGGTCTGAGACTTAAAAATGGATCCAGATGAAACCATGGCATCCTACGACGTGATTCCTTGTTCACCTGTATTCCAACCATGGAGGCTCTGGCCACAGTAAGAGTGCAGCTCACACAGGACAAGTCCTTACACAACCAAACAAATCTCAAACCAGACCACATTTGCCAACTTCTGGATTTGTGCCTGAATACCACATATTTCCAGTTTAATGGCACTTTTTACAGGCAGAAACACGGCTGTGCCATGGTTTCACCGGTATCCCCTTTTTTGGCAAATTTATACATGGAGGAGGTAGAGGGGACAAGGCTTTGAACTCCTTCAAAGAAATAACACCTAGCCAATGGTTCAGATATATGGACAACACATGGGTTAAAGTCAAATCCAAAGAGGTGCAAATTTTTACCGAACTCAGTGGACAAAAACATCAAAATCACGAGAGAAGAAGTCAAGGACAATAGTTTGCCTTTCTTCGACTGTGACGTCCATTTGGAGAATGACAGGAGCCTCCACATTGAGGTATACAGAAAACCCACTCGCACAGATCAATATCTACTGTTTGACACCCACCACCCCCTGGAACACAAGCTTGGAGTTGCCATAACCCTGCAACACAGAGCTGATAACATACCCACCAGCAACTCAGCAGGATTTTCAACAAACACTGCATCCCTGTGTATTTCAAACCCAGTAACACACGCAGACAGAGACTAGTACATCCCAAGGACAGAACACTACACACCCACAAAAGCAATCTGGTTTTTGCTGTCCAATGCAACGAAGAATGCAAAAAAGCTCTACATTGGAGAAACAAAACAACCACTGCATAAACGCATGGCCCAACACAGGAGAGCTAACTCCTCAGGCCTGGACTCTGCTGTCCACTTACATCTCAAGGAGATAGCCCACTCATTTGATGAAAACAAAGTCCACATCCTGGACAGAGAGTACAGATGGTTTTAAAGAGAAGTAAAAGAAGCCATCTGTGCAGAAGTTGGAGGTCTAAGACACCACTTATCACCAATTTACAATGCTGCCTTTTCATCTTTTCCCAGGAGATTCAACAATCTAACCTCAAAGAACAACTGTTCACAAATGGCCTCCTGTGACTCAAACGACTATCGTTAAGTCTCAATAGAGCACTAACGAAGTCGAAACCTACTTCCCACCAACAACTGTCACTCCAACGACGGTCGTTGGCACTTGGAGCCCAAAGGGTTCCACTGACATCATCTGCCTTGTGAAAGGTTAAATAGCTGGATCTCCACACCAGATAGTTGGACCAGTCCCAGCCTGATCAGTTGCGTACATGAACTGATGAAGCCTCTTGGATGAAAGGTGAAAAGTCTTCCTAGACAAATAACCAAGTCCAGTTGCTTTGGACTGAAATTGCTTTGGGAATAACGAAGACCTGGACAAATGAGAACATTCACAGGCCTAAGCATGTTATGAATAAGTTTAAAGACACGATTCAAAAAAGTTCTGCAGGAAACACACACCTTAAAAGAAAACATTTTAAGAATTAGAAGGAGGTGGCTGGGGAGCATCTATGCAGCATCATTTACATCACAGGCCAGGGGAGTTGTGACACTAATCCATCAGTCAGTTCCCTCCAGGTTTCTAATGTAATCGAGGCTACATTTTGTAGATATTTGATAGTCCAGGCTGCTCTTAGTAAACTTTAATTTGGTTAATATATACGGCCACAATAGATGACCCCAGCTTTTTTATAAATGTATTTCTCATACTTGCATCCCTCCCAGGAGAGTATATAATTGCTGGGGACTGGAACTGTGCGCTATATCCAGTCAGGGACAGATCTACAGGTACCGATCATACTCATAATAGAAGAACAACCATTAATCATTTCATTAAAGAATTAAATCTGTCAGACATCTAGAGACACTTGAAACCTAATGATGTTGCCTACTCCTATCATCAGACATACTCACGTATAGATTACCTTTTAATATCTGCATCATTGGTTTAAAAAAATACAGGATTGTTGTTACGGCAGTATATGTGCTGTATGATATACACAGATGGGAACCTTATTAGAGATCCATCTAGATGGGATCAGAAATGCTTACAGTACTTGGGAACAGAAATAGATCATTATTTTAAGGATTATACAACACAAACAGCAGCATTTATCAAGTGGGATGAGGGAACATATAATAAGTTACACATCGTCCAAATCCAGGGAGTTACACCAGACAAGAAAACAACTAGAATCCAGAATACAAATTCTTCAAGAGAAGGTATTCAGGAATAAAACCCCAGAAGCAGAATATAAAAAAATATCAGCAGTAAGGGCAGCATCCATCAATTATCAACAATAATGGCGATACAATAATAGATCCTGCTGGCATAAACAGGGAATTTAGGGAATACTGTGAAAACCTATATAAATTCCAAGTCAAATATGACCCATTTAGCATGATGACACAATGTATAGCACGATGACATTCAACCACCAGATGCCACAGTTGCTGTGGCTGCAGTTTTTCATTCCAACCAACCTGCTATACAGCATTTCAGAATGTTTGTAAACAATAGGTGTTAAGATACTTCCGGCTGGCAGAACGCAAGCGGTTTACACTGACCTGAAGCAATCCAGCCGGTTACTGTAAACAGTGTTGTTTAAATAAAAAAACAATAGACAATATTTCAGAATAAATCAAGTATTGATAATTTTTTCTCTAATTTTGATCTTCGATACTAGTTTGATTTTCTTTCATAAAATACAATAAAAACGCACAAAATTCTAAATTGCTGACTTCTGGTTAGGTAGAGCTAGTAAAAGGCAATTTTAAATAAGTTTGAAATGATGAGAGCTACATTGATTTCAAATTTTGTAAATATCTGAGCAACACTGCCCCAGCTAAGGCCTTCTACACATTAGCACACGCTATGGACCCAATCGCTGTATATTCAAAGTTCAAAGATTTCAGAAGTTTTCCTGTCTGCAAAGGCCTAAAAGTAATCGGGGGGCACCATAGAGGCGACTGCGACTTGCTATGCCCAGTCCAAATTGTAAAATCAAATCGGAAAAATCAGAGGTTTGAACATGGGTGTAACGTTTTGTTAGTTTGTCAGGTGGGGGAAAAATTAAACAACGAGAGAGTAATGATCATACCAAATTTGTGAATATCAAAGGAACTTATTCATTTGGGGACGCTATGGAGCCCGCTGGCCATGCCCTAGCACAATCACTGCAGAACTTGGTAATTTTTGCCAGTTCACTGACCTTTCCAGCAGCAGTCTGCCGAGTGAAGCTGACTGAGCTGTGGCCGTCCAGCAAACAAATTCCAGCATAAATCACTATATATTGAATATTGGACTTACATTTAGTAGGGGAACTCATCTTGTTAAATAAAAAGTGGTCCGGACAACCAGATATGGACATATTCTGTGCCATTTGACAAACGGGGAAGAATGGAACAAGCGGAAACATTCCCACTGAGCTGTTAGAACTGTGATCTGTGCAAATCAGCACATCTCCTTTCACCTTGCTGTGCTGTGAAAAGCATAGCATGAATGGTCGCACTGCTCACGGCTTGAGCCAGTGCAAGTATCCCCACTCTACACTATGGCACTGTTTACCTACCTTGGACCTGAGTGCCCAGTAATCTTCTGTGCCGTATTCCACATGTTTGAAAGCAGTCAGATAGTCAAAACTGATTGCCGCCGTCTGCAGATGAAGAGAGTAGTGACATATAAAGAACTGAGATGTCAGTAATTACACTTTTCTTTGAAAACCACTGTACAGTCAATCAGAAAATGAGCAAAAACTAATTTAGGTTTGAGTGTTACCATAGAATAATACTGACATTATCAGCTTTACAGTATAACAATCTTTGTGAATAGGATGAATTGGTTCGCAAAGGGCTGGGTGACAGGATAGAAGTTATTGCTGATAGAAACACAACATTTCCTGAATTGACCACTTCACAATAAATGCTTTAAAATCACAGGGGACTTCTATTGTGAAGAAGTTATAGGGAATTAATGTGTTTTGCAGTTTTACACCAAATCCTTCAAAGTCGTATGAAAAGGGATAGCAGCTGCAATACCTTGCATTATTATTATAATAATAATAACAGCAGAAGTCATTGTGCCTTCCTCATGGTTTTTTAATCCTATAGCCCGAAGAAAACATTGTTGAAATCTACTGACACAATGGTTCTCTAATTTTTCTCGCTCTTCAACAAGGTTTTTGTTGAAGTGCCTTGGTTATTTAACCATGTCTGTGTGGGTTTTCTCCTGGTTCTCCGACTTCCTCCCACAGTCCAAAGACATGCATGTGTTAGGTTAATTGATGACTCTAAAATTGCCCGTAGGTGTGAGTGTGAATGGTTGTCTGTCTCTGTTTGTCTCTATGTGCCCTGCGATAGACTGGCGTCATGTCCAGGGTGTACCCCGCCTTACGCTCGATGTCAGCTGGGATCGGCCCGAGAGATCAACAAGAGGTTGAAGATGGATGGATGGATGGATGGATGGATAGTAAAGCAGTGGTACAGCCACAACAGATATTTCATCAAATTCTGAACAATAAAAAATAACAATATTTTAAGAATAAATCAAGTATTAATACTTTGTTCTCTAATTTTGGTTAACTGTTGCCACGGTGAGCTACCCTGCTTAAAAATTGAACTTGAGTTAGGACCAAAAATAGCTGGCTTAACCCACTAATCTTGCTTGTTTGTATAGGCCTCTGCTTGCAAAAACTGACAAAATGTAAAACACAAACACATCAGGACAAAAACATCAAATATCTAAATTGGGGGTGCATCAAATACAAAATCCCCAAATAAAAACTCTCAGGGCAGAGGTGTGCAGCAACTCACAGTGGCTGCAGCTCGTCCGAAGCGGATGACACTCAGGTCATTAAGATCCAAATGTCTGTTGTAGAGGTAAACCCCAGAGGAGGCAAACACTGCTGTGGCCAGAGAGGAGACTTTGAGGAGTTGACTCGCCATCAGACCCACTACGGGAGGAAGAATGAGTATGAGAAATAAGTCCTTTAAGAGCAGTTCAAAAAGTGACTTAAAAGTAGTTGTAAGAAAAGTGATTTAGAGTGAAGTCATTTATCTTTGGTTATCACCATTCACAAAGCCCTAGCACTGCCACTGTATTTTTATACACAATTAAATGGTTTTTCGTTTTGGGCTAAAAATGGACTTGAAAAATAATTGTGTAGTCATTTTATTTACAAAGCACACAAACAAAGACAAAATGATGGGAGAAAAGCCATGTGAGAACAAAATAGGAAGGAAGAGCACTATGCAAGCCACAAAACTCAGAGATGCTGCAGTAAGTTAAATTTTTGCCAGTATGTAACGCATACCATGCCACCATAAATCACAACTTCAAAAAGTACTGCACATGGAATCATTGACTGTTCATACCTTTCTTGTTTATTTGTCCTAAACAGCTAACAGAGTATCACTGCTTACTTAACTGTTTCTATATTAGTAAAGGGTCCCTGTCATGTAATGTCTACTCACCCCCAGTTCTTCTCACCATCTTGCTTTTTTCCCAGCGTACGGGACTACTTTATGCATGATTCAGTGATATGGATGAATATCAACACGCCCTAACTGACTGACTAAACTAACTGATCATGTTTTTTACAATGCAGTTACACTGGTAAACAGTTCTAGGGCTCAAGAAGGCGACCGAATGGTCGCATCTTCATTCATTCATTCATCTTCAACCGCTTATCCCGGGGGGGGTCGCGGGGGTGCTGGAGCCGATCCCAGCTGACATCGGGCGTGAGGCGAGAGTGTGACTGAATTTTATGTCCATTTGCACATGCGCGCCCAGATGTCTTGCCATATCAATCTGTAAGAGGCTAAACAGCAACAGAGTGACCAATAAGACAGGAACAATAAGAACTGTAAGAGGATAGTGCCGTCAGCACAGTAACACAAAAACGTAACCGTGCAGTCACACCAAAAGCGAGCTGGGACAGACGGCAGCTCCCGAGCGGAGTGACAGCATTACTAAAAAGTTTTCATGTCAGCACTATGGTAAGAAATGAACGGTGTTTAACTGATTCATTGACTTTATTTCTCCGCCCAGCGAGTGAGGCAGCAGATGATACACAAAATGATCTGATCAGTCAATGTAGATACGGTTCATATGTTTAAAACACATATACAGATTGATCTGATCAGTCAGTGTAGATACGGTTCATACATTTAAAACACATATACAGACTGATCTGATCAGTCAATGTAGATACGGTTCATATTTTTAAAACACATATACAGATCAATCATCGTGTGCATGCGCGAAAAAGTTGCATGCGCGAAAAGTTGCATGCTGCCTGTTGCTACTCCAACCTTTGAGTTCGCTTTTTTAAATTTTCTTAACTTCTATTCTTTTTTGTTCGTTCTGTTTCTTCCCCCTAACGTCTGTGAAGTTCTTCCCTCTACAATGAGGTTACTTTCAATTGTTTTCGTGTTTTTTTCGTGCTGTTTTTATCTTCCGCCAAGACACGCTGTCTTTGTTTACTCCAGGGATCGCCCCAATGCCAGCGGGCAAATCGGCCACACAAACTGAGATTCTACCCAAACTCTAGAGAAAAACACACCGGGGATGCAGAGGTGGGAAGTAACATCGGGGCAATAGTGGAGGGTCAAGACAGGACGGGCTTATGGAGAGGAGAAGATTTAAGCTGTGTGTCCTCTCTGTTGTTATAGGAAATGTACGGTCTCTGTACAACAAAATGGATGAACTAACGGTGCTAACGCAGAGCCAGCTGGAGTACCGTGAGCGCAGTCTGATGTGTTTCACAGAGACATGGCTGCACAGGGACATTACGGACCAGAACGTTTCTGTGGATGGCTTCGTCACCATTTGGGCTGACCGGGACTGCACCGAGAGTGGTAAGAGGAAAGGAGGGGGATGCTTGCTGTTCTAGTAAACAGCAGATGGTGTATCCTGGTCATATCACCGTGCAACTCTGTAGCCCGGATGTTGAACTGCTGGCTGTTGGACGTCCATACCGCCCAGAGAGATCCCGCATGTCATCACTGTTGTTCTGTACATCCCTCCCTCTGCAAACCTGACATCTGCCTGCTGTATCATACACACCACTATCTCCAGACTCCAGACTCAACACACCAGCGAGTCTGGAGTCACGTCGGGAGACTTTAACCAAGTCACCTTGGATAGAGTTCTGCCGACCTTCCAACAGTATGTGAGCTGTCCTACCAGAGAGGAGAGGACCTGATGAATGCCAACATTAAGGATGCATATATCTTCTCTTCTCTCCCCCCTCTGGGCAGGTCAGTTCATAACCTGGTTCACCTCAAACCCTGCTATGTGCTTCTGGTGGAGAGGAAGCCTACGACCACAAGGACTGTGAGGAGGGGGTCTGAGGAGGCTTATGTGACACTGCATGGCTGCTTTGAATTCGATGGGCTCACTGAGTGCATCACAGAATACATTCAATTTTGTGTGGACTGCAATGTCCCAGCTCGGACTGTAACCTACTACGACAATAATAAACCTTGGATGACCAAGGACATTCAGGCCATCCTGAATAAAATCAAGAAATCATTCAGACCATCGGACCAGGCCAATGAACTGAAACTATTTTTCAATAGGTTTGTTACTGTGGCCCATCTCCCCCATGACTCTGCTTCTGCAGGCCCCTCAACTAATGCCACTCTACGTCACCCTACTCCTCCTAACAGACCCCTTGACTGCCCCTCACCACCTCACTTTCCACCTACCTATTTCACCCCTCCCCCTGCACTACATCATGTCCTCCACAACCTGACAAACTCAGCCCTCCCCGAAAGGACACCTCTTCAGTCTCCTTCACGCCTGACCTGGTGAGAAGACAGTTGACAAGACTCCACTCTGGCAAAGCTACAGGCCCTGGCGTATTTCCCGGGGTGCTTAAAGCCTGCGCCCCCCCAGCTTCGTGGAGTACTGAGTCAATTATTCAGCTTAAGCCTGCACCTCCAGAGGGTCCCTATGCTGTAGAAGACACCCTGCCTCATGCCTGTGCCAAAGACGCCGCGTCCCAGTGGCCCTCAGGACTACAGACCGGTGGCCCTGACGTCCCACATCATGAAGACCATGGAGAGACTTGTCCTGGATCAGCTGAGGCCGATGGTCAGGCCCTTCACTGATCCGCTACAGTTCGCTTACCAGCCCTGCCTGGGAGTTGAGGACTGCATCACCTACCTGCTGAACAGAGTCTACAGTCATCCGGACAAGCCTACGAGCACTGTGAGAGTCATGTTCTTTGACTTCTTCAGTGCATTCAACACCATCCGTCTATCTCTACTGTGTGAGAAGATGGCTGCGATGTAGGTGGAGGTCCCAAAAATGTCTAGATGGGGGAATACCTGATGGGCAGACCACAGTATGTACGCCTACAGAACTGTGTGTCTGACAAGGTGGTCAGCAACACTGGGGCACCACAAGGGACTGTCCTCTCTCCCTTTCTCTTCACCTCAGACTTCAACTATTGCAGTCCTGCCTCCCTTAGAAGTTTTCTGATGACTCAGCAATAGTTGGCTGCATTGGAAAGGCGGATGAAAGTGAATACAGGACTGTTGTGGGCAACTCTGTCACTTGAGTTGAATCATCTGCAGCGCAACGTGACTAGAACAAAGGAGCTCGAAGTGGATCGGAGGAGGGTAAAAACACCTGTCTCCAGGGGGTCCCTGTGGACACTGTAGAGGAGTATAAGTACCTGGGGGTGTACTTCAATAATAAGTTGAGCTGGACTAGAAACACAGAGGCTGTCTACAAAAAAGGGCCAGAGTCGACACTTCTTCCTGAGGAGGCTGAGGTCTTTTAACATCTGCCGGACGATGCTGAGGATGTTTTATGAGTCTGTTGTGGCCAGTGTGATCTTCTTCGCTGTCACATGCTGGGGCAGTGGGCTGAAGGTCTCAGACACCAACAGACTGAACAAACTGATCAGGAGGGCCGGTGATGTCGTGGGGTAGGAGCTGGACACCCTGACGACCGTAGCAGATAGGAGGATGTTGTCCAGGCTCCCGTCTATCCTGGACAATGTCTCCCACCCTCTGTACGACACACTGGCCCAGCAGAGGAGCATCTTCAGAAGAAGACTCCTTGCACCCATATGCACCACAGAGCCACAGGAAATCTTTCTTGCCTGTGGTCATTAAACTATACAATGCATCCCTAGGAGAGTCTGTCACCTCCTCTCTGTAATTCAGACTCAATCATTAACAATCTGTTCTTTTGCATATTAGTCTGGTATTTTTGGGCGGTTATACTTTACCTCTGTGAGTACCGTAGGCTACACCGCAGCTAACACAGGTACTATGCAAAGACACCTGCAGCCCCACCACAGCTCTCTGCTAAAATAAAATACTGACAATTTAAATTGTTAAAATGTTGTTGTGTATCGTTTTTGTGGACTTAATATCGTGTATCTTGTCACACCCCTTATTCTGAATGTATGGTATATTTTTTAATATTTAACTGGCATCACAGGTTTACCTTCTATGTTTGATCTTCAAAAGAGCACAATAAAAATGTGACATTGAATTTGAAACAGCATATTGTAATTTCTGCATCTATTATTGATTTACCGTGTGTGCCCCTAAAATTTCTGGTTACATCCGTAAAATGTTCGGTTGGGGGCCACAGTGCTCCTAGTGAAGAAAGAGCCCAGCAGTTCTAAAAGCACAATAAACACATCGCAAGTTGACCCAACAAAATGATTTGTTCCACCATTTAGATCATTTCTGTTTAGATGTGAATCTAAAATCTGAAGAATGTGAAGTCTGAAAATACATTTGTTCAATTTTGAATAATTTCGAGCATTTTATTGGCGGGGACAATTCATGTTTTTCAGAAATTGGGGAGGATGTCGCCCCGTCCCCCCTCCCGTGATCTGCACCCATGGCTGTTACGTTATATTGCTGCAGCTGGACGCCTTAGAAACCACGCGTGGACTCTAATTTATGTTGTGCACAGATTACTGGAGCAGCCTGTGGTCTGCCAATGCGAAATTATGCAAACTGGCTGTATTTTATAAC
Organism: Echiichthys vipera; assembly: GCF_963691815.1. Classification (NCBI taxonomy): domain Eukaryota; kingdom Metazoa; phylum Chordata; class Actinopteri; order Perciformes; family Trachinidae; genus Echiichthys; species Echiichthys vipera. The sequence goes on from NC_139837.1 coordinate 30,343,362, forward strand.
AAGCGTGTGTTGTAGACTAAACTACCCCACAGTAGCACAGTCACCTGCATCCACACAGAACCGTCAGCTGTCAAAAAGAACACTGTGTGTGGAAATACTAGTTAAGGTTACCTTACCGGTGTTCCGCGCGCGTTGTCTGTCTTGACCTCTTCACGAGCCGAGTTTCGACATGAGAGCAAAGACTTCTGGTTAGTGTAGTACTACTAGAGACGAAGGCTGCTACATTCACATTTGCTGCCGATCTCCCACGATACTCTATAGAGGAGTTTCCTTCGTGTTGCCTATCAATGGGTCAAGCTGTATGCGCTGATATGGTAAGAAAAATGGATGTCTTGATTGTCGCTGTTTATGATTGATAAAACTACACTTCGGTCGACCACGATGACGTATTTTACACGCGACACACGGGGGTGCGTCCATGTCCTCTTGTTTCTATGCCCATGGCCGTAGATAGCATAGACATATAAAGAGTAGATGCCGCATCGAACGTTGGGCCGCGAGACATGCGGCCGCCATCTTGGACCGGTCCTTCTCCCAGATCAGTTCTATGAGTGACTCGTTGAGCCTCTGAGTTGAGCAGCAGAAGGAACAAGATGCCAGAGCCCTGTGCAGCGTGTTCCTGCTCTAATCTAATATTACAATATTACAATTCATAATCAGTACAGTACAGTACAATTTTAAACAATTATACATAAATCCATGCATTTTTGAATGTTATAGTGAGTCCCTCAGGCTGTGGCAGGTAGATACATATTTAGCTGCCAGAGGAGCTGCTGTCCCTTATTTTATTATTATTATCTTGTCACAGTAGAGGCGTGGAGATTAGCCTCTGTGGGAATCTTAGTTAATTTACCCCCCGGCCAGATGTGTGTGTGTGTGTGTGTGTGTGTGTGTGTGTGTGTGTGTGTGCGTGCGTGCGTGCGTGTGCGTGTGTGTGTGTGTGCAAGCCTGTGTAGATATTAAAGGAGAAGCAGGGAGGAGAGGGGTTGTCGTACATGTGGTCCAGTGTAAATGGTTACACATTTCCAGCAGTAGGTCAGCGGAGGATGTGCTGTGGTTTCATGAGAGGAAGACACTTCAGAGACAGTTCATCTCAGGTCACCTCAGATATTCTCAGTTTTGTCTTTTTAAATACTGAACATGACATTGAGATGAATTATGAGATAATTTTTCATGTCATGTCACTTTTTTTTTAAGTTTAGACTATCAAAGGAGAAGTGGCAGAATCTGATAAACATCCTTTGCTGTTAAACTGTTTCATCAAACAGGAGCAACATGATGTGGGCTTTATTATAAAGAATGAATCAGAGATTTAACATGTATTTCCACTCTGTGCCCGATATTCTCACAGCTGAACAAAATGTCCCATACATTTTTACTTGGTTCTCCACATCTCCACTTAAAGCAGGACGAACGTCACATGTTTGTAAAGCAGAACTGATGAGTCCAGGCTTTTTTAGTTCAGTTGTACCACAGAAGTTGAAACAGTCTGAAAAGAAAAAATCATACATTTATTTAACTAAGGAAAAATCTTAAATGGTTTGTATAATTTAAAATGGATATTACTGAACTATGCCCCGTGTTTTTGTTTGCACATTAAATACAATTACTACATAATTAAAATATGTAATAAAGAAGACATTCACATAATTAGACCTTGCCTAAAAACAAAGGACACAGTCATTTTAGATACTTTACAAAGTACTCCTACAACATCACTTTCTTTACCAATTAGAGCTACACTCTCATTGGTAACTGTGCAATAACAAAACAGTGTGAAAATGATCGATTTAACAAAATGTTATATATATTTTTATACCACACACACTCGCTCCCTCTCCTCTCCACTACCACGACTATGCGACTGGCAGAGCATGGATCATTTCTGAATATTTATTAACATATAGGGTTCGGCTCTTGCTTTTTTTTAGTGCTTTAAATGAAAGTGTGTCTGTTTGACTTGTATTTAGATGTGTCCAAAATGTCATCTCTCTCTCTGACCTAATTGTATTGATACTCTTGATTTATATGTATTTTAATTTTCTCTGAGTGTGTGTGAGTGTGTGTGTGTGTGTGTGTGTGTGAGTGTGTGTGTGTGTGTGAGAGAGAAAGAGAGAGAGAGAGAGTGAGTGAAAGAGAGATTTATGTATTCATGTATGAAATACAGCCTATTAATACTCTATAAATGATTTCTCTTGTTGTGTTTATATTTATAGTGTTTGCAAAACACCTATCATACATCACATATATCATATATCAGAATATTCTATTACTGTTAATCCCACTGTGAATATTAAAATACGCTGAACCGTGTCCTGTCCTTACACTGAGTGGAGCGGGCGACCGGGCCAAGATGGCGGCTCCACCGCTCGTCAGCGCCAATAGGCCCAACGTTCGATGAGGCGTCTACTCTTTATGTCTATGGTAGATAGTCCCTCACTTGACAAAGCCCCTTGCTTGACGGAAGTGACGCAAATGTAGTTTTTTTTAACTTTATTGAAAGTCACGCAATAGTTTTTTTAATAGGTTATTTAAACTTTTTTGAAAAAGCACAAAACATAACAAGTTAAAGGAAATCTTTTTTTTAACTTTATTACTTTTTTGAAAAAGCACAAAACATAGCAAGTTAAAGGAAATCGTTTTTTTAAACTTTATTGAAAAAAATAAGTTTTCGTTTTTTTGAAAAAGAACATACAATTCCCCTCAGTCAGGTCTCAGTCCTTTATACACAGTAAGAGAGCGTATCTGACAGTTAATTTAGTCCTGAATATTGTGACATTACAAAGATAAAACTTAAAATCAAATATTACAATGTGGATGTTTTAGTGAAGATAAACATCTGCAAAGTTTTAATGGAAACAAAAATTAAATGCAACTTCAATAAACAAAAATTTAAAAGCCCTTTATAACAGACTGACATGAAATTTCAAAATAAAAGTAGTGGGCTGTAGGAAAGGATGATACTTAGTCAGTCCACGAGCACAACAGTCCTGTGACTGCCAATAAATATTAATGAAATTGAAAAATATATACATTTATATTAATAAATGACTATATTTAATGTGAAAGGTCAGTTAATTTTAAAGAAATCACAAAATGGAAACTGTAAATGTTAAAGCAGACAAATTGTGAGATGGTGCCGAGTTTGATCAGCAGACACATTAGTATGGATTAACAAAGTTTAATTTAATAGCCTTTTAATATTCATTTTATGATCCAATTTTAGAATTCAATAATCATCAACCTACATAAAAGTTATTTTGTCACTTTTTACTTCGATTTTAATGAGGCAAAGTTAACCAGTTTGTAATCATTCATTAATCTTCAACCGCTTGTCCCTGTCGGGGTGCGGGGGGCTGGAGCCGATCTAGCTTTTTTTTAATTTCATCTATTTAAATGGTAATAATTAAACATCAAAAAAGTCTTTATGGCACACTGAAACCATTCTGGACAGAATTCCGGTGGAGGTGGATGGATCAAAACATGATGCCGTTTGTATGTTATTTCTTAAGGCAGTGGCTGTGAAGATGGAGATAGAGTTATTTCTTTGTTAGAAGCTGCAGTTTCTTCCTCTTGAAGTCTGTGGGCTTCTTGTACAGTTCCATGACAATGGGGCCCAAGCCAAACATTTAGTGCCGGTGAACCTCTTTTTAGGTTTGTAGTGCTTGAATTCAAAGAAGATAGCGGCTCCTTCTGGTAACTTCTCCACATGTCTCTGGATCTCCACGTTCACACTGAAGTGAAAGTAGGTGTCTTCCTTTCCTGGAGGCCACAGGGGTGTCCTGCACTGAGGTTCACATCTACACCGTTCAAATCTTTAACACCAATAGTCATGTAGGGTAAGGCAATATACCAGTTTCTACCAATCTGGATCTGAATGATGAACAATGACATTTTACCTCAGGCAAAAGCACGTCAAAGACAAAGGCAACAGAATCTATAGGTTGTCTCGCTCCTGGTGTGTCTTTAAGGATTCCAAAAAGAAAAGAGACAACTTCATCAAGCTGCGTGTCATCATCAAAGTAGATGGTGGCCATTTGCTTTGTTCCTTCCCACAGTGAATGCAGATAGCCGGTGGTGATGGCCTGCAAATAATCATCACTTTAAGACTACATGGCATTGATTATCTTCTGATAAATGCTTTAAGATGGACATCCAATGAATGCCATGACTGCAAATTAATTAAGTACCATATAGATACCTCAAGGTGTTGTCTTAGTTTAGTGTTCCCTGTTATGAAGTCAATCAGTACTGAACACTGCTGTTTCCACTTATCCTGTGCCTCTTCTACCATTTCCTGTAATTTCATAAAACAAATATTAAAATTATACTAAGCGCTGTTAATTCCACATACTTAGATGGCTTTTTACTGACCTCTAGTCTTTTCATGCTCCCTTAGATCCATTGTCCTAAAAGTAAACATTTTGAAATTTAGTTATGTTTAGTAAATGCTTGATATAAATTGGGGAGACTAGATAGCATGCTTGATACTAATAACTAAATCACATACTAACCAACTCAGCCTGGTTGATTGTGCATGGCCTCTTTAAGTCACTGCGCTCCCTGATGATGTGATCATCCTGTGTTGTCTCCTGTTGGCCACATTTATAATATAATGAACTTTTAGTAATGTCATGATAGTTTACATTACTACCACTATTGAAAATTGTAAAAAAAAACACATTCATTTCTTAAACAAATAATGTCCCAAACCTTTCCATTTTTGTCCTCCCCTTGGCTTGTCACCCCCTCCTGGACATTAAAAACAGCTGTGTCCTTTTGAGGAAAGTATATATTTTTTTACCATGTCAAACTGTTATGGTGATTCACATACATAGCCTTTTATAATATTGGACACTTAATTCACCTCTTTTTCATTTTAGTCTAAAGACTGATGGAAGAAGACCATTCAGCATGCTTTCTGCCTCCTTGGAAAAAATGGGCTAACCTTCTGCATTGTCTGTAGAAAAAACAAATAGTCAAAATATGACAGACAAAAACAGACACAGACCCCTCCAGGTGCAGGTTTTCCTCTAGCACTGCACACCACCATCTCCACAGAGCTGCCATGTCATCCTAAAGGAAGAACATTGCCACAAATACAAAGTGCATGTTTGTGTTTTTCTATGTTGCACGGTAACCTCCGGTAATATCTCTTTGGTATGTTTCCAAAGAGATATTATTTCTGTTTGATAATGTCTACTTACAACAGTGAAGTCAAATGGTGCATCCATATACGGGTTAAAGAGAAATATGCCAAGGCTGGCTTGTCTTTTCATCATTGTGGTGCTCATGGTTTTCATTAGCACTGACAATTTAATAAGCCTTTAGCGGCCAACACAACAATCTCAGCGCAGGAAAAACCCTTACACATCTCACAGGTTGTTAAAAAACTTTATCAAAAATGTATTTGCCACAGAGTGACAGCAGTATCCTCAAATTCCCGCACATCAAAGATTGCTAGTTAGCGCGTAGTTAGCAACATTATCAACATAGCGAAGCTTACGTTGTTTTTAAACGTCTCCATTATCTTCATCATGTTCAGTCGTGACAGCGAGTATGCTCAAATTCCCGCCTACTTTCTGATATCATACGTCACTTCCGTCAAGCCAGGGGCTTTTGTCAAGTGAGGGACTTGTGTCAAGTGAGGGGCTTGTGCTCCTGGTCTGCAGCTGGATGCTACTCGCTCTGAAAGTTAGTCGAGCTGACGGGGGCCTCACAATGGCCAATCAGAAAATAGCCCTATTGTATCTGGGTAAGATTTAACGCAACAACCAATGAAAAAAAAGCATAGTTTTATTCACATGATTCTTTTTTTTTCATTTCGTAACTTGATTCACACAAATAGACTTACACCATTGATTACTGTTCAATCTTCAAACAATAGAACAGTAACAATATCGCTTGAGGTAGTGCATATATCATATGAACATTAAACATTAAACAAAACATTGAAGTACATAAATCATTACCGAACAAATTCATCAGAATCAGAATCAGAATCAGGTTTATTGCCAGACAATTTTCATTGCAAGGAATTTGACTTGATTTGACAGTGCCTACATAAATATAAAATTGAACACAAGCAAGACTAAACATATGGCATTGAATTATATACATGAAATAAGTGACTGTATTTGTATGACCAGTGCAGGTGGTAATGTGCAAGTTAAAGTGTCCAGTGAAAAAGGGGGGGGGGGGGGGGTGTTAATATAACACCTGTGATTTGGGTACGTTAATATAACGTATGAGTTCCAGATGTCGTTAATATAACGAAAGACCGTTAAGTGTCTTTAACAGAATTCCAGAGCCTGATGGCCGAGGGGAAGAAACTGTTCTTGTGGCGGGAGGTTTTGGTCCTGATGGACCGCAGCCTCCGGCCAGAGGGAAGAGGTTCAAACAGATAGTGTCCAGGATGGGAGGGATCAGCAGCTATCTTCCCTGCTCTCCTCAGGGTCCTGGAAGAGTAGAGTTCTGGGAGAGAAGGGAGGTTGCAGCCAATCACCTTTTCTGCAAAACGTATGATACGCTGCAGTCTGCACCTGTCCTTGGCAGAGGCAGCAGCGTGCCAGACGGTGATGGAGGAGGTGAGGATGGACTCGATAATGGCGGTGTAGAAGTGGACCAGCATTGTCCGCGGTAGATTGAACTTCTTCAGCTGCCTCAGGAAGTACGTCCTCTGCTGAGCCTTCTTGATGAGGGAGCTGATGTTTGGCTCCCACCTGAGGTCCTGGGAGATGATGGTTCCCAGGAAGCGGAAGGACTCCACAGTGTCCACTGGAGAGTCACACAGGATGATGGGGGAGGGTGGGGCTGTGCTCTTCCTGAAGTCTATAGTCATCTCCACTGTTTTCGAAGCATTGAGATCCAGGTTGTTCTCCCTGCACCAAGTCACCAGATGGTCGATCTCCCATCTGTAGGCAGACTCATCCCCACCAGAGATGAGTCCAATGAGGGTGGTGTCATCCACGAACTTAAGGAGTTTGACGGACTGGTGACTGGAGGTGCAGTTGTTAGTGTACAGGGAGAAGAGCAGGGGAGAAAGAACACAGCCCTGCGGAGAGCCGGTGCTGATGGTCCTGGAGTCCGAGCTGAGGCTTCCCAGCCTCACGTGCTGCTTCCTGTCCATCAGGAAGTCGGTGATCCACCTGCAGGTGGAGTCTGGCACGTTGAGTTGAGAAAGCTTGTCCTGCAGACGAGCCGGGATGATTGTGTTGAATGCAGAGCTGAAGTACACAAACAGGATCCTGACGTAGGATCCTGCAGAGTCCAGATGCTGGAGGATGAAGTGTGTAGCCATGTTAACAGCATCGTCTACAGACCTGTTGGCTCTGTAGGCAAACTGCAGGGGGTCCAGGAGTGAGTCTGTGATGGATTTGAGGTGGGACAAAACTAGGCGCTCAAAGGATTTCATGACCACAGAGGTCAGGGAGACAGGTCTGTAGTCGTTTAATCCAGTGGGTCCTGGTTTTTTGGGGACTGGTATGATGGTGGAGGCCTTGAAGCAAGCTGGCACACGGCATGTCTCCAGTGAGGTGTTGAAGATGTCCGTGAACAGAGGAGACAGCTGGTCTGCACAGTGCTTCAGGCAGGATGGTGACACGGAATCTGGCCCAGCAGCTTTGCGGGGGTTCTGTCTCTTGAAGAGCCTGTTAACGTCTCTCTCAAGGACAGACAGAGGTGTCGGTGGAGGGGGGGTAGGGAGGGGCAGCTGTAGTGGTAGGAGGTTTACAGTCTCTATTGTGGTGGTGGGGGGAGAAGGGCGGATGGGCTGGAGCTGGTGGGTAGTGTGGTGGGGGGTGGTGTGAGTACTGTCCAGGTGATCTTCAAAGCGACAGTAGAAGTCGTTGAGGTTGTTGGCAAGTCGTTGATCGTTAGCAGCAGGGGGGGCTCTTGGCTTGTAGTTGGTGATCTACCTGAGCCCCCTCCAGACAGAGAAAGAGTCGTTAGAGGAGAACTGATGTTGTAGCTTCTTGGAGTACAGCTGTTTAGCGTCCCTCATCGCCCTGCTAAACCTGTACTTGGCCTCTCTGTACTCTGCTCTATTGCCACTTTTGAAAGCCCTTTCCTTGTCAGACCTCAACTGTTGTAGTCTGGGTGTGAACCAGGGCTTGTCATTGTTATAAGTCACCCTGGTGCGTGTTGGTACACAGCAGTCCTCACAGAAGCTGATGTATGAGGTGTATATTATATATGTATGAGTATATGTATATATATGAGAAATATTCCAGGTAGCGGTGTGCGTCTTCCCCTCTGGCGAAGGCGCACAAGCGCAGTTGTAAAGGCGAGGGCACCTTGGACTAAAAAGTTCACAAGAACCGATGTGGGAGCCAGAAATTCGGGAAACAAATCCCGCGGAGTTGTTACCCGAATGTTCATGAGCTGTTCTCTGGTGAAAGACAGCCGTGAATCCAGACAAAAAACACTGTTTACAAACAAAACAAGACAAAACAAAACGCACCAACAAATCGAGGCAGCCATCAGCGGCGCCATTTTGAACATTACAAATGTCTTTGGTTTTCACAGCTTTGCAGTTGGTGCAGTACTTTAGTGAGTCCAGGGAAGAGTTAAAGTAGGTTTCTGATTTGCAAATTTGTGGTATGTATATATAATTTTCCTAATAATAACAAAAGAATCAAAAAATACAACTTTCTGTATGGGAAATGTATTTTCAAAATCAAATTTGCGTTTGAGTTGTATACCTAACTTTCTGTTTACAAAGAGGGAAATTTCACAGTGTTTGACTAAAAGAGCATTCCCTAAAATGATGTTGTGTTGTTTCATCTGTGATGTGACAAAAGGAGCAGAGAGGATCAATATTTAACATAAATCTTACAATAACTGAATTAACATGATAACACCTGTGCAATCATTTCAGAGAGATTTCCTGTGTAATAACCATGTTTTCCCCATTCTATATCAAAATACAGATTACTCAAAAATGTATAGAAGCAGGTTTACTAATTGTGCATCTTTGTATTAATTGCCTTATACATCTATTATTAGTTTTATACTCAAAAATATGTAAACAAATGTCTGTCCTTAAGTTAAGTTAAGTGTTAAGCGATTGGCAGACAAGTATTATACCATTATCAACCCAATTCTTTAAAAACAATGACTTGCATTTAAAACATATATCTTGGTTATTCTAAATGTAACATTTGTGGAGGGGAAAATTATGTTTATACACAAAGGACCATCTTAAAATCAACTTTATGGGAATCTGAAATCATCTTAATAAAAAAATTAAATCATCCTTAAGCTTCAACTATATATGTTGAAATAAAATTCCATAATGAGGTTGGATTAGTTAAATATCTTTTTAACCATCCGATTTTGAAAGTGGAATAAAGAGTGTGAGAATCTAAAACAGTGAATCGACCATCGCTTAGTTTTCCAGATATATGAATATCAGACTGTCAGAACAGCTTGCAGGAACCCTTTTCCCCTGAGGACCCAGACTTTGTTGCACGCTGCAGGACACAGAGGAGAACTTTGTTCCTCATGGCTGTCCAGCTCCTAAACTCCCACAACCCCCTGAACAGTATCACCATCTCTATGAATACAATGATTTGATTGATAACAAATATTCAAATTAAACAGGTTATTTGAATTACCAGGGGTCTAAGTAGCAGAACTTTAAAATATTCAAGAGAAAGAAGATTAACATTACCCCCAGAAAACTAATTACATGAGTATTGACAAGCCTTTCATGAATTGGAGCTAAAACCCCTGAAAGAAAACTGTTGTGCAGAGTTTCTTTCTTGTGCTGCCACTCTGGTATTTGAACATGGTAAGTTTTGCAATGTGATGCAGCCTCATCTTGAGGAACAGACACCACTAGTTTTAGTAGGTTAGAATGGTGGTTGTCAATGCCAAATTGTGTGTTTCCAGTATGTTCCCCGAGCAAAAACACATCCTCTCTGCCAATCTCCTCACAGACCACATGCTTGGCCACTGACACTTTAGGAGCTTGCCCTGAGTGGACCTGGCGAATCACCTGCATTGCTGCTCTCATCACCTGGGGCCTAATGTATCAATGTTGTGAACGCACAAAAACGTGGCGTACGCTATTTTCCAATAAACGCGTGCGTAAAGTTGGAAATGTCACACTGCAGTAGCCACGGCGCAACTCTGCAGTCATTAATATAAGTGTGATCAGTCTTGTCAATCTTTGTAATGAAGTTGTTTTGTCCTGTTTGTCTATCCACGAACAGTAGTGTGATTATATATATATATATCTTTAGAAAAGTAAGTGATTTAATCAAGTGGTGCATGAACAAAGGAAATTAAATCTAGTTCACGTGTTCTATTCTTCCTTTATTTAGCTCCAGGGGACAGTGGTTACCCCCTGAGAACCTGGCTGTTGACCCCTCTGACTAACCTCGGCACCGAGAGGGGAGGTACAACGACCGCCATTCCCGAACTCGGGCAGTGCTGGAGAGGGCAATTGACCTATTGAAGGGGCGCTGGCGCTGTCTAAACAGGTCGGGCGGGGTGCTGCTGTACACACCTGAGAAGGTGTGCCGCATCGTGCTGTCCTGTGGTGTCCTGCACAACTTGGCACACCACCATGACATACCACTGCCAGAGCACCTCCCCCCACCGGAGGAACCGGATGCCGGACCCGTCAACCTTGACCCACCCCGCGAAGTGATATGGGCCCGGCAGCATCTGATTTCAACGATGTAAAGAGGCAAGGACACAATTTACTTTTTAAGTGCATTTATTGCGTGACAAATATCTCCCAGTGCATTGACAATTTGATCAAGACGATTACTGACGCCACGGATTGCTCTCACTATTTCCTCCTGTGATTCCAGCACAGCTTGTGAAAGGACACGGCCAGTTGGACGGACGTCAGCAGCTGGCGTGGAGTCGCTGGGGCTCGTGGTGCTGGAGGAGCCAGTGGAGACGCCAGGGTGCGAGGTGTCGGTGGAGACGCCAGGGCGCACGATGCAGAGAGAGGAGCCCTCTCCTGGTTCATCGTCTATTGACAAATAATAATTTAAAAAATGAAATAATTAAACATGAGTCAAGTTGTTTATATCCTGGCAACTTAACGCACGAGCATGTGTAATGTGAGCAGACTATTGTACGACCAGTATAATGACATTTCTGAGTTTAACACGTTTATCTTGAGGATGATCTGTGTCGCCTTCATGGGCCCCCACAACTCCGCTTAGAGCTGTGTCCCCCACAATAGCCGCCACTCACTGATCAAAGGGGGTCAGTTCCTCCCCTACTGTCCCCCTGCCCGTTGCGGTGATACTTTGGCGGTGGGCCAAAATCCTCCGCTTCACTTTTTTTATTTTATTTCAGTGGGTGTGCACTGCTCCGACCCCACAGCGGTCACTGCTTCACACACACACTCCCACTCAAATGTATTTTTCTTTGTGTTTATCCCTGAAGAGAGGCTACCAATTAAAACAGCTCTTCGGGTCTCCACTTCATTTTATAAAATTTCGAGCTCACACTCGTTGAAGTTGCGCTTCTTACCTTTACTTATCGTTTAAATCTGATGGTGCAGAGAGGGAATCCCTGGTGCAGGCCCTATTTAAATTGATTTGCATATTTAAATGGGGGCGTTGACAGGGAGGAGTTTAGCACTTCTACATGTGCGCTCAATTCCATGATGATCAGGATGTACAAAGGAAAAGTGCTTGGATCCATTCTTTGATACATCTGATTTTTTGTGTGCGTACAACAGTTTCTGGATTCTAGCATACGCCATGTTTCAGTAAGAAATCCACGCAAGTCTTGGTACATGAGGCCCCTGGACTGTGCCTTCTGATGGAATCATCAGCCCACCATTATTTTTGAGCACAAGTAGGGGGTAGCTCTTATCGTGTGAAGAATGTACGCCGTCTGTCATCAGGCTGGAACAGCACACATCGCGAGAGAGCCTTCTTAGAACCTGCCGAACCACAAACCCTGCAATGTAGACCACAGCACTGTCCACAAGGCCCCCAAAGCGCGTGGGAAGGTAGTTGTGGTTGCACACAGGGGCTGCAAAGTTAACAAATAGGGAAGGGAGTTCGCCTGCAGTTTCGGGACATGACATCTCGACAGCAGAAAGAGACGCTGTTTCATCCTGTGCTGCCACGTTTCCTAGCCCACTTGGTGAGACACCACACCGGACCACCAAGGTGCCCTGGAACTGGCAGGCAGATGGGTTGTTGTTCCAGCCCCCTTAAGGAAAAAAACAACACACACCCATGCACTATAATTACAACAAAGATCTTTTCTTTTTTTTTTTAAAGGCTGTAAAATGTGAAGCCTACCTGATGCTCTGATTGAATTAAAGAGAAGCTCCAAGTGATGGCTGAATTGGTAGATGCAGACATACCGCTGGACTTGGAGCAGCTCAGGAATAATCTGCATTAGGGTGTCAATGTTGATTACAAACCCGATGACAGACACATATGTCATGAACGGTTCTCAGAACAACACAGAGAGCTGGGACCCAAATGCAGACATGGAAACTGAGTCAGGGCGTGATCACACTGTCCTCCCGGACCGAGACCCGGACTTTAGGGTACTTGTCCCCCCTCCCTCTCCCCCCCGCGCCCCAGCCCCGTTTGTACTCACACTACCAGGGCCTCGGCCAATGCTTCTTGCTGTCCACACGCCATCAAGCCGTAACACGTCACACGCATTGATCGGGTGTGTGGCTTTGTTTACAAATCTTTCCATAGACCTCGGAGTTTTTGTGCGTCTTGTCGACTGTTTTTGAATATTTTCATCCGACCAAATCTGCAGTAAACACTCCACCTCCGCACCACACCAACGTGAACCTTTCACCACCATTGTTGTTGTAGTTAAATGTCCGCGCATGGTCCGTCCTTCTATTTACATGTCAGAACAGGCGGACATAACGCTACTGCCGTAGGGCTCGTGCGCGTGCGCGTGCACGTGCGCACGCTCGTGCTCGTACATGTGCAAACGGCTCCGCTAAAGCCCACCTCTTTCAAGCGGGCCGTGGACGGTCCGCTGGCCGCAGTTGAGCGCGGAGCGGGTGCGCTCACACTACTTAAAGGTACTAGACTTTAGCTGAAAAACCGGTTTTGGCCGCGGCCAAAAGGACAGTGTGAGCACGCTGTTAAGGTTCAAAAACGCCTTTAATAAAAGAACTATGTACAATAGTGTCCAGGAAGCGGGGGGGGGGGGGGGGGTGAGGTCCAAGTGAAGGTGCAGCTCTCCAGAGTGAGTCAAGTGACGGTGAATGAATAAACAACAACGAGGTGATCACAGGAAAAACATGTGGTAGGCAAGCAGGCAGGGGTGCAGACAGGGAAACAGGATCACGGGAAACTAAAACAAAAGTAAACAAAGAAACAATGAACAGCGAAAACATGGAACACACTAACTTTCTCTAACCAATGCAGCCAACAAACGAGACACGATACCAAGTAGCTAATAAAACGATCTGGCGCCGGACGTGTCCAACATCCGGCTTCTTATACTGTTGGGGAGGTGATTAGTGGAATTGAGTCCAGCTGGTCCTGAACCACGCCTCACAGACAAACACTGAGAGGGGAGACACATACAGGGAGACACAGACAGAGGGAGACAAGCACAAGCACAAAAGGAAAAGGCTGCCAGAACCTGGATCCTGACAGTACAAACCACCCACCCTCCATCAACGAAGCCTCCCAGGATGAGCCCGGTAGAAATCCCTGAGAGATGGATCGAAAATCAGGGACCGGGAGACCCAACTTCTCTCCTCAGGGCCATATCCCTCCCAATCGACCAGGTATTGGAAGACACGCCCTCTGCGTTGCACATCCAGGACTGAACTGACCTTGAACGCCGGATGGCCATCCATGGCCCAGGGACAAAACAGCCCCCACTCTGAGGTCCGAACCACCTCCACAATGAACTGGCATGAGGGATCGGGCTGGACCAACACAGGTGCGGAAGAGAAGCACTTCTTCAGAGCCTGAAACACATTCTCAGCAGCAGGAGACCACACAAAGGGAGTAGTCGGAGAGGTTAATCTGGTCATCAGGGAAACAACCTGACTGTAATTTCAGATGAACCGACGATAGAAATTAGCGAACCCCAGAAAACGTTGTACTTGTTTCCTGGAAGAAGGCGGCCACTCACGTCACGGCTTGGACCTTGGCCAGATCCGCTCTCCACGATATAGCCCAGGAGAGTCACTGATGATACGTGAAACTCACACTTCTCCACCTTGACAAACAGCCAGTTCTCTTGTAGACGCTGTAAGACTTGGCGGACATGGTTGATGTGCTCTGACACGTCTTTGGAAAAAATCTGAATGTCATCCAGGTAGACAGAGCGGTTCAACAGGTCCCAAAGTACGTCATTAACTAATGCCTGGAAGACGGCAGGGACATTAGTTAAACCGAAATGCATGACCAGGTATTCAAAAGGACCTTATGGTGTGTTGAATGCGGTACCCTAGAGCACGGGGCACGGTATGGATGGACAGTATGAGTGCGCCCTTAGGCTCTTAGAAGGGGCCAAACGAAGACATGACGAGTGATAACCGCTGCTCCAACTCACAACCCTATCTGCTACCCAATCAATAACCGGATTGTGATCAATGAGCCAGAGGAGACCAAGAACTACAGGGGCATTAGCAGATGGCATGATGTGAAAAGCTATGGTTTCAACATGATTACCTACTAGCGACAGGGTCATGGGAACCTTGCACATGTACAGTACGTCTGCTTTAAGGTGAAAAAAAGAAAAAACACAGACAAAAAAGGAAAAACCCCAACATTTGAAGGTACCAAAAAAGTGGCTATTAGGCAGGCTGTTTTTGTCCGACATAGATGCAAAGGACGCAAAAAAAACCTTCGTCATACAGGTCCTTTAGAGTTTTGAGGCCCTTATCTGACCATATGTGGAATGCAGGGTCGGTGCAGGAAGGGAGAAACGCATGGTTATTCAAAACTGGGGCATGGACCGAAGCCAGACCGAAGCAAGCTGTACTGCTTCCTGAACTGGATCCAAATTTTAATGGCATTAACGACAACCGGATTAGGTGAGACCTTATGGGCAGTTATGGGGAGCTGTGAGCAAATCGTAGAGTGCAAAGAGCAGGAGGAAGATGTTATCTCAGTATGAGCCCATTGCGGGCAGGTGTCTGCAACTTCGCTGCGGAGCCAATATAAAAGCTTATTAATGTTGCAAGACCAGAAGGTTTAGAGTGTTGAAGAATATGTTTTTTGATACGGGCTGGTTTATTTCGCCAGATAAAGGCGTTAAGTTGTTGGTCTAGGTTAGTGAAGAATGATTTGTTAAGACAAATTGGGAGGTGTTGAAAAGGGCACAGAAACTTTGGTAAAATGACCATCTTAATAAGATTAACACGGCCTGCAAGGGACAGTGGGAGGCCTGCCCCTCTAGACAAGTCTGACTTGCATTTATCCAATAGCGGCAATAGAAGTTCTTGCTGGTGACAAACACCCCCAAATACTTGAACCCCTTGTCAGCTGTTTTAATCCATAGATTGTGGGAGTGATCTCGCCAGGTTGTTGACAAAGAACAACTCACTTTTCTGAATATTGAATTAATTCCCTGGTGTCCAAACTGATTCAGGATTGATAAAACTGGGGCGGAGGGAGGTTGTGGGGTTTGAAATAAATAAGAGAAGGTCATTGGCATATAAGGAGAGTTTGTGGACCAGGCCAAAACAATTGATCAAGGAAAAGTCAAAGTCAAAGTCAGCTTTATTGTCAATTTTTCACATGGACAAGACATACAAGGAATCGAAATTTCGTTTCTCACTATCCCATGCGTAGACTAGACAAGACAAAGACAAGACACAATAAGTAAAGTGGCAAGACACAATGGTAAGTGACAAAACATAAATTATCGAACTGCTATTGTGCGCTGTTGTGCCTTCTTTGCCAGTGATGTAGTGTTTGTAGTCCATGACAGGTCCTCACTGATGTGACTGTGCACCCCCAGGAATTTGGTGCTAATCACTCTCTCCACAGTAGAACCGTCGATGGTTAGTGGTGGGTGGTGGGTGTGGCCTCTCTGGAAGTTAACAACAATGACCTTTGTCTTGCTGACATTTAGCAGGAGGTTGTTGTTCCGACACCACGTGGACAGAAGGTCTACCTCTTTCCTGTAGTTTGTCTCGTCGCCCTTGATGATGAGTCAGTTGGGTCAGATGAGCCGGTTGCAGAGTGAAGTGCTGAGGCCCAGCTTGTCCAGTTTGCAGATGAGCTGTTGTGGTATTATGGTATTAAATGTCTATGAACAGCATTCTCACATTGTCTTTCTCTTCCAGGTGGGTGAGAGCCGGGTGGAGGGCAGAGCAATTTGCATCCTTTGTGGATCGTTTCG
This sequence comes from Echiichthys vipera, assembly GCF_963691815.1. Lineage (NCBI taxonomy): Eukaryota > Metazoa > Chordata > Actinopteri > Perciformes > Trachinidae > Echiichthys > Echiichthys vipera. The sequence goes on from NC_139837.1 coordinate 30,359,691, forward strand.
CCCTGTATGCAAACTGGAAGGGATCGAAGGTGTGGGGGTGTGTGTGTGTGTGGGGGTGTGTGGGGGGGGGGGGGGGGGGGGGGATTTGATGTGTGACTGGACTGGACTTCATGATGATGGGTGTCAGTGTCACAGGACGGTAGTCGTTGTGGCAGGATGGGGATGATGTCTTTGGCACAGGTATAATGGTGGCAGCTTTGAAGCATGGTGGGACAATGGCTTGCTTCAGGGAGGTGTCAGTGAAGACATCCTTCAGTTCCTCTGCACAGAATTTCAGTACCCTACCAGGGATGTTGTCTGGGCCTGTTGCTTTCTGGGTGTTGATGGTAGAGAGGGTCCTCTTTACGCTGGCGGCAGACAGGCACAAAGTCTGGTCATGGGGAGGTGTTGAGGTTTTCTGTGGGTGAGTTTTGTTTTGTGCATTGAAGCGTGCAAAGAAGCTGTTCAGGTTGTTGAGCACGGAGTAGTCATTCTCACAGCTCTATGGTGCGTGCTTATAGTCTGTGATAGCTTGAATGCCTTGCCAAAGGCTTGGTGCCTTTTTGCTGTCGTTGAAGTGGGATGTTATTCTGTGTGTGTAATCCTGTTTTGCTTTTCTGATGCCCCGGGAAAGATTGCCTCTTGCTGTTCTCAAGCCAGATTCGTCTCCAGCTCTGAAGGCCATGTCTCTGGCCCTCAATAGCCTGTGGACGTCCCCCGCCAACCATGGCCTCTGGTTTTCCCGAGTGACAATGTCCTTGGTGTGGATCACATCATCAGTGCACTTGGCTATGTAGGAGGTCAAAGTGTTTATGTACTCCTCAATGTCTGTGTTGTTGTAAGTGGCTGCCTGTTTGAACATCTCCCAGTCTGTGGTGTCAAAGCAGTCTTGCAGAGCTGAGAAGGCTCCCTCTGGCCAGGTGTGGTGGCTTTCACTGTTTGTCTGTATGCTGGCATTAGCATAACATTGAGGTGGTCAGATAGGCCAATGTGGGGGAGAGGGGTGGCTTTGTACGCTCTTTTGTGTGTGGTGTAGACCAGATTCAAGGTGTTAACTCCCCTTGTTGGAAAGTTATCGTGCTGGTGAAATTTCGGCAGTACAGTCTTGAGATCAGCATGGTTAAAATCTCCTGTGTGGATAGTGAAACCATCTGGATGTGCTGTTTGTTGTTCACTGATGGCTTGGTACAGTTCATTAAGTGCAGCGTTCCTATCACTGTTGTTGTTGGGGGAGGGATGTAGACTCCAGCTAATAGAATCACAGTCATTTCTCTGGGCAGATAGAAAGGACGACACTTTATGATCATAAACTCCGCTGTTCTCCACTGGCGACCACAGTCGTGTCCCTGCACTATGACCTCGGGAGTGTCCGATCCATGGGAGAATATGATGTTGAGCAGCCTTCTGGTGTTAAAGAATGGATGTCTCCCTAATATGAAGCCTGTCTGGTCTTGTGAAATTATCGATGACATCACACTTTGGAGGCGGAGGGTGAGGACCTTAGCAAGGATCTTACAATCTATGTTTAAAAGTGAGACCGGTCTGTTGCTGCCACATGAAGTAGGATCCCTGTCTTTCTTCAGGAGCATGAAATAGATGCCTCATACAAGGTTGCTGGCAGTCTGCCTTCAGTAAAGGAGTCATTGAACATTCTCACAAGGATGGGGGCTAATAGTGTCGAGTATGTCTTAAAGAACTCCACTGTAAAACCATCGGGATGAGGAGATTTCCTGTTCTGCATAGACTTGATCGCTTCATGCACCTCCAACAGAGAGATGGGTCTACTGAGCTCCCTAGCGATGTTTATATCAATCTGAGGGTACGCGGTGTAAAAATCAGAAAAAGACTTGTTGATCACCACTGGATCAGAAGTGTGGCTACCGTCTGGTAGTTGAGTTTTAGAGATTAGTCTAGAAGCACTATCTGCGCGGGCCTGCTGTGCCAGGAGTCTCCCTGCCTTATCTCCCCGCTCAAAAAAGTTTTCCTTGGATTGATAGAAAAGGAATTGTGCACTGTTTTGAAGTTTATACCTCAGAGATAATCATTCTTTCATTTGAAAAAGGAGAGAGACAAGAGAAGAGAATAGCCTATACATTTTGTAGATTTGATCACTTTTTATTGAAAACATCATATTGTGAATGGAATCCAATTGTGAGTTTGGTCAGTGTGTAGGAACCTTGAGACGAAAGCTCTCCTGTAGGACACACATTCCTGATTGCCCTCTGTGACCATCTGGTAAAGGGTCACAGGAGGGGAGTAAAGTCTCTGTCTAATTCCTGAATATGCTGTGTTTTAATTATACTTCCCTTCACTCAGTAAGGTTATCTGTTAAAACTGCCTGTCTAAAGATTTTGGTTAAATTGGATATCAGAAAGATTAATAACGGAAAATCACCCAGAGATAGTTTAACCTTCCCCGTTAGAATGCTGGAATATAAAGCAGTTAATTCGCTCCAAACGCAGAGGGTTGGGTTAGCCCAAGACTCCCCTTCTCGCGCCCCCAGGGAATAAAGGGTTGCCACAGAGGTGACTCTAGTCTCTTACTCATCTTACTGCTCTTACCTCGCTCTCTGCCCTCTTACTACTTCTCCCCCTCTTCTGCTCTTCCTCCGCACCTCTATATTCAGTTCTATTCCGTTTTTGTTTTTCTTTTGTTTCTTTTGTTCAACTTTGTTGCTCAAGAGTTTGCAAGAAACGTTACGTTATATTTTGTTTTCTTACTAAAGTATTTTCGTTTATTAAACTATTTTAATGCGCGACTTTTTCCACGATACGTTTTTATCTTGTTAGTATAGTTAATCCCCTCGTGCTGTCTTTGCATTTTGTCCGGCCGGCAAATGGCATTGAACTCTGTGCAACACCAGCAACAGAACTTCTTTTTGACCACCAAACAACAGCCAGAGGCAAGTCACCTGAAGGGCCGGAATCCAAGCCGGGACGTGAAGGAACAAGCCCCGCTGACCCAACTACGCAGTTGACCCAGTCTACAGACCAGACATCAGGTCCGCCAAACACTGTGACTCGGACCTACGGACCTTCAAACTGTCCTGTAAGACGCCCGGGCGATTGTAATATCAACGGCAAAGTAAGGTTAGCCTTTTACTACAACTCCCGGATAAAAAATGTTGGTGGTAATTAAGTCCTGATCCAAGTTCTGTTGAGAGGCTAATTAGAGCCGGTTTAAGTCCGCCAGTAATATTATAACCCAGCCCCTTAGGTCTGACTCACTCTGGTCTCAAACTTTTTATATCCACATTTAACCCTTTGTCACTCATCTATTCAGTATTGCACTATTCTGTATTATCCTTGCTAGTTAACCAAATAAATGTTTATAACTTTACGTCGTCGTGAGAGTCTTCCTTTCTGTGCAGAAACTGATGGTCCCTGATAAGGTGGTACGAATTAACGCGTTCAAGACGAGACTGATAAAATTTAAACAATCAATTACTTTAAGTTGCTAACAGGTTTTAAACCTTCACCAAAGTTTAATAAACATCCTTAATTTGTTGTGGTGCCCTACTTCGAGGTAAAATAAATCCTAAATTTTAACGAGTCGAGTTAATTCATATTTATTTCGGTGACTAATCTATTCTGGCCGTAATACGTGTAGGCTCTATCTCCTACAAGTGTATCCTTACATCCCTACTGATTGGTCTCATTAAACTGTGTTAAATAACAGGCTTCTGGTCCAGCTGCAGTATTGTTATCGTTATAACTGTTATTGATGAAATTGTCAAAAAGATCTTTCAGTCAAATAAAAAGGTATTACTATAGATCAAAAGGACTGGGTGGCTTGAATGTGTCCCACATAAATATATACAAGTATAGCCTAATAGATGTCTTAATCACATAAATGTCCGCCCCATCACGCTATAAACTTCAAATTGGATTGTGATTATTCAGTTCCAAGAAACATGGAAGTTTAAAAAAAGACATACAGTATATTACCTACTATACCCACAGACATATAGTCATGTATATTTGCATATTATGAGTCAGATAAAAGCAGTACACATATCTGTTGTCAGAGTCTGCACAGGTGAGAGGTCAGAGCCCCTGCCCCTCAAAAGGTCTCCGTACGGCCCTGCACCACACATTGCTACCTGGTCTGTGGGAAACACTTGACAGCTTACACTGTGTAACATCAGCTTCAATAACAATACAAGGTTAACAGTTATTTTTCATGTTTACCAAACATAGTACTACTACAGTAATGTAGGTTGAGTTAGCTGTACAGCTTACCTCCGATTATCCAAGCGGCTCACATCCTGGACAGCTCAGATATGTCAGATTGCCAATAGGAGTGGGCGGGCACATGGATCCCTTGTGGGGTCCAACCATAGACTTTATAATGAATAGACGGAGCCACGATGACGTCACTCAGGTTTGCCAACTTCCGAAAAGAAACCTACCCGGATGTTGAAGTTTTGCAACCGCTGACAATTGGATCCTGAGTTGGGGGTCCATGTGCACGCCCACTGCTACCGGCAACCTGACATATTTGCGCCGCTGCTGCTAACAACATTAGCTTGGATAATCGGAGGTAAGCTGTACAGCTAACTCAACCTACATTACTGTAGGACCTGGGCTGCTCAGGGATTGCCGGGGGAGGGCTGGCAGAGGCTAACACTACACTATGTGGCTTCGCACCGGCTAAAGTTATAGGTGGCCGGCTAGCCTCTCACTGAGCCTCGCCTCCAACGCTAGCAAGAGAGAGCAGGAGAGAGAGCGGGGGAAGCCATCACCAGCTTCCCCCATATTATCAGACAACTAAATTAATAGTGCAATAAACCTAACCCTTCATGGAGCTGACAGACAGAAAATACTAAACCTCCAACCCAAACTAGATGAAATGTAAACTCATAGAGCACAAGGAGCATTTGTTCGGTCCAGGGCTAAATGGATAGAAGAGGGAGAGAAAAACACAGCATATTTTTGTGGTTTGAAAACAAGAAGACAAAATAATAATAATATCAGATCCCTGACAGTTAATAACAAAGAAATCACAGATGAAAAGTTAATCTCTTCCGAAGTCGTTTTATAGCCAGCTGTACAGCTCCAAACTTTCTTAAGAGGATTCTCATAAATTTTTTAAGGATACAGCAGAATACATTCCCCAAATCGATGACAACTATTAAAAAACATGTGAAAATTAAATAACAATCACAGAACTTGATGCAGTAATAGGACGTGTCTCTCTTAATAAAGATTGTCTCACGAGAAAATTTTACAGACACTTCTGGGAAGATATAAGAAAATTACTGTATCCAGCCTTCTTAGAAATTTCCAGGACATGTATGCTCCCACCCACAATGAGACATGAGGTTATCGTCTCAATTCCAAAGCCAAATAAAGACCCCAGAGTTATAGAAAACAGAAGGCCTATTACGCTAAGAAATTCATATAAATGTAACAAGATGGCGCCATGCTAGTGGCAGCCTATCGTAGCAGCTCCCGGTACTTTGTAGTTTTTATTAATTTATTGTGTTTTTAGCGTATTTATTTATTTATTTATTTATCTGTACCCTGCGCTGTGGATACACACTGTCCACACATCAAGATGTTTATCCAACAATTTGGATATCTCTTAGTTATTTTTTTCATGCTTTGGTCTCTCCTGGTGACTGAAAGCCGTGCCTGCTCTACAGCCGGCATTGTTTACAGTCGCGAACATCTAATCGCCCTGGGGCCCAAAACCCTCTTCGTCGGGGAGAGACCCACAGTTCTGAAGGAGCTTAGGAGGAGATGGCAAGGCTGCAGAGCAGGAGTTAAACGGAGGAGGAAGTCTAAACCCTGCATCCCGGCAGTTATTACTGGAAACGTAAGTTCCTTGGCAAATAAGATGGACGAACTGGAAGCGCTCGCCAGGACGCAGCGGGAATACAGAGAGTCCAGTATCATGTGTTTCACAGAAACGTGGCTACACGACCAGATACCGGACTCAAACGCCACTATCCCCGGCTTCCACACTTTCCGAGCAGACAGAGACACCACCGAGAGCGGCAAGAAGAAAGGAGGAGGGCTCGCCGTGCTCGTCAACAACAGGTGGTGTCACCCAGGGCACATCTCCGTGAAAGACCGGTTCTGCAGCCCGGACATCGAGCTCATCGCCATCGGACTGCGTCCATATTATCTGCCACGGGAGTTTACCAGCGCCATCGCCATTACTGTTTACATTCCGCGACCGCAGCACTACAGACGAAACACCCCGGAGCATTCGTCATCGTCACAGGTGACTTCAACCACGTCTCTCTCTCATCCACTCTCCCAACGTTTCACCAGTTTGTCAAATGCACAACAAGGGACAATAAAACCATAGATCTGCTGTATGCAAATGTCAAAGAGGCATACAGCTCCACTGCCCTCCCTCCCCTGGGAAGGTCAGACCACAACCTCGTCCTGCTCTCCCCATCATACAAGCCTGTGGTTCAGCAGCAACCAGTGACAGTAAGAACTGTGAGGAAATGGTCTCCTGAGGCCATGGAGTCACTGCAGGGTGCCCTAAAAGCCACTGACTGGGATGCACTTTACAAACCACACAGCGAGGACATTGATGGCATCACTGATTGCGTCTCTGATTACATTGGGTTCTGCATAGACAACACCATCCCCAGCAAAGAGAAGAAGAATCTTTGCTGTGGTTTCCTGGGGTGCGGGCATCAAAGCAAAAGACGCAAACACACTGAACAAACTTATAAAGAAGGCAGGGTCTGTTGTTGGGTCTAAGCTTGTCACCCCTCCACGAAACCCTGGACAAGCTTAAGAGCAGCTTCAGCAACAGACTCCGTCAACCTCGCTGCCTTAAAGAACAGAACAGGAAATCATTCCTACCTGCTGCCATCAGACTGTACAACGCTGCACAGCAACGCTGAGCAACACTCAGGGAATAAACTCACATTATTCGAAGTGACTTATTACTGAAATGCACCTTTCTCTCTCTTGCACCTTAAAATCCACTTAGTATATTGTAATATAGTGTTTTCTGCGATACTGTATTGTTATTGTAGTTCATATTTTGTATTTTATATTGTATTTTATTTTTTGTACTTCTGATTGTTTTGTACCGCTGCAACGATGACCTAATTTCCCCTCGAGGATAAATAAAGTTATCCATCTATCTATCTATCTATTACAAGCTCCTAACCTACATTTTCACGAGCCGTCTTCAAACAGGAATCTCACATCTTATTGCAGAAACACAATCAGGCTTCTTAAAAGGAAGATCAATCAACAATAATATAAGGCTCTAATCTATTATTTATTATGTTATGTTAGCTTATTGTCACTCTGATCCTTTCCCACCTTTGTATTGAAACTGTTGCACAATAATTTCTCTCGGGATAAATAAAGCTTCTTGAATTTTGAATCTTGAATCTTGAATCTATCAAATCCAATACAGAAATTTCATTGAAGATAATGGTAATGGTTATTCTTTTCTTAGATTTCTACAAAGCATTTGATTCAGTGGAGCATACATTTCCAATGATGGTGCTTGAACATTTTGGGTTTGGAGTTAACTTTAGAAATCTGATTAGGGGATTATACCAAAATTTTAACAGTTGTGTAATGTTGTCCAACGGAACTACTCCCAGCTTTAAGATTGATGTGGGAGTCCCCAAGGGCTGTCCCATCTCCCCATATTTGTTTCCATTAGTCACTGAAATGTTAGCAATTTATATTAAAAGATGCAATGAAATTAAAAAACTAAATGTCTTAGGTACAGATATTAACATTAGTCAACTGGCAGATGACACAACAATTTTTCCGGAAAATAGACATCAAATCCCAATGACTATTGAAAAAATTCTCTAAGGCTTCAGGATTATCATTACATTTTAAAAAATGTGAACTATTTTCAATTCACGACACACTGCTAGATAATATATGTAATATCCCTATCAAATCAGAAATCAAATATCTAGGAGTCCACATAACAAAGGTCACAAAGTAGGTCAGTCATTGAATGTGGATAACAAACTAAAAGCTCTCCAGAGAGATTTATCAATACTAGGTCGAATTTTGGAAAGTTTGTCAAGATACATTTACCCAACCTACTCTCATGCCATCCCACATAAACTCATAAAATCCATAAACCAAATTAACCTCAATTTTATTTGGAGAAACATATAGCAGCAACAAATAGCAGAAGGAGGCCTAAAGGTTATTGATTTGGATTGCCTTATTTGAACTTTGAAAATACATTTATTAATAAACTTCCTGTTTCATTATCAGAGTTCCACAAACAGATATTAATGTACTGGAAAATGTTATATGCATATAACTTCTCACCTCATAATACTATACACTGGAACAACAGATACATACTGTACCTACATAAGTCCTTATTTTATGGAGACTGGTTTGGGTCTATTTAATTGATGATAGGGGTCACTTACTAGCCTACGATCAGTTCTGCACTAAACACGACTTCATCCCTTTCGAAATCAGACTTTGTTAAATTTGCATAAAGCGCCATCCAAAGAATTTGTATTTCTAACACTAAATATTATGGCACATCAACCTTTACAGCCGCAACCGGCCCCGCTTACAATTCAGGGAATCTCAATTCTGGACAGAAAATGTAAGAATAATTTAATAAGAAACAGCCTCAGTGATAAATTATTCCCTGGGAGACAAAACCAAAACAACATCTTACACAAATTTGATAAAAACTCAATAAATAAACTGAGAACTATGTACAGAACATTCCCTATACCACCCAAGATGAAAGAAATACACTTCAAGACTATGATCGACATTTATCCTTCCAAAGAATTACTGAGGCTACGCTTTAATATTGATGATAACATGTGCTCACTCTGGGAAAGTGATATTGAGCCGACGGACCATATATTTTTCTCTTGTTTTGACATCCACAACTAGATCAAAATAAAAATCTCTTCATTTCAAGCTTCTATCTCCAGAGACAATATCACATTTGGTTTGATTTTGCAAAACAAAACCAATGAACTCTATTGTAATGTAATTTTATGTTTGCTCAAATTTTTCATCCACAAAAATAGAATTCTGAAATCTTCCCCCAATTTAATTTTTTTTCCTGAATGGATTTAAAATATATGTTAAATCTCTAAAATTGATCAATGGAACTAAAGCACAAAAATTATATAACATCTTTAAACACTTCCCCACTCTGTCCGCTAACTAATTAAACTGTTTTTTCCCCCTTGTTTAAAAAAAGAAAAAAAGAAAGCCTTAAATATTTTGACTTAATCATATATGTACTGCGTATTTAATTTTATTTCTATTTTCTTTTTTGTTTTGTCTTTGTTTTTTTGTATGTACTTTATTGTATTGTCAATAGAACCATATGAATATGTTTGTAAGGATTTTGTTGATTACAAAAGGTTCTGAATAAAGTTTTGAAGAAAAAAAAACTGTTTCCTACCTCTTTGGCCCGCCCACTTCCGGGTTGTTGTGTTTGCCACTGGCGTCCGAGCACAAGTAGGCACACATTGCCATGCTGTTTTGCATATATTTGTCTGTGTTTCATTTAATTAAAACCGTCGCTCATTAATAGATTTGTCTACCGCTGCAGACCAGAGCATTGGTGATTGATGACCTGCTGGTCGTGTGCTTCATGGTGGTTGTCTTCCCCGCTATGTTTGCTTCTCTTAACCCCTCTCCCTCTTTGGGAGGGATGCCAATGCACCCTGACTTATAATTGGAACTGTAACTGTAACTGTAAAGCTAACACTAAAGCTAGGGCTGACGCTAAAGCTAACGCTAAGTACGCTGCTACTGCTTCGCCGCTGCTTCGCTGCTGTCTGCCGCTGTCCTGCTGCTGCCTTGCTGCTGCTGCTGCCCTTCTGCCTGCTTTCTGCTGCTATGTGTGACACTGCTTTGTGTGTGTGTATATTTGTGTGTGTGGCTGTAACCCGCCCCATGATGCGGCAAGTTTTCCCAGGACTGTCAGTCACTCATTAAGACTGCTTGGTGTGTGTGTGTGTGTGTGTGTGTGTGTGTGTGTGTGTGTGTGTGTGTGTGTTTGTGTTTGTGTTTTAAAAGCTGTCAAGGTTTGGTTTAATTGTTTATTTATTTACTTTCTGTTTAAGGGTTGAATATCTGTTACTTGATCAATTTGAGTTGGTGATTTGATATCTCTGGTCAGAGACTCTTTTGTTTCTTTTGCCAGGTTGATTTATTAATCTAATTTAACCCTTTTCAGTTCATTAATTAACCAATGGTTGGCACGCACTATAGAATATTTTTATTTTATTTTGAGCCCTGTAAATTGTGTTTCATCTTTCCTCCTAGTGCTGAAGCCCAACAGTGGTGGTGGTGGTGGTGGTGGTTCTCCTGGGTGGTGGTGCTGTGTGATCCCCTTTTTTAAGATTTTCTTTGTTTGCACATACCTTTTTGTTGTGTGCATGGGGTATTCTCTTTCTTTTGGATGTAACTTCCCCTACCAAACCTTTCCTACAGCCGGTAAGCCTCAGCCTTTTCAGTTGGGCTCACTTCTCCTTTTTTTATTGCTGAACCTTGTGAATATTCTCATTTGTCCAGGTCATCGTTATCCCCAAAGCAATTGCATTCAAAAGCAACTGGACTTGGTTATTTGTCTAGGAAGACGTTTCACCTCTAATCCAAGAGGCTTCATCAGTTCATGTACGCATCTCATCAGGCTGGAACTGGTCCAACTATCTGGTTTGAAAATCCAGGTATTTAACCTTTCCACCAGCGGCCGTCGTTGAAGTGACAGTTGTTGGTGGGAAGTTGCCAGCCGATCAGTTTATCGAGAAATTCATTGATGGTTTGTCGAGATTAAAACAATTAGTATGCAGGCGACCTACCATCTCTCTGCTGGATGCTAGGGCAGAGGCAATTATTTTGGGAGCGAGAGGGATTGCTAGGGGATGTGCGGGCAGTGTGGTGTCCAGACTGCTCCTTCAGTGGCTCATCCACCCCAGGCTTCCGAGCTACAGGAGGTGAAACAAATGCTGAAGCTCCAACAGGAACAGCTTAAGCATCTCACAGAAACTTTTGGTCAGCTGCAGATCAACCAGCAGCGTAACCATTCTCCTTACCGTGGTCCAGTCATCTGTCGGCAGTGTCAGCAGCCTGGCCACTTCGCCAGGGAGGGCAGAGGAAAGTGTGCCCCTCCTCAACCCTTAGGGTCTGCTTCCTTGCGGCCAGCCTCTCATTGAGTTTCAGCTCAGCATTCAGGAAACTAGTGCCCGTGGAACTGCGGAGCCAAAGTTCAAGGGGAGCTGCCACTGGCTCACCTGTCATGTGGGGGGGTGGGAGAGAAGCTAAGCTTATCAGCCCTTGACCACACATGACCTAGATATAGGGGAAGTAAAGGTTCCTTGCTTCCTCCACTGTCAGAGAAAGCTTCTTCCAGCTTTGAGACTTGGGACCATGAGAAACTTCAATCTTGCCATTGGCTACAGCTTCAAGCCGCCAATGGTCTGCCTATCCCATACCTCGGCTACTTGGAACTAGAAGGTGAGTTCTGTGGTAGGACTCTGCCAGGGTGTGGGCTACTGGTGGTCAGGGACCCTCTAGCTGCTGCATCTCCCCCTGCTCTGTGGTGCTGAGTCTGTGGTGCAGGCATTGTAGAGATGCCATCAAGGCTCTCTGACTTCCTTTTTCGACACCATTGGCAAGATTAAGCTGCAAGGCAAGAAAGCTTGCCGTATCTTTGGTGGCACCATGCAGCTTGTTCTAGCCACCTGTTCTGCACAGCAGTCTGCTACTGCTGTGCTCTTTGAGCCCTTAGATAGGGGCCTGCCTGCTGGACTGCTTGCATTCCCAGCTCTAGTGAATGTCGGAAATTCTGATGTGTTGCTTTACCCTTGTACAGAGGTTGGTGCATTGCGTGGGGTTTGTGTTGTAAGCTTACCTTCTGGTGTTAAGGAGGTTCCATCTTATCTGGCCACCATTGCATCCCAGGTGTGGTTCCTACGCTGCAGAATCAAATGGATGCAGTGGATCTATTGTCTTTGTCAGCCAATAAACAGAGGGAAGCCCGACTTCTTCTTTGGAAATATCCTTCTGTCTTTACAGCGCATGATATCCCACTCTTGACGATACTCCCATCCATCAGCGCTATCGGCGTATTCCGCCATCAGAATACAAAGTGGTCAAGGAGCACATCAACCAACTGTTGGGTGGGCAGGACATCAGAGAAAGCTGCAGTCCATTTGCTTGACTGATCGTGCTGCTTAAAAAGAAGGATGGTTGTCTGCGCTTATTTTTAGACTACCAGCACGAGGAAAGAAAAGATCTCTACATTGGAGAAATCACTGTAACTGAAAATACGCATTTCCTTCTCCCTCGGATCAAGGAGTCGCTGGATGCACTCACGGGAGCCAACCGACCTAAGACAGCATTTTGCACTCCTTTCAGACTTTTGAGTGGAATCTTATGCCGTTCGGGTTGTGTAATGCACCCAGCTCTTTCCAGTGGCTCATGTTACAAGTTTTTGGGGATCAGCAATGTCAGTTGATGCTATTGTACCTGGATGACATCATGGTCTTCTCATCCACCTTTCAACAACATCTAGATAGGTTGGAAGTAGTTATGCGGCGGTTACAACAGGGTCTGAAAGCAAAGTTGTCAAAGTGCTCCTTTTTTAAATAGGAGGTGCGTTATTTGGTCCACATTATTTCAGCTGAAGGTGTTTCCACTGACTCGAGCAAGCCTAAGGTGGTAGCCAACTGCCAGCCTCTCACCACCATCTTGGCGCTGTAGCACTTTTTACTTTTCAGAAGCTAGTATGGTTGCTTTGTGGAGGGCTTTGCCAAGTTGGCTGCCCCTCTACATCATCTGGTAGCTAAACTTGTGAGGTCCAAGTCCAGACGGCATGAACCTGTTGTAGAACAGTGGGCAAGAAAACACCAGTGGAGCTTTGAGGCTTTAAAATCTAAGCTTACCTCTGCACCCGTGCAGGCTTACACCGACCTTTCACTTCCATTCATTTTGGAAGTTGACAAAAGCCATGGAGGCCTGGGTGCAGTCATCTCACAAGAGTTTGAGGGAAAGGTGTGGCCCATAGCCTTCGCCAGTCGAAGTTTAAGGCCGACTGCCAGAACCCCGTCAATTATAGCTCCATGAAGCTAGAGTCTTTAGCGCTAAAATGGGCTATTACTGAGAAATTTCGTGAATACTTTCTTGGCCACAAATGCATTGTTTTCACAGACAATAACCTGCTTAGCCACCTGTCGTCAGCTAAGCTTGGAGCCCTGGAACAGCGTTGGGCAGCCTAACTTGCGTCATTTAACTTTGAGATCCGTTACCGCTCTGGCAAGAGTAATACAAATGCGGATGCTTTGTCTCGCTTGCATCGTCCCAGAACCACGGCCCTTGAGGTCATTGCCATTGGTATTTCACTTCCGCAGCCCTTGAAACAGGTTCTCAGGTCAGTGGGCCTGCAGCCTGTCAGGCTGCTGTTTAGGCCTTGCCCCAGCATCTGCCAGCAGATATTGGAAACCGAGCTGATCCTGTTATCCATAAAGTTCTTGTTTTTTGGCAGCAGAAACATTACCCGAATCATGACAATCGTAAGCAGTTCTCTCCACCAGGCTTGGTGCTTCTCAAGCAGTGGGAGCGATTGATTGATTGAACAGACCTGGGTGGTGTACCGGCAAGTCTCTCGCACTGATGGGGGAGAAAAAGTTCTCCAGGTGCTTTTACCAGCTACAATCTGGTTTATGCTGTCCAATGCAACGAGGAATGCAAAGATCTCCACATTGGAGGAACAAAACAACCACTGCATAAACGCATGGCCCGACACAGGAGAGCTAACTCCTCAGGCCTGGACTCTGCTGTCCACTGACATCTCAAGGAGAAAGCCCGCTCCTTTGATGACAACCATGTCCACATTCTGGAAAGAGAGGACAGATGGTTTGAAAGAGGAGTAAAAGAAGCCATCAATGTAATAGTAGAGAAACCACTCCTAAAAGGAGGAGGAGGTCTGAGACACCACCTATCTCCAATTTCCATTGCTGCCTTTTCATCCCTTCCCAGGAGATTCAACAATCTAACCTCAAAGAACAAGTGTTCACAAATGGCCTCCTGTGACTCCAACCGCTGTCGTTATAACCCAGTAGAGCACTAATGAAGTCGAAACCAACTTCCCACCAACAACTGTCGCTCCAACGACAGTCGTTGGCACTTGGAGCCCACAGGGTTCCTGTGACATCATCGGCCTTGTGAAAGGTTAAATACCTGGATCTCCACACCAGATAGTTGGACCAGTCCCAGCCGGGTCAGATGGGTACATGAACTGATGAAGCCTCTTGGATGAGAGTTGAAACATCTTCCTAGACATATAACCAAGTCCAGTTGCTTTTTACTAAAATTGCTTTTTGGGATAATGATGACCTGGACAAATGAGAATATTCACAGGCTTACCAGCTGCTCTGAGGGACAGTGCTCATGGAGGTTCATCAAAATCACGGCCACTGGGGAGTAGGCCAGACTTTGGAATTGCTCAGGCAGTGGTGTTATTGGCCGGGGATGTCATCTAATGTGTAGCGCTGGTGTCAAACTTGTGAGTGGTGCCAAGTGGCTAAATACTCCAGGCCACCCGTTCGTAGCTTCATTGGACATCTGCTTGCTTAAGAGCCTAATGAAATCCTGGCAATGGATTTCATCCTGCTTGAACCAATCAATAACGAGAACGTCTTTGTGCTTACAGATGTTTCCAGCAAATACAACCTTGCCTTACCTCCACACACAGTCTCGGTTCTGGGGGTTGGACCCTATTCTTCTCTGGAGTTGCCCAGGGTGTGAGCAGCCGGGCGGGTGTGGGGATACTCACAAACCCCCGGCTGAGCGCCGCAGTGTTGAAGTTCACCCTGGTGGACGAGAGGGTCGCCTCCTTACGCCTGCGGGTGGTAGGGGGGAAACTCTGACTGTTGTTTGTGCATATGCACCGGACAGCAATTCAGAGTATTCGGCCTTCTTGGAGACCCTGAATGGAGTCCTGCATGGGGCTCCAATAGGGGACTCCGTAGTTCTGCTGGGAGACTTCAACGCCCACGTGGGCAATGATGGAGACACCTGGAGAAGCATGATTGGGAGGAACGGCCTCCCTGATCTAAATCCGAGCGGTCGTCTGTTATTAGACTTCTGTGCTGGTCACGGATTGTCTATAACTAACACCATGTTCGAACATAAGGATGCTCAAGTGTACGTGGTACCAGAGCACCGTAGGCCAAAGGTCGATGATCGATTTTGTGATCGTATCATCTGATCTGAGGCTGTATGTTTTGGACACTCCAGTGAAGAGAGGCGCAGAGCTGTAAGCTGATCACCATCTGGTGATGAGTTGGGTCAGAGGATAGGGGAAGATTCTGGACAGACCAGGTAAGCCCAAGCGAGTAGTGCAGGTGAACTGGGAACGTCCGGCGGAGGCCCCTGTCCGAGAGATCTTCAGCTCACACCTCTTCTGGCATCCCTGTGGAGGTTGGGGGCATTGAACTGGAGTGGGCAATGTTCAAAGCTTCCATTGCTGAAGCTGCAGCGGTGAGCTGTGGCCTCGAGGTCTTAGGTGCCTCAAGGGGCGGTTACCCTCGAACACCGTGGTGGACACCGGTGGTCAGGGAAGATCTCCAACTGAAGAAGGACGCCTTCCGGGATATGTTATCCCAGA
The DNA here is from genome assembly GCF_963691815.1 of Echiichthys vipera. NCBI lineage: Eukaryota > Metazoa > Chordata > Actinopteri > Perciformes > Trachinidae > Echiichthys > Echiichthys vipera. Next base: position 30,375,288 of record NC_139837.1, read on the forward strand.
AGACTCCGGAGGCAGTTGCAAGGTACCGACGGGCCAGAAGGGCTACAGCCTCTGCTGTGTCAGAGGCAAAGCAGCGGGTGACTTCGGAGAAGTCATGGAGAAGGACTTTTGGGTGGCACCAAGGTGCTTCTGAAAACCATTCGACATCTCAGGAGGAGGAAACGGGGAACCGTCCAAGCTGTATACTGTAAGGATGGGACGCTGGTGACCTCAGCTGATGAAGTAATCGGGCGGGGGAAGGAGCACTTTGAGAAACTCCTTAATCACACTAACACGCCCTCTTTTGTAAAGGCAGAGCTGGAGACTGATGGGGAATCATTGTCAATATCTCTGGCGGAAGTCACTGAGGTAGTCAAACAACTCCACAGTGGCAAAGCCCCAGGGATTGATAAGATTCATCCAGAAATGCTGAAAGCTTTAGGTTGGGAGGGGCTGTCTTGGTTGACACGTCTCTTCAACATTGCGTGGAAGTCTGGGACAGTGCCAAGGGAGTGGCAGACCGGGGTGGTGGTTCCCTTATTTAAAAAGGGGGATCAGAGGGTGTGTGCCAATTACAGGGGTATCACACTACTCAGCCTCCCTGGTAAAGTCTACTCCAAGGGGCTGGAAGGGAGGGTTTGTCCTTTAGTCGAACCTCAGATTGAAGAGGAATGCCGATTCCGTCCTGGACATGGAACAACGGACCAGCTCTCCACTCTCGCAAGGATCCTGGAGGGGGCGGGAGTATGCCCATCCACTCTACATGTGCTTTGTGGATCTGCAGAAGGCATATGACCGGGTCCCTCGGGAGATACTGTGGGAGGTGCTGCGGGAGTATGGGGTGAGGGGGTCACTTCTGTGGCCCATCCAATCTCTGTACACCCACAGCGAGAGCTGTGTCCGGATCCTCAGCAGTAAGTCAGATTCGTTCCAGGTGGGGGTTGGCCTCTGCCAGGGGTGCGCTTGCGATGACGTGGTCCTGATGGCATCGTCGGTCAGTGACCTTCAGCACTCACTGGATTGGTTCGCAGCCGAGAGTGAAATGGCTGGGATGAGGATCAGCACCTCTAAATCAGAGGCCATGGCTCTCAGCAGGAAACCGGTGGATTGTTTACTCCAGATAGGGAATGAGTCCTTACCCCAAGTGAAGGAGTTCAAGTACCTCGGGATCATGTTCACGAGTGAGGGGACGATGGAGCTTGAGTTTGGCCGGAGAATCGGAGCAGCGGGGGCGGTGTTGCAGTCGCTCCACCGCACCGTTGTGACGAAAAGAGAGCTGAGCCGGAAGGCAAAGCTCTCGATCTGCCAGTTAATCTTCGTTCCTACCCTCACCTATGGTCATGAAAGTCAAGACCGAAAGAATGAGGTTGCGGATACAAGCGGCCAAAATGGGTTTTCTCAGGAGGGTGGCTGGAGTCTCCCTTAGAGATAGGGTGATAAGTTCAGCCATCCGTGAGGAACTCGGAGTAGAGCCGCTGCTCCTTTGCGTTGAAAGGAGCCAGTTGAGGTGATTCGGGACTTTAGTTCGGATGCCCCCTGGGCGTCTCCCTAGGGAGGTGGTCCAGGCACGTCCAGCTGGGAGGAGGCCTCGGGGAAGACCCAGGACTAGGTGGAGAGATTATTTCTCCACACTGGCCTGGGAACGCCTCGGGATCCCCCAGTTAGAGCTGGTTAATGTGGCCCGGGAAAGGGAAGTTTGGGCTCCCCTGCCAAAGCTGCTGCCCCCGCTACCCGACCCCGGAAAAGCGGTTGAAGATGAGATGAGATGAGATGAGATCTATGGTTTGAGAATACAATCTATAGTCATTTTAATTATTTTCATGTCAATACTATCACTGTCCTTTGATATCTTGTTTTTAAGTTTGTGAACATCAGCTAATATTTCATTCTCTGTAACATCGGCTAAATAGCAACAAGGCGAAAAATTTGAAAAGTGAAAATTACCAGGTTAAGTGAAGTTGCTTGAGTTTAATCCCCGTGGTCTAGAAGTCACATCGTGTCTGTAAACGTTAAATGGGGATTTCTCCGAGGCTCCCTCTACTTTGTTCTTTACCTTTGACGACGACCATACTCCAAGGAGACGGTTTGTCTCCCCCACCGACGACCACTGCTTGGATTTTGCATCCATAGTTAATGTTAATACTAGGAGGTTATATCATGTTATATTGTGTGGTTATATATTGTGTCACGATAACCGCCCCCAGCCCCCGACGTCATAGTCATGGGGCCATTTCCATGGAAACAGACCACACACACACACACACACACACACACACTCTTCCGTTTTTCTCCCCACGGAAAGGGCAACCCGGTGCACAAAGGATACTACTCAGTCTTCCACTTTTTGTTTGTTTTATTCCTTGTTTATTTTATTCCTTAAAAGGGGAAAGCAGGTAATAAACCTGAAATATAAGGATTGCAACATTTTACTTTTCATGCAAAACACAAACATCACCTCTCACCACAATAGCCCAATAACAATAAGCAATAATAATTAATAAATATCAACCCATTTCCATAACAAATATCACCAAATATTTATCAGCTAGTGATAGCATAATAAATATCATATGTATTAATTAAGAATTAGAAATATATAATAATAATAATACATAATTATTTCATGTACACGCTTGATATGTCAAATATTATACACCATATTCAAATCCTACTGAAAGGCCTATGGAAAACAGCATTTAGTCTTTCTCTATAAGAAACTACAGCTCCCAAGATGCCCCGCGGCAAATCAGGAAGTACAGCACTACGTCAAACAGCGGTCCCTGAGATTCATTCATTCATTTACAAAGCTAAAGAAAACAAACATGGATGGACACGGATGAGACAGCAACGTTTAAGTCCGAGTGTTAGCTTTATGTCCCACAGCTTCGCCATTTCGTTAACTTTTATAACTTTCATAACTGCTTGAATCTACCGGAGTAACTTTACCGTACAACAAGCGGGAGCGGACGTAAACAGTGCAACGATACAGCATGGTAGCAGACAACATCAGCGTACAACATGAAAACAGACAACATAACGCGTACAACATGAAAGCAGGCAAGCAAACAAACAATTAACAGAGCTTACCAAGTGGCTGCACACCGGGTTGAATCACGTTCAAAGAAAACTAATTTCGCTCTTCCTTTTCACAGGGTAAACACCGGTCACATGGACCCGCAGTGCACTCCTCTCTTAAAGAGGCACTACACTATTTGGCCTTTCAAACCCGTTTATCAATGAGTGTTACTTACAGCATTTTTTAGCTCTGGTTTAATGTAAACATTTAATTGAATTGTAAATTAGAAATAACAAAACTATCTATAACAAAACTCCACAGAAAACACAACACCTCCCACTTAAGTTCCTGATCTTATGATCTAGGAAACTTACCAAAATCACTCAAAGACCCCTCTTAGTGACACCTTTTTTTTTTTTTTTTGTAGCTTTGCACAATGTCCACAAGTAAATGTAAGTGTCCAATGTCCAAGTCAATCACATCCCTTTGGCAGTTGTGTGGTGCGCTGCCAAGGGATGTGCTGGTTCTTACACCAAAGTGATGGGCATTGTGGCAGCGCTAGGCTTACACCAGCCAGCCAACAAGCGTAAGAGCGGTGACTGGGGTTTGGGTAGGAGTGTGTGCGTGACAGTGGTGTGCAAAATGAGAAGGGCTCAGGAAGATGCAAGTGTCATGGCAGCTGGGGTGGATGAGTTTGGTCCTCAACCGGGAGAAGGACCACCAGCCTTCTCACGTCTCTTCTAAGAACTGCCTTGGGCAGTGAAGAACTCTTCTTTCGGCCACCTGCCAAGAGAACAGGAAGGCCAGCACAAGTTGCGATGTCGGCATCCCTGACGATCCCTTTACTGTCGGGGTAGACTGTCAGGATCCGGCCCAGACGAAACTGACCTCTCAGAGCGTTTGGGTCAGCAATCCAGACGATGTCGCCGACCTGGACGTTCCTCTCTGTCCGGTGCCACTTATGTCGAACGAACAGATTTGGGCCAGCTAGCTCTCTCCACTTTGCCCAGAACCGGTCCACTCCGATTTGAATAGCCCTTAGTCGGCGCCAGGGATGGATCTCTCGGTCAAGCCCGCTGGTGTCTCCTCCAAGCGAGGTTCGACCCAGTACTAGGGAGTTGGGAGTTAGATACTCAACTGAGTCTTCCTGTTCTCTGGCATCAATTGGGCGTTCGTTTGTCAGGTTGGCTGCCTGATAGAACAGAGTTTGGAGTTCTCCCCATGTGAGAGACCCTGTAGCTCCTCCGAGGCTCGTGAGTGCCCTCTTCAAAGGCTTTACAGCAGCCTCCGCGGCTCCATTCCTGTGGGGTGCATCTGCAGGGTGAAATTCCCACTTCCACTCGGTCCCGTTCTTGGCGGCTACATCTTCCATAGAAGCAGCCTGCAAGCAAGCCAGATGTTTATGCAGCTCACACAGAGCCTGCTTGGCGCCAACAAAGTTAGTGCCTCTATCGGACCATAATTTTCTCGGATGCCCCCTCAGAGCAACAAAGCGGGAGTAAGCTTGGAGGAAGCTTTCTGCCGACTGGTCATCGGTGAGGTCCGCATGGACTGCTCTCGAGGCCATACAACAGTAAACAATGCCCCAGACCTTCTTGCTTATCCTTCGTTTAACAGCATCTTTTACCTCGAAGGGGCCAAAAAGATCGAGGGTTGTATACTCAAATGGGCTTGCCCTTTTAGTACGCTCATGGGGGAGATTACTCATTATTTGCTGGCACATCGCAGCTCTTTGCTTTCTGCAGGTGACACAGTTGTTCAGCACCTTTTTAACCGTTCTTCGTCCCTGCACAATCCAGGCTTTCCTTCTTGTCCGTAGAAGGGTAGAGGCGACACCTTCATGGTTTTCTTCATGTGCCTCCCTAGCCAGTAGGGTTGCCAGCCACGACTGGCATGGGATTAGTGGTACAGACACCCTGTCCTCATCCCAGCATTGGATTCTTCCTCCGCAGAGCAAAAGTCCCGTCTTCTCCTCCTTCTGAACCACCAAGCGATCCAGGGTTGTGTCGCGGAATTCGACACCGTCTTGAGCTGCAAGAGCTAGATCTTTGAAAGCCGATGCTCTTTCTTTCACAGACAGGTATGGCTTTTCCTCCCACTTCGACTGAACTGGGGCCTGGCTGTTGCCACCCAGCCAGAGTTCCACTGCTCGTCTCATCCAGGCGATGGTCCCGCATAAGCGTGCCAGTGAACTGAACCCTCGGGGATCCACAAGGCGCACAAGCTTAACACTGGTTGGGCCTGACCATTTCTTGAGCTGAGCTCCCGCTGTGACCAGGGCCGAGAACGCTTTCCTCCGAAGTCCTCCGATCTCTTCAGCGACAGAGGGGTTAATCTCTCTGGCAGTTTTCACGGGCCAATCTGATTCAGGCGATTTCAAAAATCCAGGGCCTTCCTGCCAGACCGATCCCTCTGCAAGCTCCTCAGGGGATGCTCCCCTTGTGATGAGGTCGGCGATATTCTCTTTTCCTTCGACCCACCTCCAATTATCCACTGGTCCCGCCTTTTGGATTTCTCCAATCCGGTTTGCAAAAAATGTCTGATAGCCATAGCTATCCTTCTGGATGGCTCCCAGGTTTGTCTGGCTATCGACAAAATGGATCCACCGATCAACCTTGATGTGGCAGTGCTTCTCAAAGTATGTCTTCAAGCGGATAGCGAAGACAGCCCCGCACAGTTCTGCTTTAATGGCATCTCCTTTCTGGTCTAGCGGGGTGAGCTTTGCCTTTGATTCAACTAGTTTCACTATGACTCCATCTTTTTCCGTCTCCCACCGAAGGTAAAGAACGGCTCCATAGGAAGCTTCGCTGCCATCGGAAAACGTGATCCCCATCGGGCGGCCTATGGCTCCATGGGGTGTGAGGCTCCTTTCGAATCTGACTTGGCCAAGCCTCACATACTGCTCGAAGAGTTTTATTGCAGCAGCTCGAAGACATGGGGAGAGAGGATCATCCCAGGTGTCCTTGGAGTGACGGTTTCTACCTGCTTCCTGAAAGGACTCCCTTATGAGCATCACTCCTCGTTGCTTGGCAGGTGAGGCCAGGCCGATGGGGTCATAGAACCCTGCGATCTGACTCAGCAGCATGCGCCGGGTGAGAGGGTCAGGGGTGCTGTCTTTGATCTCATCCTCCCTTAGATCTAGCCCGGTCCTCATCTTCCCTCGCCTCTTTGAAAAGTTCACCGACGTCAGCACACGAAGTTTGTCTAATTCAGGTTCATATCCCACTCCCAATGCCTTATTCTATTCATCCCGCATTTGGTTGGGGAGTATCAGGGTTTTGGGCTTTGTTGACCCAATCTTGCTGGGGTCAGTGGACTTTTCACTCCTCCCACTTTGGCCTGTCAGGACCCAGGGCTTGAGGGAGAAGCCGCCTGCTTTTAGGATCTTTTCCACTCCTTTGGTCAGTTTAATCAGGGTTTGGAGGTCATTATGTGATGTCAATATATCGTCCACATAGCAGTCCTCAGCTAGAATTCGGCGTTCTGCAACCATGGATGCGAACTGGGGCAGGTTTGCTGTCTCCCTCATTGCAACCTGAGCGATGCATCCGGCAGGCTTGTCGCCGATGTTGACCCTGACGACGGCAAACACACTGATTTCATCTTCAGGGTCATCCCTCCAGAGGAATCGGTGGAGGTGTACTTCCTCGTCCTTCAGCCACACTGAATTATACATTTTTTTAACATCTCCAAGAGCAGCGTATAATCTGCTCCTGAATCTCAGGAGGACACCTCGGATTGGGTTGAGGACATCAGGGCCTTTGTGCAGGAGGTTGTTCAGGCTCAACCCTTTAAACTCCTGGCTACTGTTCCAGACTATCCTTACTGGTGTGGAGCTAGAATGAGGATTTGGGGCGACCAAATGGCTGATGTACCAGATTGGCCCGGTCCAGTCCTCGATCTCTTCTTTTGAGAGCTTGATGGCTGCTCCTCTTGATACCATCTCACGGATCTGCTCTCCATATGCTGCTTTCCATACAGGTTCTCTTGCCAGTCGAGCCTCTGTGTTACGGAAGGTTGCTTCTACTGCTCGGCGGTTATCTGGCAGAATCGCTGGGCTGGCCTTCCATGGATAGGCTGCATCCCAGTGTGGGGCGTCGCTGTGTTTGTCCGCTAGCACATAAGAGAGGCAGTCTTTTATCTTCTCTAAGTCCCTTTCTTCTCCAAGGGTCATCTCTTTGCCTCCCGGGGGACACTTGCTGCACTTGCAGCTCCCACATTTCGGGTCACATGCTGCTCCAATACTATCCCACTTGAACCACTCAAACACCTCCTTATTTGTGGCAGTGGTGCTACTGAAGGTTACTTCTTCCATCCTCGTTGGGTCTCCCTCACTCAGGTCTATGGTGTCTACAAGGACCTCCTTGTACACTCTTGAGGATGTTCTCATGGACCTTGCAAAGTGAGTTTCGGACTGGTGCAGCATTAGGTCGACCGCTTCGAAGAGATCAGGGTGAGTGCCGCCAACGGTTTTGCCCAGTGGGCCGTCCCAGAGGACTAGATCTCCCTCCATCTTAAATGGCTGTGGAACTAGGCGACCTTCCCTGTGGCTAATCAGAAGATCGATGTTCTCAGGACGGACCAGCTCTTCTGCAGTGACACCAGGAAAGATTCTTTGCAGTTGCTGTGGAGTGACAGGCTGATTTATCTCTGCGATACTCTCCAGGCCATAGCAGAGCAGTTTATGTTCCGCTACCGCCCCCTTGGCTGTCTTCACTCTTAGTCGCAGGGAGTACCTCTTGGCTGTGACGGTCTTTTTCATTCCACCTATTCCATGAACTATTAACCTGATGCTCTCACCAATCAGTCCAAGTCGCTGAGCAGCGTTGTTTGTTATATAGTTGGTGTCAGAGGCAAGGTCAATAAGAGTGCCGATCAGCTGGCCTGAATTAGTTGTTACTTCTAGCAACATCATTATCACTGGGTACTCTTTCAGTCCACTTCCAGCAGTGCAGATCGTAGTTGAGGCTTTGTTGGAAAATGCCTTCCTGAATTCAGCTCTTAGTTCCGGGTTGACTTTCGCCAGGAGCTCTTCTTGCTGGCTGGTCAGCCCAAGACCTCTTCTCTCCACCCTTTTGGCACCTTGCTCCTCGCTGCCAGCGTTTTTCTCTTGAGCGATGGACTTGGAGCAAAGCAGATAGTGGTGAGGCTCTTCTTTGCGGCAGTCCATTTTACTACAGAGAAACTTTGGGTTGCAACGGCCATCCTTTAGGTGGAAGCACAGGCATCCATTACATATGCTATGGGTCTTTAGATGAGCCTTTCTCCTCTGGAGATCCATCTCCCTAAAGGCTTTACAGGCAAACAGCCTGCCAGCGTGTGTTTCATCGGCACAGGCAGTGCATGAGCCCAAGCGTGGCTTCGACTGAGGCCCTCTTTGGCCTGAGGTGGCTTTGGAGAACGCCTTCTTGACTCCTCTTTCTGGCTTGTCTGTTGGGCCTTTCACTGAGGAGCACCCTTCTCCAGGACTTGCCTCCAGCAGATCCAGCTCCTCCAGGATTGCCTCCTGCTTTTTCAGGAAGCGCAGTAAACAGTCAAAGTGGTTAGGTGGAGCAAAACCATTCACAGAATTCTTAGACTTGTGTGCAATCCATTTTTCTTTCAGAGAGTTTGGGAGCTTGCTTTCAAGGGACTGAGCTACCCAACGGTTCTTTATAACATCCTCTTCTCCCAGGACCACGAGGTTGCTAAGGGCCCGCTCCACAGCCTGGATCAGCTCAATTGCTTTCCTGGGGTTGTTTCCCTTTACTGGGGGTAGGCTCTGAACCTCCTCAGATATTTTAAGGACAATTTTCGCCTTGTTTCCAAAACGGTTGTCGAGGCGCCTGAACATTTCATCCGCCATCGCGCAGCTGGATAGAACCAGGTCTTTTTTCACCCTGTCGCTGAGACTTGCTAGGAGGTGGAACCTTGTAACACCAGCCGTCCTCTGTGGATTTCCCAGCTGTTCCAGCTCCTCCCACTCAGCTTTCCACCGGTAGAAGTCGGTCATGTCTCCTGAGAACGTGGGCAGGCGCGTTCTTTCAAGACTGATCTGCGGTCTGAAGCCATACACCCCTGGATGTGTGCCAGGGATTGCTTGTGGTGGTGCATATGGGAGGTTCGGGAATACAGATGCCTGTGGACCGGTGGGATTCTCGCCAGACTCACTGTGTTCTCCATCAGCACTTGCTTCTTCAACCTTTGCTCCCCCGTTAAGCTCTTCTGTCCGCTTCAACTTTTGCCAGCTCTGCACCCAGTCATGCAGTCTGTTTCCCAGTTTGTATAGCTGCTGCTTGTACACTGTTGTATTGGCCCCAGAGACAAGATTTTCCCATTCAAGTACCTTCCGCTCAAGCATGTTGATCCTCTCCATCAGGATCTCTCTCAGGACTTGACAGTCTTCCTCCGGCAACTCCTTCACGTCTGTGTTCTCAACCTCTGCACATTTCTCCTCTGCACCGTCAGTGTACAGTTTTAGATCGACATAGGCGAATTTGGACCATAATGTCTCCTTAGCGAGCTGGAGTGTATCTGTATATAAAGCAAGGCACTTCTTCGTTTTCTCCCTTGCATGAGCCGCTTCTTCCTCATTTTCCACTTCTTCCAGAGCATCAGCATATTCGAGACCAGCATCGTGCACTCTTCCAAAGTCCACACCAAGTGCTCTGATCTCGTCGATAAGTGCCCTTTTTTCTAGAAGATCCACAGTGAGGGACAGCTTATTGGCTCTCTTGCTGAAGAGGGTTTGTGCTGTTGAGCGTTTTCCTTTCAGAGCCACTAATTCTGCCAACTCCATTTTCCTTCTCCCGAACTGACCAAGGCGCTGTCAAACAGAGGGGTCTATTCGGCCTATTCCTCTTCCGGTGCCCCTTCACAGGTCAACGCTGATAGGATAGTGGCAGACTTGGCTTGACACGCTCAGAACCGTTGGTTTATTACTGTTCCGTTTTTCTCCCCACGGAAAGGGCAACCCGGTGCACAAAGGATACTACTCAGTCTTCCACTTTGTTTGTTTTATTCGTTGTTTATTTTATTCCTTAAAAGGGGAAAGCAGGTAATAAACCTGAAATATAAGGATTGCAACATTTTACTTTTCATGCAAAACACAAACATCACCTCTCACGACAATAGCCCAATAACAATAAGCAATAATAATTAATAAATATCAACCCATTTCCATAACAAATATCACCAAATATTTATCAGCTAGTGATAGCATAATAAATATCATATGTATTAATTAAGAATTAGAAATATATAATAATAATAATACATAATTATTTCATGTACACGCTTGATATGTCAAATATTATGCACCATATTCAAATCCTACTGAAAGGCCTATGGAAAACAGCATTTAGTCTTTCTCTATAAGAAACTACAGCTCCCAAGGTGCCCCGCGGTAAATCAGGAAGTACAGCACTACGTCAAACAGCGGTCCCTGAGATTCATTCATTCATTTACAAAGCTAAAGAAAACAAACATGGATGGACACGGATGAGACAGCAACGTTTAAGTCCGAGTGTTAGCTTTATGTCCCACAGCTTCGGCATTTCGTTAACTTTTATAACTTTCATAATTGCTTGAATCTACCGGAGTAACTTTACCGTACAACAAGCGGGAGCGGACGTAAACAGTGCAACGATACAGCATGGTAGCAGACAACATCAGCGTACAACATGAAAACAGACAACATAACGCGTACAACATGAAAACAGGCAAGCAAACAAACAATTAACAGAGCTTACCAAGTGGCTGCACACCGGGTTGAATCACGTTCAAAGAAAACTAATTTCGCTCTTCCTTTTCACAGGGTAAACACCGGTCACATGGACCCGCAGTGCACTCCTCTCTTAAAGAGGCACTACACTATTTGGCCTTTCAAACCCGTTTATCAATGAGTGTTACTTACAGCATTTTTTAGCTCTGGTTTAATGTAAACATTTAATTGGATTGTAAATTAGAAATAACAAAACTATCTATAACAAAACTCCACAGAAAACACAACACACAATAATATTGTGTAATTATTATAACCTTTTCGGTGAAAATATTCAAATAATTTTTATGTGTAAAATAATTTTGTCAGATAGGATTTTTTTGCTTTTTATATAGATACTTCTATACTTTCAAACATGTAAACTGTTTTGAATTGTCAGGCACTCTTAAAAATTTGAACTTTTATTTTTATTATGTTTCTTATCATTCATAGTAAACTATAAACTGTAAACTTATCATTCTTAGTAAACTGAGAGGTGTCCTGGTTTTTTGTCTTGTGTCAATTATTTTGAAAATAGATCTTCCTCTAGTTTCAGGTCACATGCCCTTCCTCCTGTGTCACTGGTCTGCTGTGTTCCCTGATCACCTGATTTTGTCTACCTGTGTCATCCTCCTTCATCTGTATATAGTCCTCGTCTTCCCGCCCCGACTTCACCTCCTCTCCCCGGAGCCGGATGCAAGTCGGCACCTCTGACTCCGTACACTGGAGCCCCCGGTTTGTGCAAGGCTTTTTTAATGACTGTTCTATTCACTATAAGATGATGCCTAATGCATTGACCCACTGACCGGTTCAAGATTACATTCATGATTTCCTACCTTGCTGACAGAGCTAAGGCATGGGCTTCCGCTGAGTGGGGACGGGGCTCGCCACTCTGCAATTATTTCACAGACTTTCAAGCTGCCCTAACTAAGACTTTTGACCCGGTGTCCTCCAGCAGGGAAAAGGCACAAGAACTGACCCGTTTAAAGCAGGGCAGCGGTTCCGTTTGCGACTACGCCGTCCGCTTCCACACCCTAGCAGCGAGGGGAGGTGGGGTCACATGGCGCTTTATGTTGTTTTTCTGAAAGGGCTCACTGCCTCCATACAGGACCTCCTCATTCCCCTGGACCTTCCCGACGACCTAGATGCCCTCTTTGCACTCGCCATCAGGACAGACAACCGGCTTGCCCAGCTCAAGCTACAGCGAGGGGGAGGGTCGGCTGCTGCAGGGAGAACCACCCATCCTTCTGCACCTAGCTGGTCAACCACCCAGCGTTCTTCACGGGAGCCGCTACCTCATCTCCGCATTGATCGTGCAGCTGAGAAGAGCCCGACTGACCCCAGAGGAGCGTCGAAAGCGGCTGATGGAGGGGAGATGTTTTTACTGTGGAGAAGGTGACCATCGTGTCTCTTCATGTCTGGCCAAGGGATCCCAGGGGGTGAGTTGTGCTCCGGCGGCAAGCCAGAGGCCCCGCCCCCTCACCAAAGTCACAGTAATTCACCACACGGCCACAGATATAGAGGCGCTAATCAACTCGGGGACAGACGAGAGTCTGATGGACTGGGGCTTAGCTAGGAAGCTAGGACTCAAATCTGAACTGCTAGCCAGACCAATAAGAGCCAGGGCACTGAATGGTAAGGAGCGCTTCACTATCACACACATCAGCGAACCTGTCCAAATTAACACCAGGAACACATTCGTCCATATCTAATCACTTCATCCTCTCATACTCTTGTCTTGGGACATCCATGGCTGTGTCAGCAAAACCCTCATGTTGACTGGCAAACAGGGAAGATCAGAGAGTGGGGAAAGGAATGCACCGCAAACTGTGTTAAGAAAAGTCAAGAAGATTAATCTTTTTTCTGCCAATCCTGCCACAGACCCAGAATTTACAGACCTGAACTCTGTTCCCTCCTGTTATCACCACCTTGGACAAGTCTTCAACAAGACAAAGGCCCTCCTCACCGATCATATGACTGCTCCATAGTCCTGCTACCCACTGCAACTATTCCCAAGGGACGCCTGTACTCCGTCTCTGGTCCAGAAAGGGCCGCAATAAGCACCTACATCTCGGCCTCACTAGAAGCGGGTTTAATTCGTCCATCCTCATCTCCAGCACAGGCAGGGTTTTTCTTTGTTTAGAAGAAAGACGGGTCCCTAAGACCCTGCATCGACTATAGCCCACTGAATAGGCCCACACCTCACTGCTTTCATCTCATCCGGAAGTAAAAAGTACAATGTTTGTGATCTCCCGGCGGTTCTGGTGGCTGTCCATGGAGTCGGAGGTCCGGGAGTACATAGAAGCGTGTTCGGTCTGTGCCGAATAGGACTTCATCCAGGTCCCGAATGGGTCTTCTCTGGCCGCTCCCCATCCCTTCAAAACCATGGTCAGACATCTCTGTGGACTTTGTCACGGGTCTCCCGGTCTCGCAAGGTAACACTACTGTACTAACTGTTGTCGTCAAATTTTCTAAGATGGTCAGGTTCATCGCTGTGCCAAAACTACCATCCGCCAAGGAGACGGCGGAGATCATGATGACTAATGTTTTCCGAGTTCATGGGTTTTCCAAGGACATTGTTTCAGGCCGGGGGCCTCAGTTTGTATCCCAGTTCTGGAAGGAGTTCTACCGACTCATTGGGGCCGAGGCAAGCCTGACCTCGGGATACCACCTGGAAGCGAACGGCCAGACAGAACGCCTTAACCAGCAGCTGGAAACAGGCCTTCCGGTGTGTGGTGTGCCAGAATCCCTCAATATGTAGCAAACACCTGGTCTGGGTGCTAGCCAAGAAAAGCACCTTAGTTCCGGCCGCCACTTCCCCACCCCCACCAGAGGTGATCGAGTCTACCGAGCTTGCTGGCGGTACGCAACCGGAGCCGGGGCAGTACAATACAATGTATTTTAAAATAGAAAGGTCTACAAGAAGGAGTCAGCAGAGACGTCTCACAGCTATCAAGGGGAATTTATTGAATCAAAGTCAACACACTCTCATCACAGAATTCCAAATCCTAAATTCAAAATTCCAAGTGTCTCTTAACAGAACTTCCCCTCTTATACTGAGGTTTGTGTACTGACAACGTTCACAACTCCCATCAGGTCTTTCCAATACACACTCATACATTTACCATCTACTTTGTGTCCAGACGTCGTCATGCCCAAATATAGTTCTATTATTCTCTAAACAGAATGTGTGCTTATCAGGCCTATGTCCCAAGTACACTGTGACCTTGTCCTGTTATTCACTTTCTCAATCATGTTTTCTTCCACATGTCATCCTCCCTTATGTGTATATAGTCCCTGTCTTGTTGCCAGAGTATATCGTCTCGTTGTGTACCTCCAGCCATTACCACAGCCGTGTCTGTCAGAAATAAAGCCTGCTTTTTTTGTACCCTGACTGCCCCTGAGTCCTCATTTCGCCTAGTCCTAACAGTAAACAATTCCTGGCATTTATTGGGAGCTGACTGAAATTTCCAGTTGGTTGGGCCACAGCAATTTACTGAGACGATAATTGCGACAAATCCCACTTTTCATGCAGTGTGTCCTGCTGCTGCCCTGTGGAGGACTAAACATGACTTAAGTATAAAAAAATGAATTAATAAATGCATAAATAAATACATCAATAAATAAATGCATGAATAAATGAATAAACAAATGCATCAATACATGTATAAATAAATGAATAAAATAATAAATAAATGACTAAAACAATAAATAAATGCTTTATATTTATTTCTACATTTCTGTTCACCTACATTTATTTTTTCTTGTATTTCTGTGTCAATATGTTAATGAGGTAGGAGGTCCTAACCTCAGTCAACAGCATGATTGGTAACAGGAGTGTGCTTGATTCAGGTCCACTACTTCTGCCTTACGAGCGGCGCTGATTCATGTACAGCAATGTTGTTAGCTAGCGCCCGTTCAGCTAGCCGTTAGGTGCAGTTGTTGACATTTGCTATTCATGTAGGTCTGGTTTAGTAATTTTTTGTATGAGTGATTGCGATTGAATTACGATCATTAGCGAATGATTTAGAGGACCATGCAACCTACGACTATGTTCAGTTTCGTCTGGATAGATTGGTGGATGACTTGGCTCAGTTCAATGCTGATATGGATACGGAAATCCATGTGTTCCGTGTTAAACAGTCTTGAAGAAGTCGCCTGCCAACTTTACATCCTGTCAGACATAGAAGAAGGGACCCTTGGACGTCCGTCGTACAATATACCCCCCACTTTGATCGAAGCACACCTACTCTGGGGACACACTGCCGAGAAAATAGCACAGGTGTTCGGACTGTGCGAGAGAACAATTCATCGTATGATGGCACAGCACGGAATATTTAAAATTAGTCTGGTTTCCCGTTTATCTTCTTTTAAAGGTGGCAATATCTGTTCACAGAGATATTTAACCAGCTAGTGTTTATTGATGCTAACGTTGCTCACCTTATCTCCAAATACCACTGGGAAATATACTGTTAATCTTATAAAGTATAACGTTAGGTGCGCATATTTTTGTATGAATTGTACATCATCATAGAGCATGTATCCCTACAATAATATGTCTCCTTGCACTGCTCTTTAACCCGAATTTAAGTCAACTAAACATTAACTAATGATATGTTAATGTTATATGTTTCAATGATAGGTGGACTGGTGACTAACTTGCTCAGGCAGCTAACGAAAGACCAACAGACTCCTTGTGATCAATGGGTTTTGTTTGTACTGTGAGATAGGTGACATTTATTTGTTGCCGCGTGACTTTTTTTCATGATATTTTTGATTGACAATCTATTAACTCCAATAGAGGACCTCAATCTGGATGAAACTGTGACCCAAATTCTGCAGCAGCATCCCATGTCCGGATACAAAATGATGGTTGGGCACCCGAATGCACAAGGCCTACGCATACAAAGTAAGGAATTAGTCATTAGCCATTCATTTGTTCAGGGGTTATTTTATGTTGGGATTTGGTCTACTGATTTACTCACAATATGAGGAAGCTGTTTCATTTAGTGCTATTCTAAAGTTTATTCTGGATTTGTGAATTCACTGCCAGATTGGGGAATGCTTTACTTTTTTTTCAGAACACCATATCTGTGCATTGTTTTGCCTATTATAGGACAGCGTGTCCAGGAATCTATGCGGCAAGTGAATCCTGGTGGAGTTTTAATGCGCACCCTTCAGCTGAACCCAAGAAGGCGCAGGAAGTACTCTGTTAGAGCATCGAACAGTTTATGGCACATTGATGTAAATCATAAACTAATAAGGTATCGAAAAACATTAACCATCTCAAGCGTCTACTTCATTGTAGATTTTACTACTGTAAGCTATTTACTACCCAGTTTGGTGTATATCCAGTATGCTCTGTGTAAATCTGGCCTAAACATGCACATACAGAGATGCATGATGCAGGTAGTAGTACTGATCCTTATCTGTTATCATACATATTTTTTTCAGATGGCAAATTGTTGGGAATGGTGGGATTGACGGCTTTAGTCGTTTGATTGTACACTTGAGTGCCGCCACCAACAATCGTGCAGCAACTGTCCTAAAAAGCTTTCTGGAAGCTGTCAATGTCTATGGTGTACCATCACGTGTGAGGTCAGATAAAGGCGGAGAAAATGTTGATGTTGCTAACTACATGGTGGCTAATAGAGGACTGAACAGGGATTCACACATTGCTGGCAGGAGTAACCATAACCAAAGGTAGCATAATTTTCCATTCAAACATCTATCAAAAAAACACTTTGTAAAAGGTGGCAACAACCAGTCATCGCTGCAACTGTGGACTCGCCATGAGCATGGGATGCAGCAGGGCCCCGTACAGGTTTGAACAAGGAGCAGGAATTTAGAGAGAAAATAATACACCTTAGCTCTCGATATTAATGGATTGGATCTTGGAAATTGTAGTAAAGCTCTTTCTGATACCATAGCTGTTTTCGGGCATATATACAGAATCACAGATGATTCTCTAGAATGAATGAATATGGCTTACAGTTCTGTAGACATATTTGGCATAAAACTCTTGAACACTGATTTTGTTTGATCCTTTATCCTACCCTTTAACCTCAGCTCTTGCAATTGTAGGTTGGCATGGAGTTAGGAGTTGACTGGACTGGACCGTGTGGTCACCGTCATTCTGGTGTTGTGGTCCCTGAAGTTCAGCTGCAGCGCTGACTGACTGACCAGGAAGTTGGAAGTCCACCAGACCTTTATGGCCCTCTGGTCAATGTGTTAGATGTCTATGTACAAAGTGTGAGCTTATTATCAGAAATGCTTCAGTTAGTCCACATTGCTCAAGTTCTGATAAAGAGGCAGGTATTATGGTTTAGCAGTTCTGATACCTCTGTTGAATTACATTCTTATTTACCAAACACATTTAATTTGTTCCAAGTATCTAAACATTTTTTACTATACCAGAAATAATGAGTGTTTTTATTTCATACCAGATGTCATCAACCTTGCTGCATTGTACAATATGACCGCAAACCAACTTTTTGCAATAAGCACTTTATGTCTATTACTATTAATGAGCTTTTTTTTAACCATTCATTTTAACCATTGAAAACCCTTACGGTTATGTAACAGAATCTTGAACGAGAAACTGTCCTGCTGTAGTTATCAAGATAACTTGTTTTGTATTCATTTAGTATTCATTTCACATATGATTGGAGAATCAGAAGGCCTGAGAAACTGCAACATGCATCAGAACAATATCACAAATAAAGAAGTCTCCTGAGCTTTAAAACAATTGTAAACAGTGAGATAAAATCGACAATGGTATAAACATGAAGGGTTGCACCTTTAAAGACTGTGACAATCCCACATCTGGAACTGACAGCAGCTGTGGTGGCGGTTGGTATGGACAAACTGTGGAAAAGAGAGCTGAGGATGGAGCTACTGGACTCTGTTTTCTGGTCAGACAGTACCTCTGTTCTTAAGTATATCAAAAATGAACTACAAGGTTTTGTATCTTTGTAGCTAACAGAGTCACAGAGATTCTCAAGATGTCTAATCCATCTCAATGGAGGTATGTGTCTACCAAACACAATCCTGCAGACCTTGCTTCCGGAGGTGTGAGAGTGGAATCTTTTCTAAAGAATGAATTAGGATGTGTGGTCCCCCATTTCTGTTGCAACCAAAAGGAACCTGGTCTGCTGATCCAGATGACTTAGGAGCAATGCCTAAAGAGTCTTAACACCCAGCTATAATAGCCAAAGATCTTCACATCTCAGATCTCTTCATACGCCATATTCATCGAGAGGTCGGCCATGGTGGTAGGAACCACGTGTTGTCAAGGTTACGTCAATGCTTGTGGATTCCCTCTGCCAGCGTCTCCATTAGAGGGATCTTAACCAGATGTGTTGTCTGCCGCATGTTACATGGAGCTGTTGGTCAACAACCAATGGCCGATCTGCCCATTGACAGGATTTCACAAGATGAACCTCCATTCAGTTAGGTTGTGGTAGATTATTTTGGACCTTTTGACATCAAGTGTGGAACGAGTCTTGTTAAGAGATATGGAGTCGCCTTCACTTGTTTGGTGATAAGAGCTGTGCACATTGAAGTTGCTTCATCTTTGGACACATATTCATTTATAAATACATTTTGACGCTTAATTACAAGAAGATGACAGGTTAAGGAGCTCAGCTCAGACAATGGCACTAACTTCATTGGTGCAGAGCGTGAGTTGGTGCAACCTCTGTGAGGTTGTATCAATTCTCAATAGCAGACCTCTTACAAAGGAGTCTACGGACCTAAATGACTTGGAAGCATTAACACCAAATAATCTTCTGCTTCTTAAAACCAAGCCATGTTTAGCACCTGGACTGTTTCACAATGAGGACAGTTATGCACGTTGCAGATGGAAGCAAGTCCAATTTATTTCAGATTTATTTTGGAAGAGGTGGACTGCCATAACTACAGGAGCGCCAGAAGTGGAGAAAGGTCAAGAGGACCTTCATTCATGGAGACATCGTTCTAATAGTGGATGATTCTGCACCTCGGGATTCCTGGGTCATCGGAAAAGTCACTGAAGCAGTAACCGACAGAAGGGAATTGGTGCGGCGGGTCCAGATAAAGACCCGGACAAGCACTCTCTGTAGACCTGTGACCAAGATCTGCCTTCTTCAGGAGGCTGCACAGTCATGAAGGCTGTTTTGACTTATTTGACTTGAAACGAGTGATGATTCACTAAGGACATGTGCTGGTAACCTCTGTCCTAGACATGACTTGACTTGACTTAAGAAGATTGGATCAAGAGCTACGATGAACTTTGTACATATGATGAGCTGTGTGTGACTAAATGAAAAAAAAGAGGAATGTCAATGTCGTGTTTCTATGCGGGTTATGTATTTGTAATTATTACTGGTGTAGTGTAATAACTATGGGGCCCGAATGTAGGTGCCATGAGTGTGTTTTTGTGTGTTACATCCGGTGAAGACTCGGTGGTATGTCAGCAGAGTAATTAAATCAGCTGTTCTTCACCTTTTGATTGAATGAATGAACTGTGAGGGTGAGGGTGGAAGGTCCTACTTTGCTGACCGCTTTTGTACACTAATTTACACCGTTTTTGGATGATTTTAAGTCTTTTTGTGGGATTATTTCACTGTCTTTTATTTAGTATAATAAACACCTGTGAATCGACATTCCTCTGGAGCCTAATTTTATCATTCAGAAGCGTGTCCGGCAACCCAAATGTTTCCCTTGCTTAGCCTCTTGGCGACTACGCAGTTCCATCTATAGTTGCCTAACAGGTCCAATGGTTAATGCTGTGAAGACAGGTACTGGAGTGCGTCTGATTTCCTGGAATACTAAGGGAACAAAGTGATCAAAATTGCAAAGGTCTTGACACAGTTACAGCACCTTAAGGGGGATGTGAGGTTTCTGTAGGAAGCACATCTCAAATCAGCTTCTCCGTAATATCCCGTGTTCCTGTTTCCTCGTCCTGTTCCCTGATCGTCCGTCGTTTCCTCGTTCCTGTTTTCCTCGACCGTCTCGTCCCTAGTATTCCTGTTACCCTGTAGTGTTTAACGTTTTTGTTCATCTCATCTTCATCCGCTTATCCGGGGTCGGGTTGCGGGGGCAGCAGCTTTAGCAGGGGACCCCAAACTTCCCTTTCCCGGGCCACATTAACCAGCTCTAACTGGGGGATCCCGAGGCGTTCCCAGGTCAGTGTGGAGATATTATCTCTCCACCTGGTCCCGGGGTTTCCCCGAGGCCTACTCCCAGCTGGACGTGCCTGGAACACCTCCCTAGGGAGGCGCCCAGGGGGCATCCTTACTAGATGCCCGAACCACCTTAACTGGCTCCTTTCAACGCAAAGGAGCAGCGGTTCTACCCTGAGTTCCTCGCGGTCTAAGGGAGACTCCAGCCACCCTCCTGAGAAAACCCATTTCGGCCGCTTGTACCCGTGACCTCGTTCTTTCGGTCATGACCCAGCTTTCATGACCATAGGTGAGGGTAGGAACGAAGATTGACCGGTAGATCGAGAGCTTTGCCTTCCGGCTCAGCTCTCTTTTCGTCAAAACGGTGCGGTAGAGCGACTGCAACACCGCCCCCCACTGCTCCGTTTCTCCGGCCAAACTCACACTCCATCGTCCCCTCACTCGTGAACATGATCCCGAGGTACTTGAACTCCTTCACTTGGGGTAAGAACTCATTCCCTACCTGGAGTAAGCAATCCACTGGTTTCCTGCTGAGAGCCATGGCCTCAGATTTAGCGGGGCTGATCCTCATCCAAGCCATTTCACACTCAGCTTTGAACCGATCCAGTGAGTGCTGAAGGTCACTGACCGACGATGCCATCAGGACCACATCATCTGCAAAAACAAGAAGAGATCCTCAGCCCACCGAACTGCAACCCCTCCCCACCACGACTACACTTCGATATCCTGTCCATGAAAATCACGAACAGGATTGGTGACAAAGCGCACCCCTAGCGGAGGCCAACCCCCACCGGGAACGAATCCGACTTATTGCCGAGGATCCGGACACAGCTCTCGCTTTGGGTGTACAGAGATTGGATGGCCCACAGAAGTGACCCCATACTCCCGCAGCACCTCCCACAGTATCTCCCGAGGGACCCAGTCATATACCTTCTCGAGATCCACAAAACACATGACTGGATGGGCATATGCCCAGGCCCCCTCCAGGATCCTTGCAAGAATGAAGAGCTGGTCCGTTGTTCCACGTCCAGGACGGAATCCACATTGTTCCTCTTCAATCTGAGGTTCGACTATAGGACGAACCCTCCTTTCCAGCACCTTGGAGTAGACTTTACCAGGGAGGCTGAGTAGTGTGATACCCCTGTAATTGGCACACACCCTCTGGTCCCCCTTTTTAAACAGAGGAACCACCACCCCAGTCTGCCACTCCCTTGGCACTGTCC
Organism: Echiichthys vipera; assembly: GCF_963691815.1. Lineage (NCBI taxonomy): Eukaryota > Metazoa > Chordata > Actinopteri > Perciformes > Trachinidae > Echiichthys > Echiichthys vipera. Next base: position 30,396,411 of record NC_139837.1, read on the forward strand.
CAGACTTCCACGCAATGTTGAAGACACGTGTCAACCAAGACAGCCCCTCCAAACCCAAAGCTCTCAGCATTTCTGGACGAATCTCATTAATCCGTGGGGCTTTGCCACTGTGGAGTTGTTTGACTACCTCAGTGACTTCCGCCAGGGATATTGACAATGATTCCCCATCAGCCTCCAGCTCTGCCTCTACAAAAGAGGGTGTGTTAGTCGGATTAAGGAGTTCCTCAAAGTGCTCCTTCCACCGCCGGACTACCTCATCAGCTGAGGTCACCAGCGTCCCGTCCTTACTGTAAACAGCTTGGAAGGTTCCCCGTTTCCCCCTCCTGAGATGTCGAATGGTTTTCCAGAAGCACCTTGGTGCCGCCCGAAAGTCCTTCTCCATGACTTCTCCGAACTCCTCCCACACCTGCTGCTTTGCCTCTGGCACAGCAGAGGCTGCAGCCCTTCTGGCCTGTCGGTACCTTGCAACTGCCTCCGGAGTCTTCTGGGATAACATATCCTGGAAGGCCTCCTTCTTCAGTCGGACAGCTTCCCTGACCACCGGTGTCCACCACGGTGTTCGAGGGATAGCGTCCCTTGAGGCACCTAAGACCTTGAGGCCACAGCTCACCGCTGCAGCTTCAGTAATGGAAGCTTTGAACATTGCTCACTCCGGTTCAATGCCCCCAACCTCCACAGGGATGCCAGAAAAGCTCAGCCGGAGGTGTGAGTTGAAGATCTCTCGGACAGGGGCCTCCTCAAGACGTTCCCAGTTCACCTGCACTACTCGCTTGGGCTCACCTGGTCTGTCCAGAATCTTCCCCTATCCTCTGACCCAACTCATCACCAGATGGTGATCAGTTGACAGCTCTGCCCCTCTCTTCACTCGAGTGTCCAAAACATACGGCCTCAGATCAGATGATACGATCATAAAATCGATCATCACCTTTGGACTAGGGTGCTCTGGTACCACGTACACTTATGAGCATCCTTATGTTCGAACATGGTGTTAGTTATAGAAAAACCTGTGACAAGCACAGAAGTCATAACTGACGACCACTCCAAGATTTGGACATTGTTGTCATCAAAGGAGTGGTCTTTCTCCTTGAGATGTAAGTGGACAGCAGAATCCGGGCCTGAGGAGTTAGCTCTCCTGTGTTGGGCCATGCGTTTATGTCGTGGTTGTTTTGTTTCTCCAATGTAGAGATCTTTGCATTCCTCGTTGCAATGGACATCATAAACCAGATTGCTTTTGTGGGTGTGTGGTGTTCTGTCCTTGGGATGTACAAGTCTCTGTCTGAGTGTGTTACTTGGTTTGAAATACAAAGGGATGCAGTGTTTGCTGAAGAACCTCCTGAGTTTCTCTGATACCCCAGCCACATATGGAATGACTATGTTGTTTTTCTTGTTTTCTTTTTCTTTCTCAACCACTTTGGTTTTCTTTCTGGAAGCAGCTGCCATTTTCAAAAAGGTCGAGCTGGGGTAGCCACAAGTTGTGCGGGCGCCTCTCAGGTGCTTGCGTTCTTCCCCTTGGGCCTGTGAGCGGGTGGGTACGTTATCAGCTCTATTCAGATTCAGAGATTGAGTATTCACAATAAACTTATCGTTAATCAAGGAAATATTAGTTATCACAAGATAATAATAAAAATGACTCTAGTTAAACCAGAGTTCCTCGGGGCACCACCGTCATAGACGGAGTAATAACTAATATTAAAGTCTCATAAAATATATTAAACTACTAATTAAGGGTTAAACACAGATAAATGTAATAGTTTAATTAGTTGAAGGATTTAAAAAGTTATTTTCTTAGTAGAAGCTGGCTCATTCATCTTTGTGTAATATTAAATAATCAGACATATGGTAAACACAAACATTTATCAACAGATTAATAAATGCAACAAACAAGACACAATAAACTAACTAAAGCTAACAACCAGCTGCACTCACTTAAGTTCAATGTGTTAATGAACTCAGGGTAGCCAGGCTTAAGGCTCTGTGCTAGGGAAGAAATGAAATTCTCTACACTTGGGTTCTCCATTGCTTAAAATTGAAGGTGAGAATAAAACTTGTAGTCTAGTACAACAATGCAATTGTTTTGGCTCTGGTGTTGCTTGGCAGACACCGTGTGATGTGACTTGGGCAGTACACTAGCCTAAAACAACAGTTCCTCTGATCTACACTATGTGGGTAGCTTGCTTCCTGCACGGGGAGGGGCAACTACAGCACCATGTGATTCTGGGACCAGAATTTACACTAACTGAGATGCAGGGCAGTCAGTCAGGTAATAATATCTGTAAAGTACTACTCAAGCTGAGACACGTGGAAGAAACAGCTGGGCATGTAACTTTATTTCACAGGGCTGGTAGCACACTGTGGCTCTATCTATCTCCACTCAGGTTGAAATGCAAGGCAGTTCCAACAGTTCAAGCTCTCGGGTTCATAGGGCCGGGGGCACGCTATGACTTAAGGGAAAGGAGCACTTAATTTAGCAACAATTTATGACAAGACTCATTGGATTGCATTGAATATGGGATATTCAAATGCTTAACCAAACTTGAAATAGCTAGCAGCAACAGCAAAATCTTAAGGGTAACTATCAGGCTTACAGAGGTTATCAATATTCTCAAATAGCTTTAGCTAAATTTGGAGAATTAATCAAATAACACCACTTTATACTGGTTTGTAAGTACAGCTGGATGTTTACTCCTGTGGAAGACAAGTGGGTTCAATGGAACGACTTTGGAAAATTTTGGATGAAAAATCCAAAATTGTAAAATGTCCAAAAATATGATGAATGTTAATATCACACAATTATGAATGATTGCCAAGCCAACATAACTAACCCTCACACGGGGCACCAATGTAGGTACTTTGGGTTTAATTGGATCAATAGTGTGACTATCACATGAAATATTTGATAAGGAAAATTAATAAAGAAAAATTACTAAAAATTAATAACTTCAATTTATTAAAAACTTCACACGGAGAACCAATCAAATATAGGGCCTTGACTCACGTTCAGATTATGAGATTGAGTATTCACAATAAACTTATCATCAATCAAGGAAATATTAGTTATCACCAATAATTATCAAAGATAATAATAAAAATGACTCTAGTTAAAGCAGAGTTCCTCGGGGCACCACCATCATAGACGAGTGATAACTAATATTAAAGTCTCATAAAATATATTAAACTACTAATTAAGGGTTAAACACAGATAAATGTAATAGTTTAATTAGTTGAAGGATTTAAAAGGTTATTTTCTTAGTAGAAGCTGGCTCATTCATCTTTGTGTAATATTAAATAATCAGACATATGGTAAACACAAACATTTATTAACAGATTAATAAATGCAACAAACACGACACAATAAACTAACTAAAGCTAACAGCAAATGTGTGTGTTTGTGTTTGTGTGTGTGCGTGTGTGTGTGGGTGTGTGTGTGAGAGAGAGAGACAAAGAGAAGTGGTGGGGGCTCGGTCCCCTGCAGAGAAGGTGTGAACAATTAAGTTACATGAAGCACCAAAAGCCTGATCTCTCGATTCTTATGACAAAGTTACAATTGTTTCTAGCCGTTCATAAAGTCCTATAACATGTAGTAATGCCCAGTTGGTGATTAGTTACCAGTCCATGAGATGGGAGATGTTTTGCGTTGCTTGATGCCAGCGGCTGGGTTGAAGAAAGGAAGCTGGAAGCATGTCTTAGTTGTTCTTAGGCAAAAGAGGACTCGGATCGCTCTGTGCTGTGCTCAGTTGAGGATAACCGGTTGGTTAACCTTCTTGGTGATCCTACGCCATAGGCCAGGTCCAGGGCCGAGGGGACAGCTGGAAGCTGGTCTCCTGGATCCGCAGGATCGCGTCGAGTTCAGTGATCCGGGAGAGAGAGCGGGAGGAAGATCCGGGAGCAAGAGGGCGAGCGATTGTGTGCTTCACTTTATATAGGCCCTGGTGATGTCATAGTCAGTGGTCCAGTCAGCCAATGAACAGTTTGGGGTCCCTTGAAGGATTCACACCTGGGTGTGACCTGTTGTGGGGGAAGGCATGGCAGACCTTTGGGCCTAGTCGCTGAGGCCTTTGTTTGAGCAGGCTTTGGGCCTACTTTTAATCAAACTGAAAGTTCGAGTTAATCCAGAAAATGAACAATCATCTTTCGGTGCCGGTTGCACCTACACTGGTGAACTTGATGTTTCTGTCCACAGAGTTTATTTGTTCAGTAAAAGTTTGCACCTCTTTGGATTTTAACCCATGTGTCGTCCACATATCTGAACCAATGACTCGGGGTTACTCATTTGAAAGAGTTCAAAGCCTTGTCTTCTACCTCCTCCATGTATAGATTTGCCACAATAGGGGATATTGGTGAACCCATGGCACAGCCGTGTTTCTGTCTGTAAGAAATGCCATTACACTGTAAATATGTGGTGTTCAGACACAAATCCAGAAGTTGGCAAATGTGGTCTGGTTTGAGATTTGTTCGGTTGTTTAAGGAGTTGTCCTGCACGAGCTGCTCTCTTACTGTGGCCAAGGCCTCCATGGTTGGAATACAGGTGAACAAGGAAGTCACGTTGCAGGATACTATGGTTTCATCTGGATCCATTATTAGGTCTCGGACTTTGTTCACAAAGTCTATGGAGTTTTGGATGTAGTGTGGGTAGTTGCCCACCAGTGGTGCCAGAATATTGGCAACATGCTTGGCAATGTTATAAGTGACCGAGTTTATGCTGCTGACAATGGGCCTGAGCGGGGCCCCTTCTTTATGGATTTTGGGAATCCATATAAGCAGGGGGTAGAGCCTATAATATTGTGATTTGCCGATGACTCCTTCTTTTTGTAGTTGGTGTAGACACTGTATAACCTTCTTTTTGTAACCGCTGGTAGGGTCTTGTTCCAGAGTTTGTGTTAGAGTCACTTAGTAGTGCAGAGATCTTTGCCTGATAATCAGTTGTATTGAGAACAACTGTGCATCTACCCTTGTCTGCTGGAAGGATTGTGATGCTGTGCTCTTTGCTCAGTGCAGCTACTGCTTTTTTCTCCTCAATGGCGAGGTTGGATTGGGGGACCTTAGCTTGGGACAACGCTGCTGACACTTTTAACCTTAGCTGTTCAACCTCATATCCAGTAAGGTCGTTTTTCTTTATAGCCGATTCTGTAGCTGTAATCAACTCCACAATGGGTACCTCTTTTGGTGTCATGGCAAAGTTCAAGCCCTTGGCTAAGACCTCCTTCTCTGGGTGGGTAAGATCTCTGTCCGACAAATTCTTAACCTATCTGTTTGGTGTTTCTTCCTGTGCTGGAGTGTCAGTTTTTTGCCCCCAAGTAAGTATTTCTGTGTTTTTGCCAATATCCCGGGATTGTAAATTGTGAAATTTCTTTGTTTGGCTTTCTTTGCTCTTGTTGTGTTGAGATAGTTGGGCTTTCTGGGTGAAATCCACAACTTTTTCCATGATAGAAAAAGGTAAGATTTATGTCAGTTTCTTTAGTGAGAGGTCCGCTTTCTCTTTAAGTCCTTCAATAGTGAAATTGACCTGTCTTATTCGTTCACTGAGGAGTTGGTTTTGAGCCTTTTCTATGATTTTCTCCACTCTATGCCCTCTCATAGTGGAATTCAAGCATAGGCTAGTTGGTGTAAGCCTTTGTTGTGGAGGCCTTGGCCACAGTAAGAGAGCGGCTCACGCAGAACAACTCCTTAAACAACCGAACAAATCTCAAACCAGACCACATTTGCCAACTTCTGGATTTGTGCCTGAACACCACATATTTCCAGTTTAATGGCATTTTTCTCTGTGGACAGAAACATCAAGTTCACCAGAAAAGAAGTCAAGGTCAATAGTTTGCCTTTCTTAGACTGTACCGTCCATATGGAGAATGACAGGAGCCTCCACATTGGGGTATACAGAAAACCCACTCACACAGATTAATATCTACCGTTTAACTCTCAGCCCCCTCTGGAACACAAGCTTGGAGTTATCAGAACACTGCATCACAGAGCTGATAACGTACCCACCAGCTCACAGGCCTAAGGGGAAGAACGCAAGCACCTGAGAGGCACCCTCACAACTTGTGGCTACCCCAGCTAGACCTTTGTGAAAATGGCAGCTGCTTCCAGAAAGAAAACCAAAGTGGTTGAGAAAGAAAGAGAAAACAAGAGAAACAACATAGTCATTCCGTATGTGGCTGGGGTATCAGAGAATCTTCAACAAACACCGCATCGCTGTGTATTTCAAACCAAGTAACACACTCAGACAGAGACTTGTACATCCCAAGGAAAGAACACAACACACCAACAAAAGCAATCTGGTTTATGATGCCCAATGCAACGAGGAATGCAAAGATCTCTACATTGGAGAAACAAAACAACCACTGCATAAACACATGGCCCAACACAGGAGAGCTAACTCCTCAGGCCTGGACTCTGCTGTCTACTTACATCTCAAGGTGAAAGACCACTCCTTTGATGACAACAATGTCCTAATCTTGGACAGAGAGGACAGATGGTCTGAAAGAGGAGTAAAAAAGCCATCTATGCAAAAGTAGAGAAACCATTGCTAAACAGAGGAGGAGGTCCGACACCACTTATCTCCAATTAACAGTGCTGCCCTTTCATACCTTCCCAGGAGATTCAACATCTATGTATGGTATGCTCCCCCTAAACGCACCAATCTGATGCATTTTGATAGAAAAATGTATATGTATGAATATATATCAAAGCAGGGCTATTCAATTAATTTTGAATTGAAGCCGGTTGACAACACATTAATGGATATTGTAAAACACTACAGCGACATAGGGGTGCATATGTTGTCTTTATTTTATCAATATAAATAGTAGCTCAAAGTACAACAGCATTAACAGCTGATCAAAACAAGTAGTGATAGGCCTCAAAGCAACAACCTTGTCAAAAAACAATCCTTATTAAATTAACAAACCTGTTAACCAGAGGTTTACACTTAATTACTGTACTAAAGTACAAGTTTAAGGCTCTTGTCTTTTACTTAAGTATTTTCTTTTTATACTACTTTATACTTCTACTCCGCTACATTTCAGTGGGAAATATTCTACTTTTTACTCCACTGCAATTTCTAATACCGAGGCTGTGTACAGGAAGGGGATGAGCAAACTCTATTTCCTGAGGAAGCTGAGATCCTTCAACGTGTGCAGCAAGATTTTATTATTATTATTTTATTTATTATTATTATTATTTATTATATCTTATTTATTTATTTATTTATACAATGCACGGCTCTCAGACGTACCAGAATTAGCTCCTCGCTAAATTTCATCTGTAGTCCCTGGGCAAGAACAAACATAAATCTAACACAGACAAGCTCATAAAAAAAAAAAAAATTTAAAAAACAACTCATCACACAAACAGCCCTTCAAACAACAACAATAACATGGTTTCACACTCTTAAAACACAATACAACACAACAGGAATAAAATAACAATGTTAAAACACAACAAAACAATGTTAAGATACAGCATTAAAAAGATTGCAAAATAGTGAACTAATGTTTGAATTTATGGTTGGTGGGTGCATAATTGAGTAGATTTAAGCCATGATTTTATCTTAGATTTAAAACCAGTAAATGTACTAATGTCTCTGATCTCATTTGGTACAGAGTTCTAATAATTAGTGGCTCTGACAGAAGAGGCTGATCTGCCAAATTCAGTACGTCTGTGCTGTACTGCACAGTCACCTCTGGGAGTTGTCCTTGTTGTTCTCTTGTTGTCTGGGCACAGTGATATGAACTCCTTTAACGGAGGAGCGGCCAGATACTGGATTACCCTGTACACTAAACTAACATCGGCAAGACACACTAAATTTTCAAAAGTCAAGAGTTTGTGCTTTTGAATGATGTTGCAGTGGTGATGACTTGATGGCTTTTTGTCTAATACCTTGAGAGTTTGTTTATAGAGCGTTTGTAGAGGGGCAAGTGTTGTTTTTACAGTTTGTGACCAACTTGTGATGCAGTATGCAATATGTGAAAAAATCATCGAGTGCATATATAATTTGGCGGCATCTAAGGGTAGCTGATTTCGAATGCATCTGAAATTTCTTAGGTTGAATTTGACAGTGTTACACACCTGCTTTATGTGTTTCTTAAAAGACAACTGTGAATCAACAGTAACTCCCAAGTATTTATAATGTGACACAGTCTGGCTCTTTTCCCCATTTACAAAAATATCTGGCTGATTTCCATTTTTTCTTATAGAAAAGTACATGCATGCAGTTTTACTGACGTTTAGTGTCAGGCAGGACTCTGAAAGCCAGGTGGCAATTTTGGCCATCGCTGCTGTTAATTTGGCTGCTACTTCACATCTGTCTCTTCCATGTGCCAGGATAACAGTGTCATCCGCGTACATTTGAGTTTCAGCTTCAGGACATGCAAGTGGTAGATCGTTAACATATAAGCTAAATAATAAAGGGCCTAAGACTGAGCCCTGTGGAACACCAACAGAGCAGTTAATAAATGATGACATTTTATTCCCAACTCTGGTGCATTGTCTTCTCATAGTAAGATAGGATTCTATCCATTTCATTACATCATCAGAAAAATTAAAATTTGAAAATTTTGAAAGAAGAACATTATGATTTACCGTATCAAAAGCTATTTTCAGATCCAGAAAAACAGCTCCTACAGCACTCCCATCGTCTAGTTTTGATTTGATTTTTTCAAGAAAATAGCAGGTAGCCATTTCGGTCGAATGGTATTTTCTGAAGCCGAATTGCATAGGATGAAGGAGGGCTTGTCCAGAATTTAGAAAGTCAGTTAGTTGTTCAGTTATCACTTTTTCTGCAATCTTTGATGCCACAGGCAAAATACTGATGGGCCTATAGTTGGCTACATCAGTTGGTTCACCTGCCTTAAAAATGGGGACAACGACTCCAACCTTCCATGCAGCTGGAAAAATTGACTGTTTTATGGACAAATTAACTAGATGTGTAATGGGGGTGCTAAGGGAGTGAATATTGTTCTTTAGAAATGTTGAATCCCACTTAACTGTGTCTTTTGCCTTTGAGGACTTTAAAGTGCGTAGGATTTTACAAACTTTATTTTCAGGGACTTCGGTTGTCTTAAAAATCGGCTTATTAAAATCTGGTGGCGCTATGGTTTTAATTCTTGCACCAAATGTGAGAGATAAATTCTGCACTGATGCAGTAAAATAAGTATTGAATGCAGAGGCAATTTCACTGAGATCATTAATTAAATTTCCCAGAATATTCAGCTCATGTCCCTTTCCCTGATTTTGCTTGTCTTTCTTTGTTAGTTTATTTATGTTACTCCATATCAATTTACTATTTCCTTTTCCGTCTTTAATAATATCCATAAAGAATTTTGCTTTTGCTTTCCTTAATTCATTCACTACTTCATGCAACTAAGTATACATGTCAAACTTAAATAAAAGTAATACAAACTACCATTTACTTCATCGTGGTTAATATAACAAATATATAAGATTTACTTAATATTTTCACAACAGCAATTACAGCTCCTTTCTATGTTAAATACTTTAATTTCAATAAATATAACTTATAAGTTGAACAGAGTTAAGACACATTTACTTTACTTATATTTACTTTTAAAATACACATTGTGTTATTAGTACTTTCTAATAAGGATCTGAATACTTCCTCCAACAGTGCAAGGATTTCTTTGCGCTCTGGTGCCCAAGCATTTAACCTGTTCAAGCCTTTACTCAAGTTAAAGTAACATGAGACACAATGGATTCAAACAGTTTATTGTCATACAGTGGAAATTATAGAATAATGTTTCATAAACCTTAAAAGTAACAATTAACCTGCTATATACGGTTCATGTATGTGTCAGGTCGGTTACAGGAAGTAAAACACTATCACTGACGAAAAACAAAGACATTACTATTGGACAATGCATTAAAGAAATGGCATATTAGGACCAAAGTCACTGAAGGTGTAAAAAGAAGGGACACCTTGGCCATACTTTTTTCTTGTGGCCCAAACAGAATTGCAAAACTTTCAAAAATCGTGTTTTACTGAGCCCATAGAGAATAACAATAGCACATCTTTGTGTCATCAACACAGTAGTATCACAGACCTTCAGTCATATTCATTGTCTTTATTTGACCTCTGCCCTGTAAATGAACGTCTGTTTCTCTGAACATGGAGCTGAAAACAAACAAAAAAGGGTAATCAAAGATATGATACATACAGAATATCAATATTCAGTCAGGTTCTCCATGTTGCAATGAAATGATCATTTAGCATGTTTTCTAAAAACTTACTTCTCACACCAAGAAATGTATTGAACACTGAGGCGTGGCCTGACATGGCTGCCATAGCATGCCCACAGCAAGGCTGAAGCTGCTACACGTACCATGGAATAAGCAAGCACTCTATTTTTACATGCTCGTCTGTTTCTTCCTCTATGTGCAGCCATAGAGGTTACAATGCCAGCCACAAGAGGACGCATTTACAGCTTTAACAGCATCAGATTTTAATCTATCTTCCTTGTCTCTGTGTTACAATTTGGTCAATCATTTTAACTTCTCAGTGACACATATTTTGAATGTCATTACCATTATAAAAAAACATATGAAAAAAGCACCTTGGAGAAATATGGAGAGAGTGAAGACACTAATAGGAACCTGCCGCAAATATGAGCGGTTAAAGACCAAATTGCAGACCGATTACAATATCATTAAAGGCTCTGGTCATTAAATATAATAGAGAAATGAAAATATCTAGATATTATTACATCCTCAAATTATTACTCAATGTGTGAATAAGTCTAAATTTCTGTTTAGCACAGTTGATTAACAGGTTAATCTTCTTTGACCAATACCTGCAGAGCTCCACTCTAGGAGGAATGTAATGAATTTGCCTCATACTTTAAATATGGATTTTTTTAATATAAAGAACAATATTGTGGCTTGTGTTGTGTCATGTTGCTAACACTCCAACCTTGCCCTTATTAAATGTGATGGACAGGTGGTGCACCTAAGTTCTTTTTCATTTTTCAAAAATGTTTTCAGCAGCTTTGGTTTTGAGGCGGGTTTAAGTATGACGCCACAGGTGAACTCCTCTAGTCAACCAAGCAAGCGGAAGCAACACATGCAAATCCGACCTGATCTAGACAAATTTTAAGACAGCGGTAGCCCTAATTCTGTTAGCAGCTCCCTAACTCTTTTTTCTCTGGATCCTTCTGTTTAATATGGACCGGGCTCCTGAAATTGGGCCTTTAGTCCTTAAATTCACGTTACACAAACGGAAAACATCCTTTACCCACATGTTCACTTTCTGAGATTTGCCTCAATTCTGTTAGTATGTCATACGCTTTGTTGATCTGATTGGTTGATTTGGCCTGTATGTTGGTGATAGACAGATGGTTTATCCAATCAGCAAACAGTACTTTCACCTCTGCCCAAAAGATCTCAACAAGAGAGTTCCCAGATGCACATGCTGAGCAAGTGCAAATCATGCGAATCAATCCATCTGATAGTTGATGAGTCAGGTTATGGATGATGTCCCTGAGATTGTTATTACATCTCTACTCTCTAGAATAGCCATTGTAGCACCATTGTTAAAAATTAATTCATCTTAATTTCTTTCTTTTTTTTAAATCAATGACTACAAACCAATCTCAAATCTTCCATGCCTGGGAAAAAGACATCTTGAAAAGGTTTTATACCAACAATTCCAGGCATATCTGCCATATAACAGTCTGTTTGTCACATGGCAACAGTCTTTGTTATAGAGTCAAGCACAGTACAGAAACTGCTCTCAGTTTTCAACGATCTGAAAATGACCTCAAACCATAAAGCTTCTATTCTGGGACAGCCTTTTGATTCTAACAACTTCATATAGTTTTTTTTTTTTTCATGTATGATCTTTGACTTTTTGATTTTAATTTTGAAGCACATTGTCCTGTCGTATACAATTATGTTATATAAATTACCTTGACATATAGCTTCATTATAAAGGCCAAACTATAAAATATCTGTGATTTTTCAATCATGACCATTGGCCCTTATTTTTTAAAGGTGGCGGGCGCACAGAAGAGAGCTCTCGGCACTTTTTAAGCAAACTTTTAGAAGGATGAAACTTGATAAAATGTGAAACAGACCATTGTGTAAAATAAATCGAAATAGTGCCTCAAATCATATGAAGATTTCACAAAAGCCATTCTTACAATTAACACACAAACAGCTGTTTGAATGATTCTCTCTGCAGTGGAAAAACGACAAGATGTAGGATCATAAATTCAAATGAAGATATCTTACACACTAATGCTGTTTTTGACGCCTCTGTCCGGCAGATAGGAGCGCAGTTTTAATATGGTTATCTTGTTATCAGTGTTTAATACAGTCTTTATTTGAATGTCTTTAGTTCATTTTAATTTTGTTTTCAATTTGTCTGTTTTTAAAATCTGATTATTTCCCACACATGTAGGTTTTTAGATCAATCAAATAGATGGATATAGAAATCATGCCATCACAGTGCGTAATGACGCAAACTCTGATTTACAGACAGATGAGAATGAGCCAGTTCGGACTGCAGCGCACTGTTCTCATGGTTCGTTTGGATCTCCGGGAACAGGGAAATAAAAAGGCCGAAGTTGTGTAAATGTCCTGTTTCTTTCTGTAATTGGTGCTGTTGACTGCACTCATGTTGCTATAAGGGCACAGAGTGAGAATAAAAATGCTTTCATTCATCTCTTTTTCATTCATCTCTTTTTCATTTCAGCCACAGTCCGACCTTCCGATGCTGCATTAACTGTGTCTGCATCATGTCTCCACTATACGGTTGTTTTGTCATTAGTTATGTCAACACTGTGTCCTCCAAACAACATGTTTTTTTCTTTTTCACACCTCTCCAACAAGAATATCAACTTCACATTGATTGTGTCTTTTTTCCCGTTTTCCTCTCTGTGTTTGTCATGATTTCAGTATGAATTAATATTAATTTGGGGCGTTTCATTAACTATTTATAGGCATATATGGGCGTGACGTGAAGCCGCAAAAGCTGCTCCACATTAAGAGTTAACTGTGATTTATAAAGGGAAACCGGCGTAGGACACACATGGTTTTAGAAATCCCAATATTTTTAGGCACACGCACGTCCAATTTTTGGTCCGTCAGCCACTTTTGAAGTGAATCCTACGCTAGGTTTTATGAATGAGGCCCCTGCACTGCATATCAGAGGTCAGGCACGAAGCTAACATGGCAAGGACATACTAAGTAAATTATCAACCTAGTTGGACCCTTCTTATAGTTTTATGTAAAGCTACAGCAGTCTAAGCTTTTATTGTGTTGTGTTAAAGACTAATTTCAACCATTTTACCTTTGCTCCCTCCAGCATGTGTGGGTCTTTCTGAAGTACATTGTTCAGTCCTTCCTCTGTTGTGAATCCGACCCAGCAGAAGCCTCTGTGAAAGCCTGTTTCTTTATCCTTGGAAAAGAGACAGCAGACAGTCAAACAAACAAAGATAAGCAAGATTTTGCAGGTTTGGCAAGAGTTTGAGTAATGCTGATGACTGGTATGGATAACTGACTAAGCTTTAAGTCTCTGTATGTTAATTCTTTTAAACTACCAAAAGGAAAACAAAAACCATCACCCACATGTTCAGGTGGCTGTGGGCTAACATGGACATATATACACAGACGCCACATCGACTGTTGAGGGATGTGCCTAAAGTGCTGCCATCTTGGAACAGGGCTATCAGAGGCAGCGTTGTGTCAACATAAGAAGGAAAGAGGTACTCCTCAATCTCTAAGTAGAATCAAAAAGGTAATTATTTGCCAAATAATGGATAGATTTCCAAACATGCTGATTTGTTAAAAACGTCACAAATGTAGCTATGATACAAGGTGCTTGGATATTTAAAAAAATGCTGGTTTTACTACCAAATACAAATTCAGCAGAGGAAGATTTGTAAAGACAGCAGATCCTATGGCTCCAATAATAATAGTAATAATAATAATAATAATACAATTATAATATAATAACATAATAATAGTAACAATAAAAATATAATAATTATATATAAATAATTATTATATTCAAATGCAATGTATACCCAGGAAGACTATCCGAGAAATAAAATTGTCTCTTTTTTTCCCCTCTCTTCTCTTGTAACACATGCTACAAGTATTGCAAGAAAAGAGAAAAAGACAGTAAAACAGAAACGTTCGGTGCCCTGTGTCATATATAGTTTATGTAAAAGAAACTATTGTTGCGACACTAACATTGTAACTGTAACAATGGAATGCAGAACAGTTTATGTATTGTTGCCTTGGTTATAGAAGATGCTTTTCTTATGCCGGTTTGTTTAGATGTTTGGGATGTCACGAATCAACGAATCAAGCCGACCCTCTATAATTTTACATGGTGTCCGAAGTCGTTCAACAAATGATCAAGAGATAAATTAAGAAGACAGACGGCAAGAAGAAAAGAAATGGCATGAAAAGTTTAACCCTTCGGAGAACTTTACATTTGACAAGCAGACGGAGTGGCCCCACTGGAAGCAACTGTTCGAGTGATACAGAATCACAATAAAACTTCACAAGGACGAGGGAAAAGTCCAAGTGAGCTGCCTGATTTACGCCAACGAGGCAGAAAACATTTTCAAGTCATTCACTTTTGCTCAAGAGGCGGACCGCAATGATTTTGTCATCGTTATGAGGCTTAACTAGTACTACTTTAGTACTTTTTACCGAGGAGGAATATTATCCACAAACGGGCATGTTTTTACCAACGGGTCCAACGGTGAGAAGGCAGAATGAATGAATGAATGAATGAATTCATCAGGGCCCTGTAGGATCTCTCAGAGCACTGTGAGTTTGAAACAACTTGAGAAGAAAATATCCGCCACCGCATCATCATTGGAAAAATGGATAAAAAGCTCTCCCGCAGGCTGCAACTGATGGCGTACCTGACACTGACACACACAATACAGACTGTCAAGACAGACAGAGGAGGTCGCGACACAAGTGAGGCTGCAAGGAGACACTGCAGGATCAATAAAGGAGATGCAGTTTAAACGTAAAACCACAAACTGGAAACCCCAACAGCGACAACAAGACAAGTCAAATGACAGAAAATTGTTGGGAAATGAGAAGAAATGTGGCAAATGTGGGAAAACAGCATAACAGAGATGAAAAGTGCAGAGGTTGCACAGAAACAGAGAGATGAGCAGACCTCTCATTTCCTGGGTTCAGTGTGTGATGCTAGAAAAGTGAACAGTGGACTGTGCAACTACAAGTTGATTCCTCTTCAGTAGAATTTAAGATTGACACGGGAGCTGATGTCGCTATCATAAGTGAGGACACGTTTCACACACTTTCCCCTGAGAGAACACTGGATGCACCTGACATTCCTCTGGACAGCCCAGGAGGTGAGCTGCTGTGTCTGGGCCGCTTTAATGCAACATTCAGTCACAAAGGGAAAGATTATCCCTTCACAGCCTACGTAGTACGTGGACGTAGAGTCAGCAATCTCCTCAGCCGACTCTGTCAGTAAGGATGAACCTGATGAGGAGAGTAGATGAGCTAAAATTCCTCACCAGCCATCTAACCCACAGTGAGCATGGTACTCTGAAACAAAACTGAACCAGTCAAAATCCAGTTAAGAGATGATGCTGTACCTTATGCTCTGCACACTGTACGCTGTGTGCCCTTTACCCATGTTACAGAAGGTGGAAGTGGAAATACAGAGGATGGAAAAGGATGGTGTCATCAAGCGGGTGACAACCTACTGAATGGTGCGCTCCCATGGTACCAGCCCTGAAGAACAACACAGGCACAGCCCAAATCTGCGTTGCCCTGACAAAACTAAATAAGCCAGTCAAAAGAGAATGCTACATCCTACCCACCTCAGACAAGATAACAGCCAAGCTGAGCAGTGCAACTATGTTTTCTTCCCTTGATGCTGCCAGTGGATTCTGGCAGATCCCTCTGCATCCAGACAGCTGCAAACTGACAACATTCATAACACCATTTGGCAGATACAGTTTCAAAAAAAGACCTTTTGGCACAACAAGTGCACCAGAGATATTCCAGCGGAAGATGCTGGAGACTCTAGAAGGACTGGAAGGCGTGGCAGTCGTCATTGATGACATCTTAATCTATGGGACCTTGATGGAGCAACATGATGTCCGACTCGAGAAGATGCTGCAGTGTGTTGAGTTGGCAGGGTTGAAACGCAACAAGGAGAAATGCCTTTTAT
Source organism: Echiichthys vipera (assembly GCF_963691815.1). Classification (NCBI taxonomy): domain Eukaryota; kingdom Metazoa; phylum Chordata; class Actinopteri; order Perciformes; family Trachinidae; genus Echiichthys; species Echiichthys vipera. The sequence goes on from NC_139837.1 coordinate 30,412,594, forward strand.
GCAGAGCCAGCTACGCTTCCTCATCTCATCGACCAGTCAGGGGTCAGACCGGACCAAGACAAAGTGGAGGCCATACACCAGCTGCCACCACCTGAAAATGCGCAGGAGCTAAATAGAGTCCTTGGCATGGTGAATTACCTGGGGAGGTTCGTCTCAGCCCTTGCAGCTGTGGGACACTGACGTGAATATTAAGTAGCCATGTGGAACACACAGTCTCTTCACAACATGATTCCATCAGACCTTATATTCACACTGTTTAACCCAAGTCGGCATCTATGCATAGTCCTAGTCATGTCCAAATGAAGCATTTTCATTATTTTCTGAGACCACTAGATGGAGCGCTCTGTTCAACAAAGGGTTGAAAACACACTGAATCACCATTCATTGAATACTTTTCTTTAAACCAAGAGCTCCATCTAGTGGGCTCAACAAATACAACTCATGCTTCATGAAGCTTCATTTGGACATCACAACACAGTCCCATTATGTTTTACAGACATTTGTAGTTCACTAATAAGGTAAAACATGTTGTTTATGCTGCATTTGTACGCTGTGTGCTGAACTTTCACTGTCCTATGAATCGTGCGTCAGACGCGGCTTTCTCACCCTCAAAACAGCCTCATTAAGCGTTAAAATTTAGGTTTTGGCCAACAATGCCCGTAAAAGATAGTCATATTTATAGTCAACTGATCGTCAAATCAGTTTGTTTGTGTTTTTGCTCATGAAAAACCCTCTAATCCGGGGTAGCGAGCCATGGACATTAAGCAGACAGCGGCAGGTGCACGTGATTCCAGCTCTGCGTGGTCACGCGTGTCAGGCAGAGGGTTACTGAGAGATGTGATTTCTGATAGGAACATCTTATTAAAAGTATTGGTTGTTAGAACATAAATGTGTTTTGTTTGTATCTTTCTTTGACAACTCTGACAGTATATTCAGAACTGTAGTTTCACTTTCACTGCGCTGTTTCAGACTGTGTCGGATTGAAGGTCTATAATAAAACCAACAAATGGGCAAATATTCAAATGAAATGATGCTGATGATTAAACAGGAGCAGACTGTTGTATTTCTGACGCCCAGATAGATTTAAAGCCCAGCCAATATGCGCTCTGACAGTGCCGGATCCTGGATAGAACAACTTAGTCTAAGAGGCGGAGGGGGTTAATCCCACACACTAAGGAGACCGATTAAAAACACATGAGTTATTTTCACATTTTTAGCAACAGTATTTATTAATAGGCTTATGTTTATACCCAAATAGGTTATTTATCATGGTTGATTGGGAGAAACCAAGCATCTATACGTAAAATCAGACATTCAGCACCCCCCAAGCCAGAATGGCTTGTTTCATAACTACATTTTGCGACGATTGGCAGTCGAATCAGGCTCCTCGGAGCGAATAGTCGACTATCTGGGGTCACTAATAGACAGAACCAATAAATAGTATATAAACAGTACGATTCATTCAGTCACTCTAATGCTGTGTCAACTTACAAATGGAAGAAGACAGTTCTTCACTGGGCCAAACTGTCCGAAGTACTCCTTCATCTCCTCTGAAAAAGAAACGGGAACATTTCATATTAATGTGTCCTGAGGTGCCATTTTTATTATTAAAAAAACTAGCTAAACTAACAATCCTGCAACAAATCCTACCTTTATGAAGGTTACAATGGTTTTGAAACTATTCATAGTCATTTTTGAGTATGTATTTTGTTGGGTTATACTGTAAGATGTTTCTATTATTTTGTCCTTGTTATAAGGCTATACAGTTCGACAAATGACACTCCCCAATATGCCACTGTGGTCAGGTGAGCCTTGATTGCTTTGCCGTACAGTAGGGCTGAAATCCTCTGGCATCTACTGGCAGTTCAGTGGCTACTTGTGACAAAGTAAATAATGAGAAATATTCAATATAATATTAGGGGGGCCTTTGGTCCCTTCAACATGGAGACAGTGCTAATATGACAGTAAAAAATGAAGGAAGAGAGAGATTAGCCAGAAAGCTCGCTCACTTTTTGTCTTTATGGTAATAGGAACTAGGGCTGGGCAATAAACCATTAAAAATATGGACCGCAACAGGTAACCAAAAAAAAAATGTGTTTGTTTGTTTGTAATTTTGTTTTCTTTGTTGAAAGAAAGCAGAGGTTGCTCAGCAAGGTTGGTTGCATGAACAAAAGGCAAACCAGCGTGGAGTGAGAACACCACACACACACACACACACACGCACACACACGCACGCACGCACGTACGTACGCACGCACGCACGCACACACAATTTGCAAAATGAAATATTGAAACAACTAAGAGAAGTAGTAAGAGGGCTGCCTCTCCAGTAGCTCTCCAGTTTGTAAAGAGATTGTTTGTCTTGTCCTATGGATATTTCTAACTTCAAAATGCAACCAAGAGCCAGTTTTCCTCAATTACTCAAGAGAGGAACGGTTGGCTCTGCAAACAAAAAGACAAGCTGGAATACTACACCCCGTCCCGGCGGAGCTGAGGAGGAGACCCAGGGGCTGCAAGTTGAATCTAAGGCGCTACAAGCCATCAATTCCCTCCGTAATCGTGGGGAGCTGTCCGCGCTGAACAACCAGCGGATCTACTGAGAGCAGCTTCTTCATCTTTATGGAGTCATGGCTAAACCACCTCGTACTTGATGCTAACGTGGACATGCCGGGATTCAGAGCCGAAAGAGACCCAGAAGTGAGCGGAAAAGGCGAAGGTTGGGGACTCATCATGTATGTGAACAACCGCTGGTGTGACTCAGGACACATCTCAGTAAAGAAAGTCTCATGTTGCCGGGACCTCAAGCTGCTAGCTGTTAGACTACGGCCATAGTATCTGCCGAGGGAGTGATCACCGTCTGCGTTTACATCCCTCCCAGAGCGGACGCAGCCACTGCATGTGATAAGATCCACTCAGTCACTGCAAAGCTACAGACACAGCACCCTGAGGCATTTGTGATCATCTCTGGGGACTTTAATCATGCCACTTTGGACTCTACTTTGGCTGTTTTTCACAGGTTGTAAACTGTCCCGCCAGAAACAACAAGCCAATTGATTTCCTGTATACTAATGTAAGGGATGCATACAGAGCGACTCCCCTCCCCCCACTGGGGAAGTCTGATCACAACATGGTTCACCTACAGCCACTGTATACCCCCCTGGTCCAAAAACAGCCGGTGACAACTCGCACCATCAGGAGGTGGTCCCCTGAGATGGAAAGTTCCCTGAGGGCGCACTCACACTGTCCATTCGTACCATGCCCAAACAGGTTCCATGGGTAAAGCCTAGTTCGTTTGACCAGTGTGAGTGCAACCACACTGCGCCTAGCTGCGGCCAGCTTGCCGGCCACGGATCGTTTGGGAGAGGTGGGCTTTTGTAAGCGTGTTTACACATGTACGAGCACGAGCATGAAGCCTACGGTGGCTCTGACGTCATTTTATGTGCGCCTGTTCGGACATAGAAAAAAAAAAGACAGACAGACCATGCGCGGACATTTAAAACAATGGCGGCAAAAGGTTCACGTTGGTGTGACGTGGAGGTGGAGTGTTTCCTGCAGATTTGGTCGGATGAAAATATTCAAAAACAGTCGGACAAAACGCACAAAAACTCTGAGGTCTATGGAAAGATTTGTAAATAAAGCGACACATCGCGATGACGTCAATCAATGCGTGTGACGTGTTATGGCTTGATGACGTATGAACAGGCAAGAAGCATTCACGCGAAGCCAAGGCAGTGTGAGTACAAACACTGCCAGCGGGGAGAGAGGGAGGAGGGGACAAGTACCCTAAAGCCCGGGGCACGGCACGGACAGACAGTGCGAGTGCGCCCTGAGAGACTGTTACAACGCCACAGTCTGGGATGACACATGAGGGAGGTCTGGGAATAATTTCCCTCAGGATAAATAAAGCTTCTTGAATCTTGAATCTTCTTGAATCTTGAAGGTGTGAGACCATCACAGGTCACAACACAAAGACCAGAGCTACAGGGGGGACAATGGAGAGAAGGCGAGCGAGCTGAATTACTTCTTCAACAGGTTTAACCATCCCCCACCCCAGCCAACTCTCCTTCTTCCCTCGCCGCGCCGCGCCGCTCTTTCTCAAAGTGAGTAAGGGCGCAAGTACCCTAAAGCCCTGAGGTAGCCTGTATTATTCACAACGTCAACTTACTGTATGTACAAGTAACATGAAAGAAATCACTCCACCTTAAAGATTTGCACCGTAAAAGTGTTTGTTGACAGACAAACACTTTTACGGTGCAAATGTCACCCTGCTTCAGTACAGTTTGTGTGTGTGTGTGTGTGTGTGTGTGTGAGTGCATTTGTGTGTAAATAGGACAGAGAGCAATCGGGTAAATCTCAGGGGACAAAAGAGGCCCTGCTCTCAGATAGGGCCATTTTCTACTCAGTCAAACGGCCTCCTGAGGTACTCGCATGCGAATTAGGGGCGTTTTTGGCGAGATAGACGCGCCTCATTCAGGGTAGTCGACCATAGTGGAAATGCACCTACTGTGGTCATGTACTGGAGCCCCTCAGGGCACAGTGCTGGCCCCTCTTCTCTTCACCCTGTACACCTCGCACTTCTGCTACAACTCGGAGCTGTGTCACATACAGAAGTACGCCGATGACACAGCCATCGTGGGAATTATCAGGGGTGATAGAGAGGAGATGCATCGGTGTCTGGTGAGGGACTTTGCTCTCTGGTGCCACACTAACCACCTACAGCTCAACACCTCCAAGACGAAGGAGCTGGTCATTGATTTTGGAGGTCCAGACCAAAACCGCAATCAGTCCTGCTAGAGGGAGCTGAGATGGAGGCTGTGGACTCGTTCAAATACCTTGGGCTGTGGCTGGACAATAAACTGGACTGGACAACACACACCGGCCACCTGTACAGGAAGACACAAAGTAGGTTGGACTTCCTGAGGAGACTGCAGTCCTCCAACATCTGCAGCAAACTGCTTTGGATGTTTTACCAGTCTGTGGTCACCTGTGTCCTCTTCTACACAGTGGTGTGCTGGGAGGGCAGCATATCCAAGAAGGACACCTCCAGACTGGATAGACTGATCAGACGGGCCCGTTCGCTGGTCAGCATGAAACTGGACTCAGTGGTGACAGTGGCAGAGAAGAGGACACTGCTGGACATTATGGACAATGCCAGCCACCCCCTGCACACTATCATCAGCAACCAGAGGAGCCTGTTCAGTGGAAGGCTGCTCATGCCCAAGTGTAGGACCAACAGACTCAAGAACTCCTTTGTCCCTCAGGCCATCACACTCTACAACTCCTCACTCGGGGGGAGGAGGAAATAAAGAGGATAGAAGGGAAGGAGTGGGAGCCACTCACTGTGCAATTAATAATCTACTCTTACATACCTGGATACTTTTATTCTTTTTTGTGCAATAACTTTATTCACCACTTTAGTGCAATAATTCAATCTTACTGCTCATTTCTGTCAAATACAGTCATACATATTTTATCTTATAGATTTATTGAATTTTCACTTGCGGGATGAATAAAGGAATTCTTCTTCCTCTACATTTAACTTATCTGATTTCCTTTTTTCCGTGAGTCATCCCAAAGGGATCAATAAAGAGAAGTCTCAGTCTTAGTTTAAAACTTTATTTTTGAGATTATTGATTGACCAAATAGGGACAATATAAACTGAGTCGGTGCACATTATATTGACACAGAATCTTCTCACTGTTTCCAAACACAACAGGTTCTATTTTTCTGAGAGAAAGTCTGCTTTAATATTGACAAAGCCCCCCCTGAAATGAATTGCACAAGCCGCCACTGGTATTTATGTAAATTTCGACATAATTGTCCTCCACATTGATTAACAGGGATCTCTTACCAGAATGTTGCCCTTTAAATAGTTTCAACAAAATCTTTAGATTATAACATTTATGAAAGTAACGTTACAGTTTATTGCAGGAATGTTGCATTAGTATTTAGTGTAACGTTAGTATTCCTAGTGTACTGGAAACCGAGTGTATTTACGGGGATGGCGTCACAGTGATGACAAGGCTTCATACAGTTAAGAACGATGTACAAAATGAAGTGAGCGGCGACAAATATACTGAATAAAAATGGTCATTTATATGATTCCATATACTCACTGCCGGCTATAGTCCATGGTATTTTAGATACGAAGACCTCGAAAACTTTCTTAGACGGAGCAGCCATATTTTGCCCTTGGAAAACCCGTGCTCCTCTTCTTCCTCTTCCTCTTTCTCTTCTTCTTCTTCTTCTACTCCCCCCCTCGAGCCTTCTTCTTCTGATTAATGGTGGTTCGCAACCCAACGTTAAAGGTCCGTATAGCCACCTACTGGACCGGAGTTTGTAACATCAAGTCATATGTTCTTATATTTTATTCACCAACCCTGTGTTAAAGTTGAAGAAGAAACTATTATATATTTCTGGGAGTTTCAGTGTATTTTGGAGCTCTTGAAAACAATCACTTAATTAAATTGGAAGCAAAACAATAGGCTACAGTGGATTGTTAACATAGTCATTCTACAAGGAAAGTTTCACATTCAAAAAGCTAAATTTTCTAAAGCTCGTCGATATTTCAACCCCTTCAAAACTGAATTACAAACTTATTATGAGTCGATCCAAATAATTATTAATGAGAAAAGTATTTATACGGTTGATTTATTAAAAGCTTTTTATGGAAAATGTGAGTATATAGCCTACCTTTTGATTTAAATATTTTTTTCAATTATTTTTCTATTGTATTTTTTTATTCATATATACTAATTGCATTATTTCTGCTTTTTTTCCCTATCAGCTGTGGCTATACCACCGTACTAGCATGTTTTTTTTTTTAAATAATCAAGGCACTTCAACAAAATTCTTTATTTTGTGAAAAAAGCACTGAGCAAAATTAGAGAACACTTTCAGATCCTCCCAGATATTTGTGTTAATCTGCACCTGGTGACAGTTGACTTCATTGTTGGACACACCCTATTTATCTGGCAGCTCTCCTGGTTACTTTGCAAGATGTCAGGCTGTTCTAAGGAGACTGAAACCCTGAGACAGCAGGTTGTCCAGATGAAGGCCAAAGGGATGACCCTCTCAGCCATCAGAGAGAGGTTGGGCATTCACAGTCTGTGATTTCAAGAATATTGAAACTTTACGAGGACACAGATTCATTTGTGTCCCTCAAAAAGGCTGGTGGTTCACATAAAACAAGTGCACGAGAGGACAGGATGATGAGAAGACTCTCAATGGGGAATCAGTTCAACACTGCAGCTGGAGCTGTCTCTGCACACAGTGTCTCATCATTTAAGACTTTTTGGACTGAAAACCCACTATGCAGTGACCAAGCCTCTCATCAGCAGAAAGAATAAAAAGGCTAGACTTTGCTGAAGAGCATGTTGTGTGCACAGAGGAGAACTGGTCCAGAGTGACTTCAGTACATTTAAACGGAGACTGAAGTATGAATGACAACTGCAAGACATACAAATAATATATTTTCTTCAGATTGCAGGGCTAATGTTTTAAATGTTTAAATGTTGTGTTCTTTGTTTGTCAGTTTATTTACTAGCGGTGCTTGACAGTATTTCTTACCCCCAAGGAGTGCTGAATTGAAAAATTAGAGAGAGAAAGATTAATGCATCTTCCTCTGAAATACACATGTGTACTTGAGTTACAAAGACAATACAACAATACAAAATGATGTTAATAATAGGGCTTGCCACCACAAGCACTGAGTTATCTACTTCTTCCTGCCTCCATTTATTTAAGCTCATGGGTATCCTAAATGGGTTCCATTCAGACCTCAAGTCTTTTACTATATGTCAACAAGATTCAACAAGATATGTTCACCTGATTATACCTCTCATCTGAATCCTATAGGTCTTTACAAAACTTTCCCCTATTGGGATTCTTCTGGGCTTTTACAGAACCAGTTGAGTTTGCTTCTGTTGCAATCTGTTCAACGTTGACTCCTATTTTGGCTTAAAAATGATTGGACTAAAAGGCGTTCCATATGCTGCTGCCACCTGCTCTCGTCCACTTCACAGGTGAGGCGCAGTTCATCTCAAACTGAAAAGAACCTAGATTGCAAAAGGTAGGCTATGATGAAAAAATATGGGAATTATTATTGATACAAAGTTCATCAATTAGCCCCAACCATCTAATGAACTAGTATGAGAGTAACATAAATAATCAAGCATGTGAATAATCTCATTTGTCCAGTTGCTTTTGACTGAAATTGCTTTGGGGATCAATAATTAAGAGAATCTCGGTTTTCTTTTGTTGTTTTGTGTTCCTGTGGATATCCTGCTCCGAACTCCAGTCCAGTGGGTGGCGGTAACGCACCTATAGATTCTACCGATTCTCCAGCAGTACAGGGGACAGTAATGCGGATGCGGGTTAGATGGTAACCACGATATAAAGAGGGAAGAAAAGAAGCAGAAAGTCCTCACATTGAGCCCGAGCCACAGTCAATTGGCAGGAGATTATACTAATTTTCAGAAGCTGTTGTTAAGAGGTAAAATATATTTCGGTACACGTGATAGCCTGCTTGTCAGATAGCATCGGAGAACCAGCTACTAGGAATCAAGCAAACGCCACTCAGTGTGTCTCACACCACATTAAGAGCTCAGATCAGTTGGCTTCATAACAGGGGTGGAGTGCTGTGTTTCACTACCGGATCGCACCGTGCATTATTAAAATGATACAAGTCTAAATAGACCGTAGAATATGAGTCTGTATACTGTATAAAGGCCTTTACACACCGGGGGAGTCTTTTTCTTACGATTATTTTGCACTTAAATGTATTTTGAACAGATGTTTTTCTCAGGAATCCTTTTACACAGAACGTGATTATCACACGGAGAGAAAGCGCCGTTCCTTTTTCGGATATTTACGGGGCTTTCGCACCGCGAATAAATAGATCAACCAATCTGGTTGATTGTTTACTTCTGAGGATTCTAAAACGCCCACACGGGTCTGCTGTTGGACCTCATTCATCTGCGGATCAGACGGAAAGCTATTTTACTGCCACACTCGACAAAGGCAACGCTAGCTTCACCTCTTACGTTTTTACTTTCACAATAAAAGCGCTATATACACACTACGTAATTAACTGTTTACCAGAGAGAACTTAAATTCATTCAGAGCATTTCACTGAAAGTCAACTCAGTACATATCGTACAGGAGCTCCTGACTATTCAGAAATCACAGGAGGAGACGCTTTTATTTTGTCTCCTGGACGGAGTCTCTGGAGTGAACCTCCGCCACTGCATTCAGCAACAGAAACATGACAGGACTCCTCCTGAGCTGCTGTGAATGTTCAAACCTTTTATGTCGCACATTTGCACTGCTGCCGGTGTGAGCTTTGCCGCTGTCATTCAGTCTTCTCCCACTATTGTTCAGTCTTTTTCCACTCTTTGACAGTAACTGGAAATGTTAAGGTAGAGTGTTTTCTTTCATGTTATTTAGTGCACGAGTTTGCGTCTTCAATCTATCGAGCCAGCTCAAATATCAAATTGATGACAAACTATTTGTTGTGACTGAATGTCAACCAGATTATACTTTTCTGTTTTTTTCACTTGGACAGGACTACACCCCTGCTCAATATTGTTGCTGTAAATGCCACTATGATATAACCATTCTTTCATTCAGCACCTACATAAGCCATTAATTATTAAGTTATTTATTCATGTTTTTTGTTCGCTTGAGGACTGTGTAAGTTATACAAGTAGAATCGTATAGCTACTAGTGTTTTAAACAAATCTAGACTATTGCTCTCTTTGAATATGACCAACAGCACAAACTCTCATCACATGCACATAATCTGACGTGGAAGAAATGCCTCACCTTTGGACCTTACTGATAAACTGTCAGCCAAAGTTATTAGAGACAGTTTTAATTATTACAACATTATAATACAGTAATACAGTTGCACTTTTCAATAGATCTGTATAAATGTATTTACAATGTGATGAATATGATTTATCAAGTGAAATGATAAAATTGCAATTTGGTTTCCATTTTTCTCTTCCCTCAAAGCTAATGAGATGGACAACACGGTGACAGACATGAAGGATGGTTCACAGACCGACTTCATCTACTGTTGTGGAGCCATCACAGAGGTTCTGAAATATGGCTGCTGCCAGTCACACTCTGGAAATAAGGTGCTTTTTCTCATCATTCCAGGTGAGTTGGACGAATAGTCTGTCAAGGTTTCCCTTCGTGTATTGCAAGCTTAAGTTGACCCCCAACTGGGTTGAAGCATTTATGAATTTTCTTTAATCTATTTTAAAGATGCTATTTTACAGTGGTGCTTAGAGCTGCAAATAACAATTATAATTGTCGATTAATGTGTTGATTAATTTTAATAAATAATCAATGTGTTGTTTGGTTTATAACATGTCTCAACTGTCTTGTTTCTCCACAACTCAAAGATATTCAGTTTCCTGCAGAGGATTAAAGAAAGTATTCACGGAAGCTGGAATCAGATCATTTTGACTTTTTCCTCTAAAAACAATTATAGGAAGTTTGGGGGGCCCCCTGCTAAAGCTGCTGCCCCCGCGACCAGACCCCGGATAAGCGGTTGAAGATGAGATGAGATGAGATGATTATCAAAACAGTATGGCATTTATTTAATAGTTGATAACTAATCCATTAATTTTCCGTTGTAGTGGGGTGGCTTGGTTGGAAAAGAAGACAGTCATATTTACTTTAGTCAGCTTTTTGCTCTGACTTAATGCAAGGCCATATGGAATCTGTCTTATAGCCTTTTTAAATGATCAATTTCTTTGGAGTTATATTCATGCCAATACCACACACACACACACGCGCGCGCACGCACACACACACAACCACAACATGTCTTACTCACGCCCAACGATTCACAAACAAACCCAGTGTGGTTTGCAAATACACAACATCAGTCACAAACTAATGCATTTTTTTTGCAGATAAGAAACGTACCCATCAAACAAATACATCATGCTTCAGAAACAATACAGTATGTTTTACAGAAAGAAACATATTTCTTCAATTACAAAAAATATCCTCCAAGTACAAAAAAAAATCCTACACGTAAGAAACACTGTCATGTTACTGTTGTCACTAACTTTCTGCCCTGCTGATCCGCATGCAAATGCAAGTACACTTTCTAACCTGTCCTGTAATTCGCTCTCCACGACAGCAGATGGCACTGTTAAGTCAATTGAGGGCAGCCAGGACGATAAAGCAGGGGATGCATTGGGCTTGGCTTACTTGTGATTGACAGGTCTCAAAGATGGAGAGCTGTCAATCAAACCTACAGCAGCTGTGGTGTTGTTCTTCGGTGTTCGCGTTTTGTTTTCCGTTTCTTTTTGTTGTTTTTTTTGGCAGTTTCCAAGCCTTTTATTATGTAGGACAGACAGGACATGGGGTGCCTCGAGGACCTTCAGCCTCTTTACATGGGGCGACTGCTCTAACCACTGTGCCATCGGCAGGCCCTGTTTTCGGATTCTTAAAGTGAAGTTTAACCGGTTGTACTAAAAGACACTTCAATAGTCTGCTTTTTTTAGTTTATCCAGTAAGTAAGGTTACATATTTTAAGCGTTATCTCTCGCTAACCAAACAAAACACTGAGTTTGTTTGTGAATAGTTGGGCGTAAGTAAAACATGTTTTGTGTGAGTGAGGTTTTGCCATGATTATAACTCTATACATTTCACATTTCCATCCATAATTCTGTTATCACAAACACTACTCTAATGCTGCCATCAGTCTGCATCTGGGCCGCACCGGACTCCCGTCAAAAAAGACACTTGCCACTGGGCCTAAAAACCTTTCTGGGGGAAACCCCTTTGCACCACTTAAGTACAATATCAACAAAGACAGGTCCTACATTATCAGCTTATGTTTTGACCCTGTCTTGTAGAAGAGTCCTGCAACAAAATCAAGCGACAACATCTGTGGCTGAAAAACAACAGCAATTCTTTGAATGGCCACTTAAGACTAGCTCCAAAAGCTAGTGAGTCCAATAGACTGCTGCTACTTTCGACACTATTGGCCATCAATCCTGTTACAGAGACTGGACCATCTAATTTTTATTGAAGGAGCTGCACTAAGGTGGTTTAAGTCCTATTTATCGGGTTGATCTCAGTCTGTACATGTTAGAATGTAAAATCCTTCTCCTTACCTACAAAGCTCTTATTGGTCAGGCTCCGTCGTATCTTAAAGAGCTCATAGTACCGTATTACCCGACTAGATCGCTGGGCTCTGAGAATGCAGGGCTACTTGTCGTTCCTAGAGTCTCCAAAAGTAGAAATGGAGGCAGAGCCTTCAGCTACCAAGCTCCTCTCCTGTGGAACCGACCCGAAGTGTTATTCGAGAGGCAGACACTGTCCCCATATTTAAAAGTAAACTTAAAACTTTCCTCTTTGATAAAGCTCATAGTTAGGGCTGGCTCAGGTTTACCTTGGATCAGCCCTTAGTTATGCTGCATTCATGCATGGTACTAACTTCCAACATGGTATAAACTTCCACCACAGTACTAACTTCCACTAACTTCTCTGCTGATTGTGGTTGTGCCTACTGAGGTGGTACTGCTTGACTCCTTCTCTAGAAAGGTTTTCGTTGCCACTGTTTGCTCATGGAAGAATTGTTGGGTCTCTGTAAATCATACATAAATCCTAAAGTGGTGTTTAGACCTGCTCTAAACCTTCCACCAGAAACTCTCACAGCTCACAGGGCCGGCTACCACCTGTCAGTGGATCTACAACTTTCTCACTGACGGGAGGCAGCAAGTAAGTCTGGGGTTGCATCACCTCAAGCACCCCCAGGGGTGTGTTCTTTCCTCGCTGCTCTTCTCCCTTTACACAAATGACTGCTCCTCAGGGGACCCATCCGTCAAACTGCTAAAGTTTGCGGACGACACAGCAGTAGTTGGCCTCATCAGGGACGGTGATGGGGCCACCTACAGACGTGAGGTTGTCCAGCTGGTACTGTGGTGTGGTCAGAACAGTCTGGAGCTAAACCCACTAAAGACTAGAGATGACAGTAGATTTTAGGAGGAACCCACCCACCTTACCCCCCCACCATCCTCAACAGCACTGTGTCTACTGTGGACTACTTTAAGTTCCTGGGAACCACATTTGCCCGGGATCTCAAGTGGAAGTCCCACTCAGTCAGGAAAAAGGCCCAGCAGAGGTTGTAGTTCCTGCAACAGTTGAAGAAGTTCAAGCTGCCTCAGGAACTGCTCATCATCTTTTGCACTTCCATCATCCACACTGTCCTGCGCACATCAATAACTGTCTGGTTTGGATCGGCCAACAAACAGGACAGGAACAGACTGCAGTGGACAATCAGGTCTGCAGAAAAAACCATGGGGGCTGACCTGCCCTCCATTCAGGACCTATACCAGTCCAGAGTGAAGAAAAGCCAGGAAGGATCACTGAAGACCCCTCACACCCTGTACACAAACTGTTTGAACTTCTTCGCTCTGGTAGGCGTTACAGAGCGCTGTATGCCAAGACCACCAGACACAAAAACAGTTTCTTCCCTCTCCCCCCTCGATCACCACAAACAACAACCGTAAACACCCTGGATCACCCCCTCCCAACTCAAACCTAATGACTCAAATGGAAAATGTATTAATGAAGAGCAGCTATTCCCTGGCCTTAAAGTAAAGAAAATGTGATGCCCAAAAACCGAAGCTGCTGGCAGAGTCTAACTCAGCCCAACCGAGCCACATCATCATTCATACAGGCACTAACGACCTGAGGGCACGACAGGAGAGGGGGGCAGAGTCTGTAAAAAGGGTGGCGCAGAGAGCTACACAGACCTTCCCCCTCTCCAAGATTATCATCTCCACCCTCCATCAGAGATGGAGCTTTAGAGAGAGAACACACAATGTACAAGTTAATGCCTAATAAAATATATTTTTTAAAATGCAGCCTTGATAAATAAATAAATTAAAACATTCACATGAGGTATTTTTCAAACAACAGTTCTCCAGCTGTGACAGAACCCAAAGCATTTTTGAAACACCACATATCTTTAAAACAGTCCTTGCGGCAAATGTTGGTGTCACGTTATAAAACAGGAAGTTGCTGTAACTTGAGCATACATTGTCCAATCTTCACCAAATTTATGATGGTTGATGAGAGTCCGGCCCAGAACCACCTCTCAATATTCACTCGTAGTCACAGCGCTCCCTACGGGTGAAATATGTGGCTTTTTGATGGTGTCATACTTTTATCACACACCCTGTGGAGATAGAATCCCATCCCCTTCAAAATCATCCTGTACCGTCTAAAGCAGGGGTGT